>NC_141339.1:11216176-11436176 GCF_037954235.1 Aulostomus chinensis | reverse complement strand
CTTCAATAATTTTCATCTGATGCTATAACCTTTGTTAACTTTGTTTTGCAATTTATTCAAGTGAGAATATAACCATTTAGATGCTAAATAGGCTAAACAGGCAGTCGATTTATCCAAGTAAAGCCTATTTGTAAATTTTCTAAAACATGTTCGGTTCCACCTGTAATCCAACTAAAGAAAAAGTTGGACTGCAGACACAGCAGCTGTATACAACCAGCAAGTTCCATTCTGCTGCTACAAGGGCTAAAGCCCCGCTCTTCCTCTGGAGGAAAAAGCCAGTCGCTGTTCACAACTGAGAAAACAAACACAATGATGTTTAAACAAATTTGGAGAATGTAACAATTTTGACCACACAGAATCCATCAGCCTTCTGTTTTGAAAATAGAATTTAATATGCTCGGTTGGCTAGATAATGACGGTGTGTTAAACACACAGTCAGTTCATGTTTATTTTTTGTCAGCGATAAAGCCATGTTATTAACCCTATCTTTTGCTCGTGTAATGTTAAGCTGAGTGGACCAGAATGATCTTCTGTTGTACAAATCATTTGCTCCTGAAAATCTTGATATTGATTTTGGGGACAATGTCACGTCTAGTTAGCTGGATAATGTTGTGGTTGAAAAACCGTCAAGTCATATTTACTGTTTGTCTGCTGTAGGCAATGTCATTAACTTTGATTCCTACTAGCATAACCCTAGCCTCACCCGACTAAGCAGACCATATACAGTCTCCAGCCTGGATCTTTTGCATCTATTACCTATCTACCTGCCTATCCACTACCTTGAGGAATGGTAATGAACTTTCCAGGATGTAGTCAAAACATCAAGTTTCACCTTAGATACGAGCGAGGCTAACTGGCCCCGCATTGTCAATTATATCTTGATCATAGCAAAAACATGTCTAACTTTTTCTTCTTTTCTCTTCATGTACCCTAAACTCCTACCATGTGATCTAATGTTGGAGAGAGCTGACTACGGTTATGGATGGTACCAAGCTTCCTTGTCACATTAGAGCAGCATAAGTGGCTGTAATTCCAGTATTTAAAGTAACTGGATACGTAGTGCAAATGTGTGTGTGTTTTTTTTTTAAAAACAACTGAGGAATTTGGACACTATTAGGACTGCTTCTGATGCGCAACATGTTCAGGGCAGAGGACAACAAGGAAAACCTTTAAAAAAAAAAAAAAGTGTGATAATCGTTATCCTGCCCCTCAAGCCAAACTGCACAGTAAAAATAACTCTTGTCAATAGTCCCTGGCTGGGGTGTAGTATCTGTTCTCATTTGGAGAAATGATCACTGTGCTGCTGCCCACCAGAAAAATCCTACAGCTCAAACACATGGCCCGAGGCGTCAGGCGGCTGCACTCGTGCTGCTCTCATCCTCTTTGCTGCTCGCAGTCAAAGAGTCAGAGCTTGTCATGTAATTAGATAGAAGAGAGTGGCGTGATGTGCGTTGTTACTGATTATTATCTGGACACCCCTTGACAGGCTGATTAATGTCTGGGTACACTGCTGCTTTTGTTCCAACTCTTATCTGTGATTTTGTTGACTTGCCCAGTCTCAATAGTATCTTTGCTTAATCTGAGAGTGCTCCTCATGCATGGAATATTGCTGCTTTATTGTTTTTAATTAAAATCGCATTTCCGCTCATTTCGCATGCGGCGAGGAGAGGAGGAGAGGTATTGTTTACTAAAGAGTAACTCGGACTTTTTCGCTCATGGGTGTCAATTTGTGGTGATTTAAAACGATTTAGGATTAATGAGTAGAAAACAACATTAGAGGCTTTTTATGATGTGCTTAAGGGACAAATTGTCTCTCATTTTCAAAACGTCCCATAATTTATGCCTGATGCACACAAGAGGCCTTTCGAATCTGTTCTGATGTTACCAACAAGAGAGACCACAGACGCATTGACTGATTTTAATATCTAATGTTAAGAAGGCGCACAGGAGACGATTCAATCAAGATATAAAACTCGGTCTTTATCTTAGACTGGCAGTTCCATTGAACCAGGATATCACTAAAACTTGCATGATCAAAAGTTACATCTGACAAAGAAAAAGGAGGCGGACAGCTGTCATGACCTACGTTTGTGTGTGCAATGTTTTGCATAGAAAAACTGAAAATATGAAAACTGGAAAACCACTGTGTGCCTATCACAGTGAGCTTGACCTCTGACAACCAAAACCTTTTCAGGTCATGCTCGGCTCCCGGTGAAAGTTGGTGCCGGCCTTTGAAACTCTTTCTGTTGTGAACTCATCACGGTGGATGAAGTCATGGCTGAGAGGACAGAATGAGCACGGCCTGTATATTTTCATATTTCGCTGCATGAGCTGGAAGAGAATTTGAAATATCACATTGTCTCAAGTGGGGCTCTAGTGCTGGCTACTAAGTACGCAACATCCAGTTTGTGACGCATCCCAGTCAACTCGCCCTCATTGACTATTGCGAGTTTCTGCTCTATATTCCGATGCTGCTCCTTTCTAACTCGGAGACTGAGGAAACATCAAGATTATGTCTGCAAACCCCTCACAGTACAAGATCATTTTGACAGGTAATCTGATCAGATCAGCCTCGGATTGGGAATACCTCCGTGAATCAGAATGCGATAGGGGAGTATCTCAGAACAAAAACCACGAGAGCTTTCGTGTGAGACATATCTTGTGAAGTAACATTATGGAAATGAAAATCCAATGAGCGGTGTGATTGTTCGGCATTCACTGACCTCAAAGAAAAACGTCTGCACTGCTCACGGTGTACATAAGTGCGTAAATGACAGCCCCATGCCCAGAAAGAAATAGTCTGGTAAAAAAATCAATAAGTTTCAGCATCCATTACCAGCAAAGGAGATGGAGTGAGGCGAGCAAGAGAAGGCGAGAGAGAGAGAGAGGGGGCGGGAGAAAGATGGGTGAGGGGGGAGACAGACGGCTCAACAAGGCAGCGATAGCTCGAGCAATGAGGCTGACAAGAACACGGCGAGGAAGCGGGGAGGTGGGGCGCATAATGAACACAGGTACTCTGATGTGCCGGGTTGTAGAAAAACTAATGATAAATGGGCTTCCATCAACCCCCCCCCCCCCCCCCCCCAGCTATTTAGTATTTTCAGTTAACACATTCTTGAATTTGTTTGTAATTTCCCCAGCTCAAAGTGAGGTTACGGAGAAGGAGTGAGTTAATGCTGTTATGGGTTTTTACTGTGCTATAAAAGAACTATTGGAAAACTGGCTCTTATCTATCCATCTGTGTTTATTCCTTAGAGGTGTAAAGTGGAGATAAAGTGTGTTTTCGTCCACTGCACTCTTACTAATCAATGTTACTGTACTTAATTGGAGTCGCCACATTTAATTCACTCCAACATCCAGTTTTTATGGATTTGTGTTCTGTCAAAGTTAAAAATACACAAGTTTGGTGTGTATATTCTGCATTCCTACTCTCCCCTCAAGCTACATGACAGATCGATATATTCAAAGCTGAGATGAGCTGGGGTTTTTTTTTTATGGCTGCACCACTCAAAAAGAAATGGAGCTTTGTCTTGAATAACATTTAGCCCAACAATCTAATATGCTGTGTATGGAGGCAGGTGGACCTGAACGTAGAAATCGAAAGGAAGAGCACGATGGTGGACGGGATTCTTGATCGCGAAGGAACCAAAAGTGAGGAAAACAGAACGATGGCAAGACTTGCGCATTTAAAGAAGGAGCTAAGAAAAGTCAAGACCGAAATACAACAGAACGAGTGACTTTTTGTATCATTTGATGAAATTTCCTCAGGGCGTTCTTGAGATATCACATTCTTGTGAGGCGACAGCGACCTTGACCTGTGACCGCTGAAATATTTTCAGATCATCTTTGAGTCCCATTGGATGTTTGTGTCAATTTTGAAGAGATTCTCTCCAGGCGTTCCTGAGATTATTGCCTGAACTGAGAGTGGAGTGGATGGACAAACAGCCCTGAAAATATCATGTCCCTTACCCACGACCGCGGCTGGCAAGAAGGCATGGGTGAGCACAAAGGCAGGAAATAAAAAGCAAACACGGCACAAGAGGGATGTGATTTCAAACTAGAGAAGGGTGCTGGTATGACAGGAATATACTGCTGGAGTATCCCCATATAAACGAGAAAGGACCTAAACAACGACCACAGCTGAAGAGTCTAAACTCTCCTGATTATTAGCCAACACAACTATTTGTCACATGGATTTCACACATGACAGATAATCAGTAACAAACTAATCTTTTAAAACATTTCACGCATCGGTTCATAGCAGATTCATTAAATAGTTTGATTCTTTTGCACATGGCTCCAGTGACCCCGTATTAAGGCTTGTGCTGTCGGCGCACGTGTCCGCCTAAGTGAGCAGTGATGTCAGGAGCACCGGCAGAATCATTTATGACACAGGTGAACATTTCCAAGACCGTAAATGCAATATTAACATTTCATGCAGGAGCCATGTGGATGAGAATGTGAATGACTCGAAGCGGGTATGTGACTGAGTAAGTGTTACTACAGCCAGAGAGTGGAGGGTTGCAGGTGAAAACGGTGAGACTCACTTGAAAAGATTACTTTTGCAAAGCCAAAATGATTTTCAGTCTCATGCAGAATTCAGATCATATTCGAGGTCGTGTTTCAAAGTGACTTAATCTCTAGCTCTTGTACTCGTTTTCAGTTCAAACCGTTCAACATTTTTACATCTGCATATTTTGTTTTTTTTTTCAGATCTCCTTGACAATTTAAAGTGATACTTCACCCAAACAGTGTCACTCACCTTTCAAGCGTACTCACAGGTGAGTGTGCTGAAGTCATAAAAATGTGTCTTTTGCTCACCCGAGTGACTACATTCTTGGTGTCTCAAATGAAGAAATCGCTAACAACTCATTTTTAGCTTGAAGATAATGGAGACCAACAACTAACATCAGCAAAAGTATACGAAATGTCTGTTGACAAACTCCCATGCGCATCATCTGGGATAAGCCACCTTTTTTTTTCTCCGATCCACAAACACAATGATTTGAGTTTGAGAGAAACAGTGTGAACATAGTTTTTTGACATATACGCTGGACCTTGTTCACGCTCATTCACTGTCTGTAAGTGGAAGGCAGATTTTTGGGTTCTGTTCTGTTCTTTCCAATGATGTTTGGCTGAGAGCGTGAGTTCAGACCGTACTTTGAGAGATTAAAAATGTTCAGCATTGGGATATTTAGAAGAGTTTGTTTTGTCCGAGGTGTCCCAAGAGAGAAATAAAATACAAAATAGTGCTTCATGGATCCTGGAGCTTTTTATTGGGTTTATCCATTCTTGACAACTCTATCTACTGCATCAGCAATACAAGTGTTTACTTCTGCTGGCTAACAAGGGTTTGTGAGAGATTTGAGAGTGTTAACATTCCCTAGAGATAAGTTTGAGCCGAACAGGTGAGCCGCTAGAGTTCTCTGTCTGCTCTCCACAGCAGCTCACTGATGGCGAGGTCAGAGTACCGTGTGCATTAGTGTACACGTGTGATTTAGCTCTTTTAGCCTGCACTGGAAGTACTTGTGTCTCTGTGTTCAGCTGTTTACGCATGTGCCTCTGGGGGCATGCATGTGCAAGAAGGCTTTGCCTACTCAGATGAGCTCCCAGCTTCCTCATCAGCATGCTACCCTCCTCCCATGCCGCCACTTCTGCCAGTGACAGCGTCTTGCTGGCATTTCTGGTTTCCAGAGGACAAAATCTACACATCCAACATCTCTCTCACCCTGCTGCAAGGGAAAAGGTTGCTTGGGCGTCATTATTTGTCCCTTTTTTACACCCACTCATAAACACTGTGTTCTTCTATTTGACCAAAGCCCCGCAGAGGCGACAAACACACCTATAATACTCAAATACAGAGGCTTATTTAGTGCTCCTGGAGACAATCAACCAGGCATGACATGAACAAAGCCTGACTGAAATGTTTCCATGGCAACAAAAACATCATGCAATGACATTTAAAATCAAGGCCACTTGTAGCCTACCTTATGTTTTCATTCTAGGATACAATAGAGAAGCCGAAAATAGACTAGAGGCCTTCTGGCTGTGTGCCGGGTCTCTTCTAGTCTATCAGCACCACCAGTAATTTGTCAGCAGCATAAAGCTCGTCAAGGAAGCGGGATCCACTCATTACTTTCCACAAGACTATTTAATTTCCGATTTGAACCTCATTTGTCTCACAAATTCCAGATGCTCCCTTGGGGTTTGTCTTATAAAACACAGGGGTAGACTGATTGCTTTTTAAACAAGACGATATTGAGGGAGTGCAGTATTTAACCAGTCCATTTGTCATGACGCAACATTTTGCTCAGTGTCACCTTGCCGCAAATATTGAAAGGCTGCTTCCTGTAATTTCAACCCAAGGAAGTTAATACACCACCAAGTCAAGCAATTTGTCTCTCTGCGTGCCTCCTCATTTCCTTTCTTCTCATTTCAACTCGTTCCCGTCTCATTCTTCCTCTTCCCTCAAGTTGTTCCCTCTAAATCTATGATTCAACCACTAAAATGACGGTCTTTCATTTCTGTTTCTTAGCGCTTTCCTCTTTTCACCCAAGGTGAGGAGCGATGAATGTGAGGGATATAGGGAGCATAGCGGAATGGAACTGTTTCTTCAGATTAAGATGTGTGCTACCTAGGAGCGTGCATTGAATGAGAAAATAAAGGCCGACCTGTCAGAGGGGCCAAGTGGCGAATACGTGAAGTGCAGCTGCTGCGGGGTTGAGGGCAATGCTGAGAAATACCGATGGTGATTCAGCTGTAATTTGTGCTGCTTTGAGCCAGAAACCCTTTGTTTACCTCCATTTCAGCACCCCTGTGAGTCCAACTGCTAAATGTCAAAAAGCAGAATGGGGAGAAAAAAAAAAAACCTTCCAAACACATCAAGTTGGCCCATTTGGTAATGAGTAAGATAATCAGGACGGGAGAGCCTACGGTTTGAATTGACAAGAGAAAAACAAACAAAACACTTAAAAATCGAATGCAGAGGTCTCACTCATCTTTTGTCTAAGAAATTCGAATTCATGTGCAGACTTCATGAAATAGACCTTCACACACGCGTTGAATCTTTTATGATACAAAATGAAATTTCATGAATCCCGGGTGCTTATAGCTGAGCGCTGCATCCCTCAAATGATTCACTGTCTTGAACGATGACATTTCACTTACCATAACCTCTGCCGGGGAGGTTATAGGATGTTTGGTTATTCCTACTGGATTGATTTTGACTAAATTTGGCCCAAAGATGACAAATATTTCAAGGAACAATGATTAACTTGAGGAAATGTAGACAGCGGATACTGATGCCTGTACTTTTGCAGTATTTTTCTGGACAAGTCAGACAAATTTCAATCAAAATCCTGGAGTCCATGTGAACTGGCTTAAAGAAGAACTTTTCAGTTTCTGTAAATAATCTTGATTGTATGATGGATCTTTGATGCGCAGGGATTATTTTCTAGTGCTATGGTTGATGAGTAATAAAAATATGAGCTTTTCTTGGTTGGGCCGGAGGGACCCCAGCCCTGGAAACACGTCAGGGGATTACTGGCTGACTCCCTATTATTTATACACGCATGCGTGCATGAAGTAGCAGAGTAATTCACACTCAGGAGATGATAGCAGCGCTAGCAAGCTGGATGCTGATGTCACTGACCTCCTGTTGAGTCAGACAATGGAGGATCAGCTGATTGTTGCTAGTTCCACACTCTCTAGTGTTTGCACGCCAGAGCTGATGTGTTGAACCACTACAGAGACATCCCAGCTAGTGGCTGTTTTTGGGACAATTTGGTGATGTGGGAGCGAGCTTGGCATCCCTGCATGGGGCTGCTGTCCATAGGGATTGTGAGTTCTATCTACTAGTGAACAGAAGCTGGAGTCTCGGCTGGCTGGGAACGTGGCACTTATGTTGCACCAGTGAGAAATAGTCTCAATACGGTCTTAAAAGGGGCGAATCAAATGTCTCTGTAGTGGTCGAACATATGATGTTGCCAGAGATTTGAGCACCTATGAGTGGGAGCAGCTAAGGCTTAGCTGCTAAGCTAACTAGCAAGACTCAACGCTGACAGGACACAGCACACTATCCACGGCCAACCACTTAACTTAAGGCTGGCAAATTGTAAGTGTGAGCTGTAAAATGCTTGGAATTTACACGAGCAGTAAAAGTAGAACAGCAGCCCCCCTAAAGCAGACTCCCGTACACGAGGAGCAGATAAACACCAACGATCGAAAGTCCAATCTCATAAGAATGACAATAAATAATCCAGTGACTAAATTCCTGTAAACCTTACTATTCAGACTGTGAACTTGTGTTCGTCACTTTACATTTACCACAAAATGTTAATTATTTATTATTTAAATTCAACCTCACTTCATACATACGAGGAGAAAAAAAGCCCTCAATAAAGTAACTGAACCACATGCACATTCTCAAATTTTTGTGGTGCTGGGAGTAAATTCCCTTATTTTAGAAAAAAAGTACATCAAATACTCCCGCACTTACTTTTCTATGCTTTCTTCAAGAGTCAATGTTTGGAATGAAAAAATCTGGGGGAAATGACTGCAGTCAAGAAAATGCTGGGAACTCAGCGACTGTGACCTGGTTCATTCCTTAATAAACTCAAATAAAACCCAGATTCAGAGGTGGTTTCACTATGAGCTCCAGAGTTTTTTCTCCTCCCCGACCACAGATGCCTGCTCTCGGGCATTTACAACCTCTGACTGTCAGTCTTTTATATTGACACAAGTCATGTTTCATATTTGACTGCATATGAGAAAAGATCGCACATGAGAAAATGAGAAGAGGTTGTGAAAAGAGGGCAAGGGGACTAATGATCTCCTAACTACCCTCTGCAGGGTGACGACCGTATGTCGCACGTGTTGGATGGAAAGTACAACAGAGTTGCGTTTGTGTCTTCGTGCCTTTTCCTCTAATCAGTCACGCCGACCTGCATGACGTTCAGGCTCATCTGAGGCCCTGCTGTCTCAGACCCTCCTGCCGCGCTCCTGTGACTTCTTGCTAGAGCTTCGCATGGCGATTTCGGTCTTCCCTCGTTATTCCAGCTTTTGCCCCACTTGCCCAACATGTCTTTTCCCCCTAGAGCCAACTGTCGATGGTCAAGGTCCAGAAGATCAGGTTACAGAAAAAAACACAAGGTCTGCACTTAGATAAAGTGTAATCATGCCAAAATAAAGACAAATAGGTCTAAATACTCCATATTTAGCCCAGTGTGTGCGCAGAGCTGCTAATGCATCCACAACAAAACTGAAGCCAAATATTCAAAAACTAATTACAAGACTTTACTCCTCACATGACTGGATACCAGTCTGGAGACTTCAGACAGGACTAGCAGTGAAGAGGATTTGGAGTTTACCTTTGTGGTCTTGCCAAGGCATGTGGTATCCATCTTCTCTAAAAGTGGGCTCAGGGTTTTTCCGCAGTTTTCTGAGGTGGGCTCCGCCATTCATCTCCTGGTCTTTTAGGGCCCAGAATTTCCATGCTTTGTCCCCTTCTGTCCCTGCCCGTGTTCCTCCCCAGGTCCCGAGGTCTGATCTGCCAGCTACCTCGTGGCCTGTTTAGGCCTCCACCTCCCATTTTTAAGAGGAGCCGTTGTTGATGCACTTAGACATGCTCCTTCTGCTTTCTCCGTTATCTCCTCCTTGTGGATTTGGCTGCTGCCAAGGCTCCCATTTTAGGAGGGAGTAAAATAAGATCCAGCACTCCTCTTCCTCGGGGCACTGGACCAACAGGGTGCACTGGAGAATTGTCAACCTAAAGTTACAGACAGACATGAATTCTTACTTTCTTCCACAGCCCCTGTGATGTGTTTAACTACTCAGTTCATTAAATGAGTAAAATAAATATTAATATAGTGCAACTATGTAAATGTAAAACAAATAATAAACAACAGCACAATACATTTAAGTACCATTATAAAATCTGACATACTCAAAGACATACCTAGTTTCTTTTGCCCACCACACCCACAACAGAACAGGATCATGTATTGTTTGCAGCATTCGCATGTAACGGCCCATTACTATAATGGGTCACATCGATTACCATGACATCTTACTAAGTAGCCAATCATACATCACCCGCGCTACGGTAACTGAACATAGACACCTGAGTCAGTCAATTTACTGATATGGGAAGAAACATTCAACACCTTGAACCAACCTAATACAGTCAAATAAAAATACCAAAATATACAAAGGTGCATACCCACATGCAGCGCTCCACGATCAAACTCTTGATGCAGCAAATCCTGCTGAGCCACCTTAATAGTAGGACCTTGAGGAAAGTCAAGAACACATACCTAAAAATAAAACCCAACCTAAATAAAACTGATGATCACAACCATTAAAATATTTTCTATCTCTAAGATTATTTACATTTACTAAAAACAATAAGATATTAAAATACAATCCACACACATTCCCCCCCTGAACACACTGATCAGGAGCATGCTGGAGTCTGCTCCTGCTTCACTCAGAGTCTTACTCTCGGATTGTTGCTGGGTGCCAAAAGAGTGAGTTGAAAATCGTCAGGACCTCAGTCCTCAACTCAGCTGCACTGGCCTCTGGGGTTGACATCTCGCCAAAAAACAGTCTTCCTTCTGGCATCCTCACCGATCCATCTACAATGCTTCGTCAATGAGAATCAACAATAACCGAAACAAAAATTCACGTTCATTTAAAGTCATTTAATCAGTCCGCAACAATACCACCTTCTTCTCTGAAGACTTAGGTGGAATGACACACAAGTGGCTTCTTCCTTTCAATGCTGACACTGGTCATTTCTGCACAGGTGGTGCTAACCTTTACTTTAACAGATGGGTACATACTTGTACGTGCACTACAGCCAATAATAGGCCCTCTGGGGTTCCACGTCCACAGTTTGTCATGCTGTATTTCTCCGGTCGGCAGCCCCAGACCGATGACACGTCTTGCCACTAGAAATCTGAAATGAGAACCATAAATATGAGGTTACTCACACAATCACACAAAACCTTGCAGCGACTGCTTGCGCTGTGTTAAGACTTTGTCTCAACCTGTAGCCAAAAGTAATTAAAATAACAATCAAACCACATTTTAACACTAGTTTTATTCATCACACTTGTATTGTTGGCAGTTTACGGTTAGCGGAGGAACGCTAACACCTGAACACTACCCTATACAGGTATCTATCCATCCATTAATCCATCCATCCAGGGCACATCTATCCTCTTGTCTGGTACTGGAGAAGGTGGCAAATTAAGTGTATATTTCCCCAAAATACTTAAACAGCTTAACAAATCTTAAATTATGGCATGATTGTATGATACAGTACATTTTCATCTACACTAGAGTTGACAAAAAAGGATTTGAAAAATGACTATCCTCTCACCTGCAAATATTTACCAGTCATCACTGCACCTAACTTTTGCAAATTTTCCGAATAAATATGCAGAACCGTTGACAGCAGTCAGTTTTTCCAGTGGTGTAGTTTTCTGGTAGTAGCAGCGCATCACAGCCAATGATTCAAAGAAGAATCTTCCCATGCCTCAAGAGCTTATGAATGGCGCATTGGAATGGTTTGGTGTTTACCTTGTTCACAAGAGGAAGCTACACGAATGCCCCCCTCTTGTGGTATTCGCCACGCGGAAGGTCAGATTTCTCTGAACGCTACGTAGAAAGCCGGGAAGAGAAGAAGCAATCTTTTTCACCACTTGAACACCATTTCAAGCCTTCCCTGTACACTTTAAACTTCAATGACTTCCTAACACGACTTAACAAGTTCCCCAGTTCCATTTTAAGTTCATAATAGCCCTGAGATCAAAGAACATCAAATCACAGAGAAAATAGCTAGTTGTTATGAATGATCCCTGGCTGCAGCAAGTGGAATCAGAAGGCTTGGCTCCTGTGGGAAGGGCCCATTCCATACGGCAGGGAGTATGGCCGGATCCATAAGAATTTTGAATTGTTTTGTTGTTAAAACTACAGTTTTTAACTAGTGGCTAGATTAAAAACTGCAGAGACTTTAAAGCTGGTTGATGTGACTTTGAAATCATGCATCCGCCATCATAGTTTGTTCATGGTTTTACATCAGCTTCCTGCTAATGTATTTCAACTTTTGTTAGCCACAGAGTTACAGTATAAATCCCAAAGGCGCTTGATCAAAGGTACTTATGGTGATGCTAACTTTTAGGTTGACCAAAGAAAATCAGACCTGTGGCGCTGTCTTGTCCTCAACGAGTAGGTTGGCGTCTTTCACGGCAGCCTCTGATGTCACGGTGTGAATGGCTAAATGAGGCACACTGTAACACACTTTGAGTGTCATCATGTTGAAGAACAGTACATAAATATAGTAAATTAACGAATAAACAAACAAACAATGTCTTTTATCAAGAAGACATTGTTGAAACTTCTAGCATCTGCATGGGCCTGGAAGCGCATATTACTGTCTAAAACAGTCCCAAGCCCATAACTGTGTCGGTTCATAGTACCCATCAGCTGCTCGGGTTGATGCCCTCCTGCCTTCTCAAAGCGAGCACTGCTCCCATGAGGAGCCAAAATCGTAACACTTCCTGGTTAATGAGCAAATACTGAAGGAGTGATTCATGGGAGATGGATGCAGACTGTCCCTCTTTGACTTTTCTGTGACACTTCAGGGCTCATCTGCTGAGTGATTGATAAATTCCGAGGCACAGTGTAAGAAAATACACCCCCCCCCCCCAAAAAAAATCTCACCTCTGCATAAATAGTTTGTTGATTGAAATGGACAATGTGCCACAGGAATTTATTACATCTGGGCGCTCATTTGTCGGAGAGCGGTGATATTGCAGATGACATTAAATGCATCCATCTGCAGCTCACATTAATCACACTTTGAGAGTCAGGACCTGTCAGGTCACATTAGCGAAGGGAGCAGGGCTAGCTTCATTGCACCTAGGCCTCTCCCTCACTCTGAGGTCAAGCAAGATCATTGGGGAGTTAATCCCGGGATGTCCTCTAATAAAATTGCCTGAATGTAACTTTATGAGCTTGTTCTCTTTGGTGATAAAGCAGGATCGTTGGGCTCCACAAGGGGGTGGGTGGGCGAAGGCTGGCAAGACATGAGGAACCATCTGCAGGGTGACCTTACCACCTCACTGTAAATTTCATAGCTGTTTTTCAAGTGTCATAAAGATTGCACTTAAACACTAGATAGCAGCTGATAAACAGTGATGCCTCATAAACTTCCAAGCATCTGAGAAAGTGTATTTGGAAACAAAATCTTATCACACTGCACTTTTTTTTTTTAATAGAGCCGAACTTTTAGGAAATAACATGTCACAGGCTGTGTTCTACTCCGAGTAGCCACTAAATGTCGAGATAAGGATTTCTGTTGCGGTTGTGACGGATGTAGACAGTGTTAAACTGAACAAGCTGTACAGAGCTACACATGGATGGGACTCATTGTTGGAAGAACAAGGTACAATAGGGGAGAGAAGATAGGAAGTGGAAGTGTGAGAGAAGACAAAGGGCGAAGTCAAATTCATCATTATTCCAAAACGTCTCCCTCTCCTATTTGAAGTCCTTTCTCATGCATATGAATGTGTGTTGTTCAATTTCTCCCTCTCACAATCAATGAGCCATTCATGTCCTGAAACATCAAAAATGACTGTAGAGCATCGGGATGCGTGAGCAGGCGCCCCCCTCCTGTGTCACCAAGATGATTCAGCAGTGGGAGCTGACAGATTGGTGGAATAATGAACAGCGGCGTGCTGAGGGAGTGCGGGAGTAAGCACACGCTTTCTCGTGCTCCTCCAACTTCTATTTGCCTTCTACAGCAGTGACAGTCCACTCACCCTCCTCCTCCTCCTCCTCCTCCTCCTCTGCTCCTGCTGCTGCTGGAATGGAAGATGCTTGTATGGGATCGAGTGAGTAGGAGAAAACAAACAGGTTGGAAACTTCTTCTGCTTTAGAGGCCCCAGGTGACTTTACTGTCTTTGTGTAATCTGGGCGCCTCTCTTGTTCTGTCACTCTTTTCTTTACTTATTAATCAGTTTCCGTCATGCTGAGGCTTTGATGCTGCTGACGGTGGAGCTGTCCTGATTCTGTCACCTAAGAAGTTCTAAAGGTGGGTTACAGTCACAGTGATGGGTACTACAAGGGCTTTGGAAGACCCCAGTGGTGAGATGAGAGGGTGAAGAATAGCTGAGAGTAAAGATGCACCGTTTTCTGAGCGGCGTGGGATCTCAGAGGGCATCTCTGCAACAAAGACGAATTACATCAGCTGACAATTTGTCAGCTAATGTACAGTACAGCTCTGCTGGGCAACTTGGATCAATTTGGAGATGTTGCGCTAACACATGCACACCCAGTCTTCAGACATAATGCCAGAGCAAGGTATACTGGTACGTTAGACAATGCTCTTCTGCACAAAAGCCTCTGTGGAGGTTTTCACGTTTGTGATGCAAGTGCAGGAAAACAAGATGGAAGCTTGGCGGGACGCCGTAGATATACAATATTTTCCAGCAGGTTGGTTGCCAGTGAAAACAGAAAGGGACATGAATGCACTCCCTGGGCTAACATGAGCTAACACTGACACATGTAGAGGTGGAGGGACTGTCAAAGCTTCCAGTTACATGCGACTGGAGGGATGCAGCAGTTTCACTTTGTACGTGTTAAAAGTTACAATGCGTTGTACAATACTTTGCTGTCTGGCCTGCAGCGCAGTGACTGACGTCTTCCTACATTATACAGTGTGCTTTGAGTAACCAGAGAACAAGCCTTCATTTACCCCTGCTGTCCTTCAACTGATGTCTTTAAAAAGTCGTATGGTTGGAAAGTTTCCAATCAAATTTTTATAGACCTTCCAGAAAAGTTCCAGGATTTAGGCTGAGTTTTTCTTTTTTTTTTATTTTGCAAGTAATAGAGTGCCAGAGACAGGAAAGGATAATGTAAATATATGGAAATTACTGTGATTATACATGAATTAATGAGAATTGACAGGCATAAACTGGACGATTTGGGATAGTTTAGACTAAAAGGTATTTCATCGGTGTATTGCTCCACCACATGAACAGGTGATTATAGCATCTTGCACTCTACTTGAGGGCTTTTGGGTCCACATAACTGCATTTGACCCCCATATTGCATGACTGGTGTCAATGAGACTATCTACGGATAATTTTCAGTCTATTTTAGCTCGGAACCGCACACGTCTCTTGTCGACAGACTCTTATGAACCGCTTTGCATAATTGAAAAGGCAATATAGAAATGGAGTGAAATGTCCATTGCGGTAATAATTGGAGGAAATAATTCCTTTGAAAAAGCAACGGGTGGATGCGTGTGGATTTGGATTACGCCAGAGCTGATCTGTGCATCACTTACGAGTGAGTTCACTCTGTCGGTGAGTTATAATCTTCCTTTTTATGATACGAATAAGGACTCGCCCCTGATTTGTCCGACGCAGGTGCAAACCGGGAGCCTGTATTATCAAGCAGGATCAGTGGGTTAATGAGGTAACTTCAGGTTCAGTTGGGGATTCTCAGCATCACAAAGATGGTTTCGCTTTCAACAGGATGTATCACCACGGTAACTTATATTTAAAACCTTACCTAATCCGGAGGAGTAAAGCTCAAGATGAAAGATCACATTCAACTTGTTCTCTTTTTGAAAAATGAAGGGACGGAAGGGTCCATAGACCTTTGGTTTCCCACAACAGTCTCAATATTCATTTCTCTGTATTTGGTTGCAATTTATTTTAAAACCAGCCAACACACATTATGTATGTTATGTTCTATGAATATTACATGTATGTTATCTAGAATGTGCTAAATGTGTTGGATTTGCAAGTACATTCTTATATACATGGTGGCTAAAGCTAAAGGCCTGAATGTTTCCCAACTGTTTACTAGCTTTATCTGTCATGACAGGCAGTATAGCAAAACAGATCAAGTAGACAGAGTCAGGCAGAATGCTACGGACTAATAATCCAGTGAAACAAATAGAATTTACTTTGTTTTTCCTCACTACTGACAGACAAGGCGCCTCCGGCTGCATCGATGTCTGCCATGTCTTCTCCAAACAAACCAAGAGGCCATTTCATAGATGGCCACTATCCCAGTTGTAAATTACTTTGGAGTGGAGTCAAGGGTGAGTGAGTGTGTGTGTGTGAGTGTGTGAGTGTGTGTGTGTGTGTGTTCAAAGGTTCTTTGGGCTCATTATTTGCTCCCAGTCGTGCAATAAGTGAAATGTACTACCCCATCTCATATAACTGACCGAGACTTCTTAACAACACGTTATGTGGCGGTGGCATCATGTCTGATAAGATCACGTATCAGCACCATGGTATGTCACGGCAGAAAAACAGAATCTCTGGTGCAACAATGTAATGTGTGCAGCATTGAGTATTCTCTCACATTGATAATCTGCACTATTAAGGAGAAGCACATTTTAATCTCATGGTACATTATTGAGGAAAATTAAGTCTCTCTTCTGTTCTATTCTAAATGAAAGTTGTTTTATGATGTGTGATGGTTAGTTAGATTCAGGAATAATAAAAGCTCAGGTTCATGTTAGGAAAACATCATCATTCAAATTGATGTTGTGAAACACAGGGCTGTAACCAGTATTGAACCGAAACATCCTGATTGATTCCATCAGCATTCTTTCCATGGTGCTGCTTTACGATGTTAACACATTACATGCCACCAAAACACTATTAAAGAGACAAAGTCATTTCACATTTTCCGGAAGATCAACCAGGAAATGTAATTCTAAATCGAACCATGTTTCATGGTCCTCCATATTTTTATTAACCTAACTCTTAACTTAGGTTAAGTCTTGATGATCTTGCTGGTGGTTTTACTTTTGTCTGTTCTCAAATTGCCACTCATTTGTATGAGCATACACATGTCTATGGGTGTACATACCTATATATTTTACCTACTGTTATTGTTTTCTGCTGTCATTGATTTTTGTACCTGACCTTTTTGTTCGGCACCTTTTTGTTTTGCATTTTTGCACAAAATGTGCTATATAAATAAACGTATTATTATTACTGTTATTGTTGTTGTTATTATTGTGTGTTTGCCTGATTGCGCCCTTGCAGGTACACTCAAGTTAGAAATCTGACAGATTATATTGTTTAAAAAAGGTCATAGAAAAGTTGGATGTAAAAAAGAATCCAATTATAATATTGTCATTTGCAATGCAACATACAGTATTGTATAGTTGTGGTCTACGTCAGTCAGCGGCCCATTTTCATTTTTGATTTAGGATTGATGGTTTTTGCTGCAGGAATCATATCAGAAATGTAGAGGCACGGGGACATAAAATATTAGACGTTCAGGTAAAAAAGAAAAATCAATCTCTCTCGATGTACAAATGGCTAAAAGCCAAAATCAACTCTATGTATTGTATGTCCTTGCCTGTCGCCAAACACAATAACCATGTTTTTCTTTGTGTATGGCAAACATGAGTTGTTGTCTGCAGTGGTGCTGATAAATGGCATTGCTCTTTGAGTAGTGGCTCTCTGAGACTCAACCCCTCCTGGCTGTCTTTGCTCACTGCTCAGTCCTATTATTTATCTGTGAGGAGGGCTGGCTTCTGTCTGTCAGAGGACAATCCATCTGCACTCAGCCCCCGTCCTGTCACCTGGCTACAACTTACACGCCCCCTCTCATTTCCTTATGCTCTGGACTCTAGCTTTCCACCGCAGTACAACTTCGCCGTACTCAATAATATCCAAATAGAAAGGACTTGTGGATGGATACTAAAAGCTCCATTTGGGGTTTAAAGACTAGACCGGAACTAAAGACTACCCACCTACCAACAATGCAAGTTCATTTATAGCGCCGTTCACAAAAAAGGCAATTGAAATTCACAGAGGCATAAAAATACATTCGGATTATATTTAAAAGACAAATTTTTAAAAAAGGAAAACAAGCGAATAAATAGTTTAAGGTTAAAAAGAAATAACATATTTAATATACTGAAGAGCCACAGTAAACAGCCATGTTTCCTAGCCTGATTTAAATGAACTGGCAGTTTTACTGGATCTAAAAGCTGCATTACCTGGCGTGATTCTGATCCTGGGAATACTGAGGAAACCTGTCCCAGATGACCTGAGGGGTCTGGATGCCTCATAAAATAACGATTAAATCAGAGATATATTTAGGTACCATTAAGCGCTTTATACACAAGTAATACAATTTTAAACTCCATCCCTTGACACACAGGAAGCCAGTACATTGATTTAAGAACTGGCTGTGCTCCCCTTTTATTGTTGTTAAAGAGGATTCTGGATGAGCTTGTATTCAACTAAGGCAAGTGACATTATTCAAATTATACAACCTGCTTTGAATATACTCATGAATAAGGTTTTATCTATCTATCTATCTATCTATCTATCTATCTATCTATCTATCTATCTATCTATCTATCTATCTATCTATCTATCTATCTATCTATCTATATATATATAATGACATAAATATATGTATATACATATATATTGATTATACAGAAACACTAATTCTTTTAATGCGTTTTGGAGCTAGTTAGCTGATTTTTTATTTGACTTAATGTGGTTTTTGTAATTAATCAGTCACAAGGCTTCTGGCCTTCATTTATTTCATTCCAGTTGAAGACAATTTTGACACATCAATGATACATGATTCCATAACCTGAGCAAGGCGGGGCATGTAGCTATTGAATGCAAGAAGGCAAAGAATGGAACCCTGAGGAACTCCCCATGTTATTTTGGTTTGCTAAGATTCAAAATTACCAATTAATATAAACTAGTGTCTGTTTTTCAAATGTGATTTATGACATTTTAGTAATTTGCCAGAAAATTCAGCCCACTCTTGCAGTCTTTTGAGTAGTTTGCTTTGTTTAATGATGATGAATGTAGTTCTGACATGCAAAACTGCTATTTTCAGTGCATGACAACTCAGAGGAATGTCTTTTTAAAAAAAAATGCAGTCTCTATGTTGTTGAAATCCAGACAGAAAAGTGATTTTGCACCTGTAAAACATTAAATTGCAGTTAATCTTTTCAATGATCTTACCTGAAATGCTGGATTAGATATGGGTCTGTAAATCTTAGTTAATTATGAGTCCATCCAGATTAGGTCAATTTAATAACTAACTAAATTCATAACAATAACTAACTCTCCTGACTGAAGAGAACTACATTTGGTGATATGCAGTTAATTTTTTTTTTTTAAAGAAGCTTGTAGGCAGAATGTCAAAGCAGCAGGTAGTGGGCCTAAGGTTGATGTTGCTAGGAGACAGACTGACGTATTATTTGTGACTCAGAGTGTATATCCTAAAAACACTGATATAAAAAAATGAACTCCCTTTTCAAAAGTGATTCTGTACCATGATGTAAAATGCCTTTCTTATACACCATTAACAATTTCCCCTCTGAAAGTAGATGTTAGTTACTGTAGCTTGCAGCTAGCTCTGCACAGATTGAGGTGTCCCATTTGACTGATGTAATTTTAAAACCTTTTCACTCAGTAACTGCTCCTGCACACTAGAACTGAGAGTGTAGTGTCCGCTTTAGTTGATAGTTTCCTACCATTTTCATCATTTACTTTAACGAGAGTGGGAATTCTCCTGTTCTTGGCGCAATTATGAGAGGATTTTGAATTTTGACTTGAATTTGGAATAATTCCCCTCAGCTCAGCTGTTATTTCTAAGGCCTTTTTTTTCTCGATTTTCTTTTATTTATTTAAAACACAATTTGTTGGATTATAAATTCATCCTCACCAAGTTATACACTTGCCTCCGCATGGCATTTTGGACCCCAGGAAACATTGTAGCATGAAGGATGGAGGATTAGGCTACTCTGATCTCTCTCTGGAGCAGTGGTACTCAACCTTGCCCTCGTCAGGAGCCACTTTGACAATAAAACATCCCTTTTTCTCCCTGAAAGCAAATTGAATTTGAGAATAAAGCTAGATGTATTTTGTTATGGAATTAAAAGGATGAAGTATCGTGCACTAACTGTAATTTTTTGTTGTCACTGCAACCATAAATGTCATCACTGGCGGCATTTCAACAGTTTCAGTAACTGTTTTATTTTGATGGTGGCGTCCAATTAGGTGCAGCGAAAGAACAGCAGGGGACGACCACGGCACAGCAGTAATGCCACAGAAAGGGACTTATTTTATTTCTTTAAAGTGGGACTTAAAAGTGCCACAACCGGCTATAAAACAGCTGCATGCGGCTGGTGAGCTACGGACGGAGTATCACGGTTCTGGAGCCTCAGGATGAAATTGAAGCTGTGAAATTTTAGCAATGCCATTTTTTTCAAACACTAATGAAAGCCTCTGACTAAAAATGGAGAAAAAAAAATCACCCTAAGCGCCTGCAAAAGAAGCCTTTCCTTGTTTTTTACAAAAAGAGTGGACACTCCTTGCTTTCTGATAAACCACTGGCCCCTGGTGGCTGGGAGTGAGAAATTTGGATTGAAAGCTTGTTGGGACCAGGTTCCTAATTATGTATTCATAACAGTTAGTATTCAAGAAAGCCTTGAAGTTGCTCAGCTCAGGAGAAAATTGTTTATTCTTGTCTGATTTGAGAACAGAGTCATAAGGAAGGAGGTTTTTCATCTAATACTATTAAAGAGATTAAATGCAAATAACAGACAGTGATTTAGACACCACATTAATGTAATTAACCTGAGGAGCAGTTTTAGTGCCTACTTGAACAAAAGGCTTTTGGGTGCAAAGGACTGTTTGATAGTGAGACCAAATTCCAAACTCAAATACAATTCCAGTGCATTTGCCAGTTTGAGGAATAGTGTCTTCTATGAAAGAAAGCTACAGCAATTTTAACCACAATACTCTAGGATGCAAGGGATATACAGGGGATCCCACCGTATATTCAGCATGTTCAAGTCAGCCTCTGCTGTAAAAATTAGGTTAGATGGTTTTTTTTCCAATCAAAATGCTTCACTGTGGTGCGACATTTGTAGGCTGAGGTACAGCTGAGCAGAATGGATAAAAGGAATATGCTCAGTAACTATGCCTGAACACTGATTTCTAGTCCAACGTAAAACATATTTCAGTTCGACTTTAATTACAGTTATGTGACTTCCTGGTTCACCCACTCAGTTACATCATGATGGGAAGTGCCAGTGTGCTCCAGATGCAGTGTTATTCCAGAGTCCTTGGTAAACTACATGAAACTGTGAGAAAGGAATGCTAATTCGGGAAGATGAATAGGACTGCTGTGTTGAACTTCAAAGACATTATTGTGTTACATCTCCACCAGTATTTTAATTAACTGGGTCAAGGACCACATCTCCACTCCATTGTGCCGCTTTGAAAGAGCCTCTTGTGCATAAACAACAATCAGTTTTGCCCGGTGGTCCTCTGTGTTACCTGATCGTTGTCACTTCCTCCAAGAATAGGAAACAATTTTATTTCCCTCAGTTTTCCAGGTATTTTCTGTCGCCATCTAGGGGCGGTGAACGAGACGAAATTGCGGGGCACCGGTCTTTACACATAGGGAAATCCCTCTGTCGTTCTCGATGACTCCGTGGGGTTTCTAAGTGGCTCTTTTTAAATTTTTTTTTTTTTTTTTTTTTTTTTTTTTAAAGACCCAGATGTAGATCTTAACAGTGAGTGTGGGTATTTTCCAGGCAGGAAGTCTGAGAAAAGATTGTGAAGAGGAGGAGACAGAAATGTAAAATAAAATGCTGCGTGTACAGAGTAGAAGGACAAGCCGATGCGTGTAATCCATACTTACAATGTGGAAGAGTGAGGAAAAAAAATAAGGGATGGATAAAGGAGGAAATATGGAGATCAGGCCGTTTAAAGATAGCCCACTTCACTGGCACCTCTTCTCCAGCGATCTGCCATCCATTGGCTCTTGCTCTGTGTATCCATTCCCAGAATGTGAATCCAGCCCCAACCCCCCCCCCCCCACCCCCCACCTGCCATTTGTTTTGCATCTGCCCTTCTCACACTCAACCATGCCTCCATACGCAAGAAACGCTACTATTTCCTCATCTCTTTATAGCTAACATGGACCGCAGCAGCGTAGCTGATGTGGCGCGTGCGTCATGGACTATATGTTTAAAAAAGAGACTCAAACAAACCAACAAAAATGAGAATTACACCCAAAAATGTTGTAAAGATGAAGTGTGAAACATGAAACAGTTCTATTAAACTAATGAAGCGGAGACGTAATAATAGTTTAGCCATGTACTGTCTGAGATAATTTCATCAATTCTATGTTTCTTTTACATTCACTGCAGTTGTTGGTGACTTCAGTGAATCCGTGGACCTCCCACCATTTTCTCCATCTGTCCCTGCTACAGATGAAACAGTGATCATTTTCATTTTAATAGTTTCGCCTTTCCTCAACAAAATTAAATTAACACAGTCATTGATGTGTCATTGCCTGCAGGTTTCTGGGCAAGCGTTTTTTTAATTTGGGGGAGGGGGGGAATAAAAAAGAAATTAACTTCTTTCTCTCCACTCCCAAATGGCACATTTTTTTCCAGAGATGACTTCGCCCAACATCATTACTGTGCAACGTGCCAGCCAGCTGGTTATTGATTTGAACTGAGGAGCAGGTACAGAGGCGGGGTTAATGAGGGTCAGAGCCACTGCTGGCTGTCGTACAGCTGTAACAGGACGATCCAGTACGATATTAACGGTTGACTCTGGTACTTGGTAACACAGCCAGGCGCTGGCCCCTCTCTTTGTTAAAGACATGAGCCACACCGATGGCCTCACTGTAGAAAATTTAGACCAGCATTGCTTCCTCCTTGACTGTAGCGCCACAGATTTGAAGGAATGGGACAAAACCTCAAATGCTGAACACTCTGTCTTGTACAAAGTAGCAGAACTTGAAGTACATTTCTGTGAGAGGTTCTCCGAGCAGTTCAGCGCCTTCTGTACAATGAGTCAGCAATATTCCACTGCAGAGTAGAAATGAAATGGCATGAAAATTTTATACAGTAAAAACACCGCCTGAAGAATGAATCGATAGGTTGTATATTCAGGTGGCAACACAGCCTATGTTTGTGTAAGTGATGATGAAATCCGTATACAGAGGTGGAGGGAGTGGCGGATGCGTAGATATAGGCGATAGTGGGGGTGGGTGGAGACTGGTGTCACTGTACATTTGCTGACAGAGGATGGATCCTGTGCAGCTGCTGCTGTTGATTTCTCCTCATCAGTTGGGAAGGTTGGCTTTTTTTTTTTTTTTTGTCAAAGCAGAGCTGATTTGAATCAGTACATTAACTTTTACTCTGACTTCTTGTACCTAAAACCTAACCAGTCCATGTGTCCTACCGGGGTCCGACCAAATGACTTTCAAAGCAAACGCGATGTTCTTTGTGTCCCAACAAATTAACCTGTTCCACCATGTCTAGGATTCCCAGACACCATCAATGTTTCTATACGGCCCTGTCGGCTCCCTGCCATCAACACCCCCCCCGCCCCCCGCCTACCTGCCCTCTGTCTGGATTCAACTGACAAGCCAGGATTCACTCACCACCTGCCAGTCATCAGTCAGTCTAGCACTTTGTTCTCTCTCTGCTTGTGTCTGCGTCTAAATTTGGGTCCAGAACGAAGAAAACAGTTCGTCACCGCTCATAGATTCTTTCCACCCTTTACACTAATTTTTTGCAGATGATCATCTTTAATCTAATTTAACTTAGCAATGAAAAACAGCAGTGATTTAAGCCAGTGGTTCCAAACGTGGTAAGCCTCACCGGACAGTTTTTCGCCCCCCCTTACCTGATCTCCACTGCGCTTTACATAAGTGTTACAATTAACTCTACAAACATTTAACAACAATAAAACACAAAGCTGCAACCATAATTAATTAACGTTTTTCTTCGGGGTGAAAATGAACGAAACAAGCGCTCGGCTTATGGTCCCATGCCGCTGTGAAAAAAATCAATGGAAAAAGTAGCAGTACTTCCTGAGTCGTGTTTAACCAACAGCGTTTAACCTTTGAAAAATAAAGGGTATCACTTCAATAAACCAGTAAAAACGTAACTCTTTTCTACAACAAAAACTCACATCACTGCTTCAACACTGTTCAGAAGCCTCCAGATGACGTCAGTGCTCACACCCATGTTTGTATTCGTGACGTGTGAGGATGTGTGCTTTTCTCTTGCAGATCTTCTCAGAGCAGATGGTTGCTTCCAGATTGCCAGCCTCAGTTGGTTTGCGAAGCGGAATTATTTATCTCCACACAGGAAGAGAAAAATATAAACGGGTCATCTTAAACAACTTTTAGAATACAAGTTTGAAAGGTGCGAGACAATAAAAAGAAGTCGCTAACTTAAAGTTGTGGCTATGGCCTTACGCCGTTCTAGGAGTCACAATCGATTTAGTCATGAATTTCAAATAGTGTGACTGCGTCTCTCAAGTGCAGATTCGCGTTTCAGGGTGAAAGAGTTTAAGTGCAACAGGGCGGAAGTGAGTCACTCTTGCACGAGAGTGGGCCAGTGATGGAAAACAGCACCCGGCTGTAAAATAACTAGGAGCATGAAGATGATCTGAGATTGAACTCCTCCCTCTGATGGATGCAATCAGATATTTCATAAATCACTACTTTTGTTCAAAGATTTACGCACTGCATTTAGTGGGTGGCGGACAATAATTACAGCGTGTATGAGTAACTGAAACATAGAAAGCCAAACACTTTTAAAAAACAATTTCCCTCATGTGATCGGCGGATTAAATAAAATGAATGTGACAGGAGTCGTAGAAGCGCTGCGAGATCTTTGTGTAGGATTGAAATATTGAATTTTGACTTGTATATTTGCTTGAAATGCACGTGCGGCCGTTACATCCGTCTAACAGCTCATGCCATGACGTCGTGAAGGTATTAAACATGTTTCCTCAATGCGCGTATGACATTAGAACCTAGAAATGGAAATTATATTTAATTAAATAAACAGGTAAAAGCCACGTAGCTCTCTGAAACCACCACAAAGCAAAACAAGGTTTACAGATGCGGTTATAACCCGCCGGCATGGGGGGATCATGGAATCAATGGCAAATCTAATCAGATAAAAAAAAACAACAACAACAGCTGCTTTTAAAGCTTGATGCTTAGACGTAACATGTGACAACGCGCAGAGGATGTGGAAGAGCCAAATGTGTGGCGTTTATCTCACAATGTAAATTTCCGAGGAAAAAGAAAATATTCGAATAACTCAAAAAAATGTAATCAACTACAGAAGAGTAATTGTGCTTTTCTGCAGCTAAACTGTTGTCTCTGACCGGTGTTTTTCATGGAGTCATCATATTACACTTTGCGTAGTCGGCCAAAAACCTCCCAGTCCTCCCAAAGACCCGTCCGCCCTTGTCAGCAGCTTCCATTTCCTAATTGTGTTGACTCTATTGACTTTTATACATAGTGATTCAGACTCCACCATACCCAATACTGCTTTTCCATATTGCCTTTGGCAGGAAGAGTAATGCTGCTCCATTCTGAATCAGCCTCTAAGCCAGAGGTTAGCTCAGACCTGCGCTAATTCCAACCCTAGATTTGTTGTTGAAGCTTCACAAGCTGGGCTGAGTTCTTGTCCCTATATGACTGGAACACACCAGCCCTGGAGGAGACACACATCCTCGATTTATGTTCCTCCAAGTGTGGCGATGCTGCTCTCCGGGCATGAACTTACATCAAATTATGCAAAAAAAATAGGAGAAGACTTTGTTCAAACCGATTAAATCCTTAATTGTGCCAGAGGAAATGCAAAGCAGAGGCATTCCTCCTGCTGTGTTCGGTTTTTATTTTTAATGCGCACTGAGATACAATCAATCATTGCAAATGTCATGCTGGGGTTTTGTGTTGTAATAATTTGTTTGCCTATACTTTCAGTTGTTGTGCTTTTGTTTATTTGTAAATGTCTGATCTATGTTGGAATTTTGTGTCAGATTTCCCTCTTTAGTGCATTTTTCATGGAGTTTCCATGTTAAATTTTTGATTTGTGTGTCAGATTTCAGCAAAGGAGCAGTGCATCAATAGACAATTAGACCAGCCAATGAAGAGTCTCGGGGGTGGGGACTTGGACCAGTGGGTTTGCTTGGTTTTTTTTTTCCTTCCTCCTGGATGATTGACAGTCACGCTGGATGCAAGAGGCAGAGTGAGGCAGCATAACAACCAGCCGTGGAGCCAAGCGAATCAAGATGGATGGACTCCTGCACAAGACAGAGGAAAACAAGTACGGCAGAGTGGGGCTGGATGGAGGGGCCACAGTCTAACGTGGATGCTGGGCAGGAAGTTCTGTTTGCGACGATATTCACGTTCATAAAATACTGAAGGCTGTGGTGGGCGTGTGTCGTCGTGCCAAGAGTGGGCTACTGGCTCTCCTTTGTATCACAGGGTGCCAAGGAGGATGCGCGGGGCCAGCTGAGCGGAGGGTCGGTGGTGGAACACGAAGACAGCAGCTGGAACACAAGACTTTTGGCCCCCTCTGGAGACGCCCCTGGCTGACTGTCGGACTCTGTGTTTGTTTGGTTGTTTTTTGTTTTTTTTTTAGCTTATTTTACCTTTCAGTTTATTCCAATTGTTTTAGATATGACAGCAGACATTTTTAGAGACATTTTCTGTCATTCACTTTTACCTGGTTGGACACTTTGAGATGTTGTTATAATAAACACACACGTGCTGGACTTCACAAAGCACTGCTTACCTCTCCTATAATGGAGAGAGTCTGGGTCGGGGGTGGTCAGTCGTATTTTATCTTTAGAAACCAAACACACCAGCACTTACACACATCCTCCATCCTTTAAATCCTGAAATATGGTCACTTTTGACAGAGCTATGGTACCAATTCCTACTCACTAGTAATCTCTGCACTAAGCTAACAAGCTGGTTTTTGTGGGAATTGACTCCCTTATACACACACACACACACACACACACACACACACACACACGCAGGAGAGAGAGAGAGAGAGCCTGCTTTATATTGTTTTTAGTCTAAGGGTAATAAGGTAAAAAGGTGTATTTCCTAAAAAAGCTGATGATGAAAGATGTTCCGTTAAATTCTCCTTGGAAAACGCCTCTTCTGGTACACAAAAAACAACAAAAATAAAAATAAAAACTAGGCTGGCAGGACACACAAAGTGCTTGATGTATGTTAAGGATTAGAGTAACCACATGACTTCCTGCCTCTAAGACTAACACTTTTACCACAGACTCTAAATCTGAAGGTACGTAGCCTGAGTCCACCTTTTGGATTTAGCCATCTCTGCGGGGGAAAAAGTCCAATTTCCAGGTGATTATTTTGAGACAAATGCATGGAAGCTTGGGGGAAAAACCTTTATCAGGCTACATTAACCTCTTATCTCTCTCCTATCCCTTGTTTACTTTATCTCAATGCTCTCCAGGTCTGAAAGTAGCTGCTCACAAAACCAATAACCGCCCAAGTCGCCATGAGATAACAGATTGGAACCAATTTTCAGCCACTACATCTCAAAGATAACACACTCATTCGTACTTATCCCCCGCCATCATGGCTACAAGTACAAAGCTTATCAAAAGCTCAAGACAATAGATTGACTCATTCCTAAACTGAACGGCGAGTATGCGGTCGATAGACAATACCACACAGAGAATTGAAAGTGAGTTACAGCATAGGTAAAAACTCATGAAATAACTTTAAACTATATATATTTTACTGGACTGACATTAATGATTTCTCTCTTCGGTGCTGAAGTGGAATAGAAGAGAGACATTCATCCAAATCTTTCCGTGCACACTTGCAGGCCTCTCTGACGGATGAATACTGCATGAGCCGAGCAAAACAAAAAGGTAAATCACGGCCAAAGATGATTTGTTTTATGCAAAATTCACCGACAGTTAACAGAAAAATGTAGATCAAAGTCCCGAGTTCCCCGTGGCACTGTGGTGCAGACAATATTGTTTTTGAAGTAGGAAATATCTCGATGAAATGTAAAGATGAGTGCATGTTAAAAAAAAAACAACACGAAACCGTATGAACTTGTTTGCCACATCAACAACACACATTCAGGCTACTTCAATATTCTGCCGTACGACTGCATCTGTGACCGAGTTGATAATTCTTCGTCTTTATCGTCAGCGTGAAACTTTTATTTTGTCACGTAAAGGAGAAACACAAAACTATCTGTTGAAAGTTTATGAATGTGGATATTTCATGTTTCCTTGTAAATAACCCTTTTCTAAAATCTGAAGAGGGTATCAGAGAAAGCAACATTAAAGCTAGACACAGTTGTTCTACGTAGGGTTGCACCCAGATAAAAGGATGGAAAGAATTTTTTTATTTACTATGATTATTTTTTAAAGATGGAAATCGTTCACAATTGCTGGTGTAATTGCTGTCCTTTAACTCCCACGTTAAGCAAATCTCTAGGACTGCTTTCCTTCCTTTGCGTAACATCGCTAAGATCAGACACATCCTGTCTCACAAGGATGCAGAAAAACTAGTCCATGCTTTTGTCACTTCCAGGCTGGATTACTGCAACTCCCTCCTATCAGGCTGCAATAATAATTCCCTAAAGACTCTCCAGCTGGTCCAGAACGCTGCTGCCTGTGTGTTGACTAGAACTGTATTGACTTCTCTGCATTGGCTCCCTGTCAAATTCAAAATAGAATTTAAAATTCTCCTTCTAACATACAAAGTCCTCAACAATCAGGCCCCTTCATATCTGACAGAGCTCATAGTCCCTTATTACCCAGCTAGAACCCTTGGCTCCCAGGATGCTGGGTTACAGAGCCTTCAGCTATCAGGCTCCTCTCCTGTGGAACCGTCTCCCAGTTTCGGTCCTGGATGCAGACACCCTCTCTATGATTAAGACCCTCCTTTTTGATCAGGCTCATAGTTAGAGCTGCTCAGGCTGGAGGCATATTCTTTGTATTGATACATTTATATTAGTCCAGACTTTAACTTTTATTTTAAAAACTAAAAGTTGGCTTCCCTTCCCAGGATCGATCTCCATGAGCATCAAGGTGACTGAGGACTATAAACTGCATGCATACACTCAATCCAACGCGCACTTGAAAGCAGCATTAAATCCAGACATTGATTCTATAGTGAAGGACAGCTGTGCTGGGGGATGTGCATTTACTTATGCAGACTTGGAGTTGTGTTTTCCTTGTCAATCTCAGTCTGTCTTTCCTTGCGCATGACACCCCCGGTACAGGAGTGACAAGTGTGAGCAGGAATCTCCTTTTTTCTTTCTTCCAAGGATTCACAGTCCCGCCTGAAACATCAGTCCAGTTTACAACTTGATTACCCAGCTGGCAACTTCACATCAAAAAGACAAACCGTAACATCGTGCAGCTTTTCTGTTTCAAAGTCGGATGTCAAAAATTCAATGTTGGACTTAAAACCAACATATAATCCTCAAAAGACCTTGAATTTTCACATTTTGTGGATGTAAGGAATCTAACATTTGATGAATGCACAACTTCAAACCAACACAAGTCATTTATTATTGTCCTTTAAATTGACATGCAGTCGATCTTTGCCTGAATTTGCCTACCCAAAATTCCATCTGACATTCCTGACTACCCCACCCCCAACCCACGGGCTGGATGCAGTTGGGGGGGGGTTGGCGTGGGGTTTTTCCCTCTTTCTTTTATGACTCATTCAGAGGGATTATCATCTCCAGGATGCTTCACATCCGTGGCAATGTGTCCTCGATCAGTCTCAGGCTGCCTGACAAAGCTCCTGAAGAGCTTTTAAATCCACCAGGTGTTAAATTGAAGAATACAAATGAGTAGAATTGCTAAGGTAATTGCCCTCAAATCCCACTTCAAATTCACAATCTTCTCGTGGGATTTTAATTTTATTTTTTTTTAATCATGCAAACTAACCGTCATGATACATGCAGTTACAGTAAACATCACTTTGCTAGCGGTGCTCGTGCTAGGAGCTGGTGAGGAAAGCAGCTGTACGAGATTGGTTATTAACTCTCAAGTATCAACAGAATGGAGGCAAGGACGGCGAGGACGTCTGGAGGACGGACAGCAAGTTAATCCAGAAAACACACTTCAGCCAAGGTGAACCGCAAGATCCGATTAAGTTCCGAAAGTCACGAAATTTTCATTGTCAATGTTGAAGCGTTAGAGCACAAGTTCATTATTTGCAATCATGACTTTTATTTGAATATTTAACTTTGTGGCTTTTTTGTCTTTGGAGCTTTTACACTTAACTTTTTATAATTTTTGTCTGGAAGAAAAGTTTAGTTTTGTGGGTTTAGTAAGTGATGCATCTGTTGGGTGTTTTCATAGCAGCCGATTCATCACTGACAAACATAAACTGGCAGCGTACCCAGGATGTATCCTGCGTCTTTGCTCCCAATTATAGTGTGATGTGCTTGTTAGAGATGGTTCTCTTTGGTCCACACAGTGTTATTTTGTGTAAGTTTGGATGTTTTTCCCAACAGTTTCTGTTTACATCCACAGAGGAAATATTTCTGTTGGTTTGCCTTTTTAATATTTATATGTATTTTTCTAGTTTTGTTTTTTTTTTAACCTTTGGCCACCATTTTTCTCTGCAATTCTCTCTACCAAGCTGTCAGTCAGTCAGTCAGGGAGCACTGCAGACCATCGCGTTTCCATCGCCAGATGTGGGGTCTTTAAACACATCACCTTGCACCCATTGCAGCTTAACCGCATAGCAAAGCAAGACAAGTTATGAGCATGAAGGTAGCACAGAGCTGCTGGCCAGCCAGATCCCTGGTTCCTTGTGGGGTGTTGCATGGTCAACATGGACCAGGTCTCGGTTCCAGTTTAACCTCCAGTGCTGTTTCTTGTCCCCTCAAGTTTTGACCTCTTTGGCAATGTGCCCTGCCCATTACTGCCGTCATTGTGATGTCCTCTCATATTCCACGGAACAAAACCGTTTCAAATTTTGGAGCAAGATATCACTTGGAGACCACATTTCTTTGCGAAGGCACACTTAGACAAACAACAGAAATTTGTTTTTGCCTTTTAATTGATTTGCCCTCAGTTTTAATGGGTTCTTGGTTGGGCCACCCCCTCTACAATTTTACATTTCTTCCTGTCTTTTCGCACATGTGATACGTTGCAATTACATAAAAACCGATAATTAAATTGCAGTTAGGGCAGATTGCTGGTACAATTAAGCTTGACATTTTGACACCAGACCTCCTCAAAGGAGAGAGCAGCCTTCATCAGAATGACTGCCCTTTCCCATGTGCTCTCCCTTGATACTCATGTAATTATTTGAGTCAATTTCCTTGTTGGAATAACATGAATACTCTGCATGACAGTCATTTAATGTTCACTTTTTGGCCATTTCCATGAAGAGATGTCAGCGATTTCCTGCCTTGAAAAGCATGGAGATTCTAATCAAGCTGGTGTATGACCTGCAGTACCCGTAGGATGCCTTTAAACTACATACATCAGCATCTTTACGAGGACAAGGAAGCTGATGAAATGCTAAAGAGGGAAATCAAACGCAGCGACTTACTTATCATATCAAAAAACTTGTTTGAATTCCTCCTATGTCAAGAGAGATGCTCAGCTGTTTATTTACCAGCCAACTTCACCGAGTCTCTCAAGTTCTGTCTTCCAACGTCAATTTGTATTTTCAACATTAAATGATGGAAGGACATTGCTGGGAATTTACAAATCGCTACGCGTGTGTCGCCCTAACTTAAACTTTCACCAGAAGTCTGTGTTTTAAATAATTCAAGTTTCACTGAAATGTAAGAAAAGGAAACAGTGATTTCCATAGACAAGCGCAAATACGTGAAATGAAATATGTAGTGATCGGAGCATTTACATTCAAAGTAAGAGCATGAACTCTTGGTAAGTGCAGAGAGCCTGGTGACGGAAGTCTTATTTTAATGTGTGTGACATTTCCATCCTGTGCAACACCCCTGTCTTGTTGTCTTGATATGTCTACCCCCCCCCCCCCCCCCGGCACCCAGTTGACAGCTTCTCATCAGTGAAAGAAAAGCCCAGTAAAGCCCACTCTGTCACGCCAGCACAGGCGCCACGACACCTCTTTGCCCTATACCCAAAACCAAGAGGACGACTGAGAGACGGCGAGTGCAGAGAGGAGAGGAGTAAACAGATGCAGAGAGTGGAAAGGAATTAGAGGGGTCACCAGTGGTCCTGAGAAGAGCTTCTCTGGATGTCTGTCACATACTTCCTTGACTGCGTAGAACAGATATAAGACCCTTTCTTAATGCCTTCAGCTCTTAGAGGGATATAATTCTCATCAAATGTTCTGTGATAGTTCAAGGTCAATGGCGTTACCTTCATGTTAAACAACACCATCAAATAGCAGTAGAAATATCACGGCAAAATAGAGTGCTGCAGGGATGACGTAGTTTTTTTTTTGCAGGCCAAGCCAAAAGTTAGCTTCCATTGACAGGAGTCCATGGTGGAATCCTATGCTGGAAAGCTACGGGGGTCCAAACGATGTAACAGCTTTTATACCATCCCCTGACAAAAATTAGGGCAATGATTCTCAGACTGTGGTACAGTGGTACGAGAGCTCCATCAAGTGGTACGCGGGGGAATCCAAGATTTTTTGAAAATGAAACAAGTCAAAACCATGAGAAAAAACAAAAAAGTCAAAACAGTAAATACTTGAAAAGAAAATATGGAAGCCAAATTGCAAATCACCTCGTAGTGAAAGACAAACTGGATTTGAAGCCTCGATCCATGCCAGCCTCCGCACAGCAAAACCTGGTGGGCCGCGCACTGTCAGCCATTAGCTGTGTCAGCCATTAGCCAGAAAAGTGGCACACATCAAGCCGCCAAACAGTTCACAACAACAAATCTTTAAAAGCAAAGCTTCTCTGCACTCTGTTGCAATCAAGACCACACACAGAAGCAGGATGGACCATGAGCCAGACCTGAAGCTGAATCTGACGTCAGTTGAACCAGACTTTGCAGGGACCCCCCTTTTGGCTTGCGTAAGTTGATAACACACCAACACGCTAGCCAGCGGTTAATGTGTAACATTGTATCACACCAAATTAAAGTTTATATTCCACCATATGCTGGCATTACTGAATATTTAGCCGAGTGGCGATTGCAGTGGGCCGATATGCGATGGAACATGAGGTAGCGACCAGGTGATGGGGGTTTCCTCAGCCGTACTCTGGATACTCACACGTGTGCGCACAAAATATCACACAAACTTGATCCTGACGCACAAGAAGATTTTGTCAAGACCAGTAATCCAATATGGCGACAACGGGAACTGAAAATGTCACATCATACAAAGTGTTCCGCCTTTTGAACAACTGACTGAAATACAAGACACACGGGAGATATTTGAAAAAAATAAAAAATAAAATAAATCTCATGAACCCATCACATACTGCCGGTGTTAAATGTTCAATCTAAATCGAACATTAAGATTTAGGCTCAAATTATATTTGAATTTAGATTCTAAGATGTACGTTTCACATTCACACTGAAGCCGGTCGTAAACCGCCACATTGATCATGTTTTACATTTAATTCTCTCTAAATTGGGAGGAAAATATGCCAGAATATCTAAAATATATTAAGCACAAAAATTGCACACTGTGACACAGAATTTATACCAACAACCAACAAATCAAACATTGTTTAGCGGCTCAGAAGAAAAGTTTACATCCATCCGTAATCCAGAACACTGTCCTTTTAAAAAAAAGAAGCCGAGATCAAATGAGCTGTACTGTCTAATGAGCTCACACAGACGGAATTTCAAATAGGATATCACAATTAGAATGTGAACTTTTAACCCCACTTTCAAATGAACATTCAAACATTGAATAAAAAGTTACATTCCCAGTACTGGATAACCTCGCTCTCGCAGTATTTTCCTGAATATAGTTGCATAATGAGCTCACAAAAGAGAAAATGTTGAACCATCACTGACTCGGGCCTCAGTTGCAAATGACCATACACCCTCACATGTGGCTCTGGATCCAAACTACATGACTGCCATTATTCTGGCAGCACAACAATGGCCGGGGGGGGCTTACACACTTTCTTCCCAATGTCCATGCTTCTTTTAAAAGTCCTCAGTTCCGAAGTCATCAAACCCAGCTCCCACTAAAGATTAGCATTTGCAAGAAATATAGATTAACAGAAGGGAAAACAGATATGTAGACAAACATTGTTTGTTATTAGTTTTTGTCTTTCTCCAGATAACATGCCGAATGAAGAACAGAACACATTTTTATCTGTGTTCGTCAGCATTTTTGCTTGCTTATAGCCAATGGTACTTTGTTGTTTGGGGCTTGGGCAAAAATTCTTTCTGACGTGACCATAAAAAGCAACAGAGCGACAGAAACACAAATGGGCGGAGCTTTGTGGATCAGCTCTGTCACAAGACTGTCATTTTTTGACCTGACTCTTTATGAATTCAATTTATCTGTGTTTTGCCATCATCTTGTGTGTTCAGGACTAATTTTTCTTTTTTTGTTGTTGTTGTTGCTGTAACCACAAGTTTTGACATTTTGGAAAAGTTACAAAGTACTACTGTCATATGTATTAATACCTCGGAAAGCTGATAGTTTTTTTTTTTCATTTTTTTTTTTTGGTCAAGCATGTCCTGTTCTTCTTATTTTGAAACTCAACATTTCTGAGTGACATGGTGAAATACTTTACTCTCAGCAAGCTATTGCATTACAATTTACAATCGCTCTCCGCTTTTAAACCAATCTTCAGGCCTGAGCTGGATTCACCGCCAGCCGTAGCGGCGTGGTGTGGCTTCAACTGACCATCAAGAAAGTACAGACACTGACACTCCAGCATGAGACTAATCAGGCCAGACGGGCATCGAAGAGATCTGTCCATCTTTGATCGGTTCATGACTTCATAGGCAACTTGCTGTTGCTGAGCAGGGGTTGGTGGGGAGTGGTGGAGTGGTTTGAACAGTTTGAGGCCCACTGTCATTCATGATCTGATCTGAGACCCAAAGAGTCCAATTGGGAATCACTTATGACCTGTCTGCTGAGGCTGAGGATTCTATCAGGAGTGGAGACAATCAAGCCTGAAGCTGGAGTCCAAATGCCAATGGCAGTATAGATTGCTGGTTTCTGGCTTTTAATAGACTTGGAAACAGAAAAAAGGAATCAAGGTAGATGCAAAATAATGACAAGAAGAGAAAGGAATTAAGTAGAAAACGCATAAAGGCCTTCGGCGCATCTTGGTGCAAAATGAGGTTTGATTTTTAAAGAATTTCTTGCCATCATGTATACAAACATGAGTAAATGATTCAAAATCACCTTTATTGTCTTGTACTTTCTTTTATCTATAAAAAAAAAAACTCCTCCAGCAAAAAGTAGGCTGATTATTTTCACACATAGAGGAAAGTGTTGGTATGTGTAAGAGGACCCATGATTGACACGAATTCATTCACTTGACCATTACCATCCCAACTGGGTGTCTAACCTGATACTAAACAGGAACGATGCTCTAACTGCAGTTTGAACTTGTCAGTTCCATCACGCACACAGTGTCAGCAGCCAAGAGAACTAGCATAGGTTAGGAGCTCATGATTGGTGATCAGTAGCTAATGTAAGCAACTGTTACAACCAGCTCGTTTTGAGGGAAAAGGGGAAGTAACATAAAATGAAACAAGATTTTAAAGGGTTGAAAAGTAGTATTTAATTAATAAAGTTGCTTGTTTGGACAACGAAATTGAGGCAGATAACTAATGGGGTGCTGCAAGATAAACAAAACGAGAACAAAGGGAGACTAACCCAGAGTTATTGGCTAATAACTAGTACAAAAAAAGGGTAGATCACACAACCAGGCAGCATCCAAACCTAGTGAGTCTAATAATACAAAACTAGTGCCTCACAAGATCACAAAAGTTTCACAGAGTTGCAGTAACAAAGTAGTCTATTAGAACGAGTAGGCACAGGCGCATGGCTGGCTACAGCTTGCTGCGGCGCGTTGGTCAGTCAGCTTCTTATTAGGCAGCCTTCCGGTGATCGGCTGATCGTCCGTCCAATCAGGGGCCGTCCGCACAGTTGTCCGGGATCAGCGGTATTGTCCCTGAGAGAGATCACACACGCACACACATCCACATGCACACTCGCAACACTCACACAAAAGGGGGAGAACCTCCAAACGGCAGCGGCCGTAACAGCAACTAATAATTGGTAATCTGTTGTGAATGTGTCCAGCCAGCAATCTACTGTTTACATGAACAGATAAGGAATAGTGATCCATAGCTTGCATCAGCAGCTACTGGTTGGTGATCTGTAGCTCAAATTAGCAGCTAATGATGAGGGATCTGTAGCTAAAATTCTAACTTTACCAGCTATTGATTAGTGACCAGTCGCTAACATGTGCAACAAACCATCCGTACAAAATGCTGTTGTTTTCCACCCAATCCAAAGGTGTTACAGTTGCAATAAACTCATTATCAAGGAAGAAAAGACATGAATTCAACAGAGCAAAAGTTGAACCTTTTGCTCTCACGATCCGGCATTTGAGATCTATATCTCACTGTACTGTCTCACTGGCAAAAAAAAAATTCTCTGGAAAGTAAAAATGGTTACTTTGCAAAGCGGCTAGATAAGCAAGATCACCAGAGAATTGATCCTGCCAGGCTTGAAATTATCTGCATGTGTCTGCACTAAAAGTGGTACTGTCAATCAGCATCAGAGTATTGAGTATTTGCTACGGCTGTGGTTTGGACGCGACTGCACTGACACTGTTCAAAACAACCATGGTGACTCCTGAGAGGTCAATGTAATGCTGCCATGGCATTAGTCATGTAAGAACTGGAGAATACTTTTTGCTCCAATAATTTTGCTCCAAGAAAAAAAAAAAAAAAAGAAGCTTTCAGGTATTTACGACTGACTGCATCAATTAGCTTGACACAGATGCTAACTGATAATAATGCTGCGCTATGGTGCAACCGTCACTTCCTGCAACTGCTAGAGAACACATATTATATTGCTATAAATCTGGGCATCCTACTTATAAACGGCCGCTATCCTGCCTATGAATGCACTGTTGGATGAATTTCAAACAAGACAAAGCAGGTCAGCCATTTGCAAATGACCAAAAGAATCCTCTGAATTTGCTCAGCACTTTTGGAAAAATAAATTTTCCCGTTCTGCTTCAAATTGTGGTGTTTTGCAGATTAACAAAGAAACAAAATAATTCATTTTAAAAGTCATACTAATATAATCTGGCAGGCCATATATCATTGCTGCAGGCCAGTGTTTGCCTGTGTGTGTGTGTGTGTGTGTGTATGTGGGGGGGGGGGGGGGGGGGGCTGTCGGCCAAGCTGTTTAGCCAAGAGTAAACATCTCAACTAAGTATTTTAGATTGAAAAACATTTTGTCCCCGGAGAAGAGGCCACATGTTTAATTTGCCAAGCTACTTCGCCTAGCACCAGCATCTTGACTTAAGTCAATTTGAAAAAATGCTTTGTGCTGGGTGAAGAAGAAACATATTTTATTGCATTTTTTTTTAAAGCCTTTTGTCGAAAAATTTAGGTGATAGTCAAGACAGTGGAGCCATTTCCATGTCCAGTCATAAACTAAAGAGGCTAACTGAATTAGTCCGTCATTCGTACTTCATTTAACATTTCAATAAGAAAAATGCTGAGCTGTAAAAATAGAAGTGTACCTGTATATATTTCACTGTAATATTTTGTTGCAATGTCCTGTGTCAATAGTTTAAATTTAGATGAAACAGCTTATAGTGTAGATGTTTACATGTTGGTTGCATGATAAATTGGTCAAGCTAATTAGCATAGCATCCTTCAAGGAGATGGGCAAACTGATAGAAAAAAAAAACCTTTCTTCTTATTTTATTATTTGTGTGTTGATTTGACCGTATTTTTTTTTCCAAATCTTTTGAACTTGTCAGGACAGAGAAATTACAATCAGAGGCAAGAAGCCAAGTAGAAAGACGAATGGAGTGGTGGAGACTTGTGGAGAAGCGTGAGGAGGAGGAGAGGAGGAGGATGAAGAAGGAGAGGTACAGGCGAATCCGAGATAAATGGCTCAAGGAGGAACAGGAGAGGTTAGAAAGGGAAGACAAGGAGAAACAGGAGAGGCTGGCAAGGGTGCAAAAAGAAAAGGTAAGACAGGAGAAGCTGCAGATGGATAGAAAGGAGCTGTTAAGACAGGTAAACACACACAGGAACTCACAGGAGACAAATGCCAAAGGGAGAATGTGGGGGAGAAAGATGAGGGAAGACTTGCTGAAACAAAGACGTTAGATGGAGCTCCAAAGAAAGTTGAAAACGAGGTGAGTTGTGGGAGAGACAGTAAAGGGACAGAGGGCAGACAGCAGCAGGAAGGTTATCTCCTTTTTAAATGGGGTTTCGTTTCCTGCATGACAACAGCATTTAAAAGTAAAAATGAATAGGCTCACATAAGGAACATCTTCAGACCTGCAGTCTTTGCAGAATTCAGCTGTATTCAATGAGCCCAGTGTCACCAGTACAATTTTTACAGGTATTACCAGCATTATTCGTATACGATTCCTGGAGTCAATTGGAATTATTTTAATTTTACCAGTTGCAGATGCCGTACAATCATTTTAGCCCCCAGCCAACCGGTATCTTGGTGATTTTAGTGTAAACCAAGCTACCAGCTTCACTCTGTACAGGAGTGGTCCTGTTGCATTTGGTACTATGAAAACAAACTTTCCATCGTACCAATCATTTCTTCCTCACCTGTCTTGTGGGAGACACAAATTTATGTTGATCACTTTGGTCACTTCTAGTGTTTCTGTATCAACTGCACATTACAAACAGAAACCGTATAATATACGTCTTGCTGGAGTTGACTCCTCCTGTGTCCATTTGTCTCGAGAAACAGATGTTTCTCAAGCACATGAGGTCCCCCGTCATACTGGTCCCGTCTGAATAGGCCTTGAGAACCTAACTGATGAGAATGATGGCATAACATGAAACGCTGGCTCTCATATGCTGTTGCTAATGCAGGTTTTGCTTGAGCTTTCATGTACCATCAAAAAGCAAAAAGGCACTGGTTATGGTACTCTTGGTTTACTGGGATGGAGTTCAATTCCCTGCGGTGTCCTGCTGATTGATTTGGTATTTCCTGAAAGATCCTATCATTTTCTTTCAATTAATTTTCTGTAACAATGGCCAGAAACTGTTGTGTGATACCTACAATCAGTGGCAACACTTAGTTCTTATAGTGGGAAACACAATCCTATTAATACTTGAAAAAAGGAGAACTAGAAAGCCGTAAGTGGTGATAAGTGGTCACTCCGCTGAATTGTGCATAGTGGTTTGGATTCATCTGACCAAATTTCACTGAAATCTCTTGACAGCTATTTGAGTTGTCCTGCTAACAGACAGATAAACCAGGGTCAGCGATCATTTCGACCACAAGAAACAAAACCAAACAATCATCATCCATCAATCCATCCATCCATTTTCTTCCACTTATTCCTGTTAAGGGTCGTAGGGGGGGCTTTCTCTATCCCAGCAGCCTTTGGGCGAGAGGCCGGGTTCACCCTGGACAGGTCACCAGTCCATCACAGGGCCAACACATAGAGACAGACAACCATTCACACTCACAGTCACACCTACAGTCAATTTAGAATATCAATCAGCCTCGTCCCCTCTTGATGTCTTTGGACTGTGGGAGGAAGCTGGAGTACCAGAGAGAACCCACACAGGAACAGGGAGAACATGCAGACTCCACACAGAAAGATCCCAGGCTGGAGCCGGGACTTGAACCCAGAACCTTCTTGCTGTGAGGTGACAGTGCTGACCACTGCACCAATCAATTCAATGTCAAATGTCATGTAATTAAGTTAAACGTACAATAAAATGGGCCGTATTGGGTTTGACATTGTGAGACTGTCTATTGTAAACTGTTTTCTGTACAGTGTCCAATGGGAAATTGCCCCACGTATGTAGATGTGTCATTAATTGTGCCTTCAGAGGCTCCTCAACCAGTTCCAGATTAAATCTTGAGTAATTTGAGCGTTTTTATTCAAGTCTGACTATTCTCGGTAAGTGTGCACAGCCTGGTGACGGAAGTCTTTTTTAATATGTGTGACATTTCCACCCAGTATGACACACTCCTGTCTCGTTGTCTTGATATGTCTTCCTCCCCAGGCGGTCGGCTGACAGCTTCACAGCAGTAAAAGAAAAGACCAGTAAGCGCGCTCAGTCACAGCAGCGAAGCCGACAGAATTTATAGTGGTTTTATTCGTTTCTTTGATCTCCATAGAAGTCCTTCAGCAAAAAAAAAAAAAAGAAAAAGGTAAATAAATAAGAGGATTAATTCCTCCTGGAGACAAGATCTAACAAAGCCTGTTCAGACAACTCTCAACAACGCACCTGTCTTTTTCATAAGCTTTCAACTGTATTGCATTGGGAGGTAGTACTGGACACTTTTAGGGTAATGTTAGCAGCTCTGTCCTGCTGTTTTTATGATCTCAGTATATTTATACTCTTGCACCCCGGCCAGCCTAAAGATAGAGTGTGTATGCCAAACACATTGCCTTGTCTTCTTCATCAAAGTTATTTCTCTTGTAATCATAAAATTTCTATTTAAAAAATAAGAACGGGGGTGAACCAGGCTATAAAACACAGTCATATTTGTATGGGTCGCCGACCTGTTTTTAACGGGTCGGCGATTGGCAGGGTAAAATGCACAACAATATGCTGCATGAAGTCATTTTCCTAATTAAAATGTAAGACTATACACACAAACATGCAGACGCACACCCCAACAATGGCTTCTCTCCAGCCAGCATCTGAAAGCACGATCACGCTCAGTAGCCGACCGGATGCTGCCTCTGTGGTTCCGTCACGAAAGTACAAAACAACTTTATAAACTTTTGAATGGATTCGTGGTTTGTTGTGTTTTTTGAACCGTTGTTTATGCTGTGGATGTGATGCTGATTCATGTTGGTTCTCGTGGCTTTGTCACACCAACTTTGTGTTTTGGGTGTTGAGTAGGAGAAAAAAAAAAGAAAGAAAGAAAAGTCATTTATGAAGCAATCGAGAGGATTGTTACGTCCCCCTCACACAATGCTCATTAAAAATAAAGTCAGTTGCAAACATAAGGCAGCAACCTCGCAGCAGCGCCAGCCTGTTAGCAAGCGAGTTACAATTTCACCTGGCAAAAATCTGTTGTCTGCAGAGCCTTTTTTCTTTTTGAACCTCTTTTCAAGACCTCCTGTTTAGAAAAAAACAACAACAACAACGAACAATCTAAAGTTTTATCATTTTAAACTGCATGTACATCATGCTACAACATTTGACTTTCGCCATTGGACTCGTGTGTGTGTGTGTGTGTGTGTGTGTGTGTGTGTGTGTGTGTGTGTGTGTGTGTGTGTGTGTGTCACACCATGTAGAGGTTATTCTGTGCTGCTTCAATTGACATATTCAGACCGAAATGGTCAAAAAGCAACTTTACAGCCCAACTTCAGTTCCAGCTTATAGTTCCAGCTCATACTCGGAGCTGCTGGTTGCGGCTCCTTCGGGTGCCAGGTTATCATCTGTTTTAACAGAATTTGTTGCCAGTGAATAACCCTCTGTTTATGACTGCAGTTTATCTTTTTGTTTTTTTTTATCACTTTTTCATAGGATTTTGTGCATTATGACCCCAGACTGTTTTCTGGACTTCCACCTGCGCGCTCCTCCGTCCCAGATTTAATCATCAGACATCCTTCTCTGAGCCACCCTTCCCTACCCTTTGGTCCACTGTCACAGGCAGGCTTAACCAATGAGATATGGTTATGGAGCTGGTTCTTAGAGGCCATTGATTGCACTTCAGATCCAATTCCAGAACACTTCCTCAGAAGAAGAGAGTGATATTTTTGAGAGCTCCATGAACGTTTTATGTGTTTTATTTACAACAGAACCTCAAAATGCTATGTTCTAAACTGACTGCAGTGCTAAAAAACATCCTTAAAAACCTAAAACCAGTCTCCCTTTTGTGTATTTCTTTATACATTAATATGAACTCTTAGAACAACTGCATTGATTTAATTCATATATTATTAAGACAGTGTAGATATATTTGCTATATACAGGTTATACATGTATGTGGCAATTTTATCATCTGCAAAATTCACTTCTAGCCTTTGAAGTAATGATGATCCGTCTATCATAGACGTGCCATTTCTCCTACACAGACCTTTCAGTCACAGTTGACACACACACACATCAGGTTTGATGGCTCGCTAGCTGCCCGGCCTGAATTTACCATCAGTGCTCTGTACTGAGCTTCAGGAAAACCATGATGAGAAAGTGTGTTGAGGCTGATGGATGGGAGACAGAGAGTGAGATGTGACTGAATTGTTGATTTGAACGCATCTAAAAGGAGGAGTTAGGATAGATGGAGAGATGTAAAAGAAGGGAGGGCTGATGCGGAGAGACATGACAGTATCAGAAACTCTTGCATCACAGCTGGAAGTTTATCAGAGTTAAAAAAAAAAATAAAAGAGGTGTTTTGACAGGGGGTTGGAGAGAGAGAGCGAGAGTGCCGTGGGAGAAGGATAAGTTGTAAGGTCAAGCGGATGAGCATGACTGGAATATATGATTACGAAAAGTTGTGTTTGGCATCTTAGAAAGTTGTGTAGTCAGCTTTTACTCGGCCATTTAATATGAAAACTGTCATTCCTGATGTGTAGTACTGTATGCTCACAGAGAGCTCTCAGAAAACCATGACCAGCCTTTTACAATGAGAATTTATAGTGAAAAGACATAGTTTCAGGCTTCTGCCAACTAGTAGATGTGAGTGAGGCCAAATAGAAATAGCATCCATCATATTTGAAAAAATAGAAATAAAAACTCCAGAGCACCCCTGTGTTCTTGTCACCACTGAACCCCACTTATCCTGACTTAGCACCATGATGAGCCTTGTCAAGCACCTCTAGTCCTTGTCTGTCTGAGTGTCTCTGGGGCTGTGATTGCAGCACTGGGCCCAAACTCAGCTTCACGTAAGTGGCTATCTGCTGCTTCATTTGGGAACACTTAAGACTCTCCCTCCGCTAATTACGTAGCTCTAATTAGCTTGCGGGTAGAATCCAGTAAACGGCTAATTATCTATTGACATTATGCAATGGGCTGCAACCAACCCCTCTATCTCAGTTATTGTATCACCGCAACAGCATATATATATATGTGTGTGTGTGTGTGTATATGTATATATAAATATGTGTGTATGTATGTATACATATATGTATATACACACATATATACACAAATATATATGCATACATGTACATATATACACATATATTTACATACATACATACATACATACATATATACACACACATATATACATATATACACACATATATATACACAGACACACACATATATATATATATATATATTTTTAAAAAAATATATATATATATGCTGAAAGTGTAGGATTAGGAGTGTTAACAACCACAAAATGGGAAGTGAATGCTAATTTTCCAATTCAGTATTCCAACCATGACTTTTCAAAGTTGGCAGAGATGCGAAAGATTCAAGTCTTTCAGAGTTCGACAGACATATTGTTTCTTTTCTCTCACTCCGTTTTCCTCTTTGTTTCTCTATCATATTCAAATCAGACGAGCTTCACTGAGGTAAAATACTAAAGTCAGAGCAAGACACAAATAAAGTAAAGTTAGTGAGCTTTGCTGGATTCTCACAAGATGAAGATATTTAATCGACGTAAAGAGAAACAGGCAGTATCACTCACTAAACCATTCCGCGTCAGATTCGAGCAGATCCCAGGAGGATTTCTGGGCTGACAAAAAATATATCATGTAAATGGTAGCATCTGCAGATTGTTCTTCTTTAGCTGGGAGAACATTTCTTCTCAAGGCTTTGGATGTAATAAGAATTAACATAATATGACTGCAGTGATTGATACATTATTTTCTGCTTTTAATCTTTCTGAGGCTGAAGCAGCATGAGTAGAGTATTTCAAGGTGATAGTTTTTGATGCTGAAAACATCAGCAGATGGATCAGTGTGGTTTGATGTGGCACTTGAAGCTTTTACTGCCTTTTTTTTGAAACAACAACTGACACTTTTGAGAGCTTGTCCCTGTATAGAACAGCAAATTGCTGTCGACTTGAAGGTTGTTACATCTCCTTCCTGTTCAGATGGATCCCTCGGGGCTGCACCACTACAAACACGAGTAAACACCAGCGTATTTGGCTGATCAAATTCTAATAATGTATTAAAAATTAAAATGGTAGCGTACCTATATTGAATGACATGAGAATATTACAACGGTATATTTTTGACTTTCCTCACAGAAAGATGGCTGTTAAGTTACACTTCCCGCAGGCTAAAAGTGTTTGATAATGATGAAATAACCCTGAAATATTTAAGCACATAAACTTGCGACATGCTATCTCAGCAGTGATTAGTGCTTACAGGAGAAGCAAATGGGGTTTATATTGCTGTTGCGATCATATCAGTTGTTGTTACTGAAAATGCTCCCGGCTCTCAACATGTTTTTATCACAACAACACAAGGAAGCTGTGAATCAACTTCAGGGAGAGCTGCAGAGGAACAGATCCAGACCATAATGTGCTGAGTCAGCTGTTAGCTGACGGAAGTTAACCAAGCAGCAACCTCCCAGAAGGAAAAAAATTAATCTCTTGCTTAAGTGCAAATAGCTGCAGTTCCTCGAGTGGCCACTTGAAGCTATGTGGCAATCCTCCATGTTAAAGTGTTTAACACAGAAATAAACATGTTTACGGTGGTAACTTTGTGATAATATAACTCAGCCATTTAGATGGTATTAAGGGTGAGGGTACCTTCAGTCAGATCCACACTCAGGCAAAATATGGACCAAAAACCATTGTGCCATCACGCTGCAGTGTATGGGAAGGACGTCGTGATCCGTTCTGATGTATTGGGTGTCTGTTCAAATATAACCATTAAAGCCTTGTTCTCCTGTCTTGGAAAATTTGATGATTATCTATCAAGCAGAACTGTAAATTAAAGCTACAAGCGGCACTGAGCAGGCCCTCACAGTCCTGTGTGTGCGTAACAAAATGTGTGTGTTAGAATTTGCATGAAAGGGCAGACTAATGTTGCACTATCATGCTTATATTGTTGATGCTTGTCACATTTGCAACAAAACATTTATCGTTTGAAACCCATCATAGATGTAGTCATCACCTGATGGGATGAGAATTTTAATTAACCGAATTTAAAAAAAAAATCTAAATGTATATATTTAAACATCCATCCATTTTCCACCGCTTATCCTGTTCAGGGTTGCGCGGGGGCTATCCCAGCATCTTAGGTGAGAGGCGGGGTTCACCCTGGACAGGTTTGCCAGTCCATCACAGGGCCAACACATAGAGACAGACAACCATTCACACTCACAGTCACACCTACGGTCAATTTAGAGTATCAATCAACCTCGTCCCCTCTTGATGTCTTTGGACTGTGGGAGGAAGCTGGAGTACCAGAGAGAACCCACACAGGAACAGGGAGAACATGCAGACTCCACACAGAAAGATCCTGTGCTGGAGCCGGGACTCGAACCAGGAACCTTCTTGCTGTGAAGAGACAGTGCTGACCACTGCACCACCGTGCCGCCTATATATAAACATATATTTTCAAAATATTGAAGTACATTGCGGTCCATAGAGGAAAGGTTAATTTGGAAACCAAACAATGCTCCTAGCAACAGGTGGTTTCCCATGGCAACCCTACCAGTGGTATACAAGATCAAGCAGGTCAGTCTTCAGTTACCATTTCACCCTGCACTTCACAAGCCCTCAGACCATCGAGAAGCTTCTCAAGCGTCGGTGTGAGACTCTTGCTTGCTTTGTTACCTTTGATTGGAGGCCGCTAGTTGCAGACCCTTGGTTGGAGACCCCTTGTTCCAGACCCTTAGTTGGAGACCCCTAGTGGAGAGCTTTGGTTGAGAGCGTCAGACAGCTTCTGAAAGGTAAGAAGATTGTCCTTTTTATCTGGTTGGCTGGCTACACCAAATACTAAATAGGCTAAAACTTGCTTTGCACCGGGTGAAAAAGACATATTCACTGCATTAATTTGTTAAAATTGATTTTGTCATCTGTTAGAATTTGAATGATACTGTTGGGAGTGAAGCTGTTTTCATGTTAGATCAGGATTTAATTGGCCAAGCTATTTAGCCTAGCATTAGCATCTTCATTTAACATTTTTCACTTTGAAAAATGCTTTGAAGAAGAAATGGATTGAAGCTGCTTTCATTTTCCAGTATAAGCTAAGCTAATTAGCCTAGCATCCTTCAGGGAGATGGGCAAACTCATAAAAAAAAAGGAACTTTCTCTTTATTTTATCATCGTAAAACATAAGAAAGCAAGTGGAAAGACAAATGGAGTGGTGGAGACAAGGCGAAGGTGGAGGAGGAGGAAAAGGAGAAGTTAGAAAGGGACGACAAGGAGAAACAGGAGAGGCTGGAAAGTGAGCAAAAAGAAAAGGTAAGACAGGAGAAGCTGCAGATGGATGGAAAGGAGTTGTTAAGACAGGTAAACACACACAGGAACTCGCAGGAGACGAATGCCAAATGGAGAATGTGGAGGAGAAAGATGAGGGAAGACTTGCCAAGATTATGGTCATTTTGCATGTTCTATTAGATGAGTTCAACATTCCTTTTATTATCTATTGTGAGAAAAACAGGGCCTTTACCAGCAATCATGATGTTTTGTTGGGACAAATACATACCCCCCCCCCCCCCCCCCACACACACACACACACATTTCACTATATTCAAAATCAAATATAAAGTAAAGTAAATCCCATTTCCCATTAGCCACAGCTGTACTGGGCTACTCAACAATTTGTGATGTCCTTTCTTTAAAATTAGACGACTGAGATGGAAATATCGAATCGTTCTATGTACTCGTTCCAACCGCACAGAAATGTGAACATTTATATCTTCATTCATGTGGCTTTTGGACATTTTCCACATTTATGCCCTGTAACTGTGAACCAATTTCTATGTTTTCATGCATTGTCCTCCTTTTGCTTTATTATAATGAGCAATAAAAAGAACTCTCGTCTCTTTTCAGTGACTATGAAGGACACAGTCATCCATCACACACACTTTTCACTAATAAAATCTCTAATGTTTGATCATTTCTTCGAACTATTTTATTCACCCCTCCTTCCTAATGCATTTGCACTCTTCTTATGAAAGACAAAAGATCATATTGTATTAAACAGCTACCTCGCTCCAGCTCCACTTTACATTTCACTCCCGTTCCCGTTGCCTCGCTAGATAACCTCTCGGGAGAATGAGGTGCTTTTATGCTGTACACATGGCAAAAAGAAAATGTGTTTTTCATTTCACCTAAAAGCGAATTCTAATTCATTTTGTGCTGTCAGCTGCTTCACAGGACTGTGAGTATTTACCAGGCGACACATTTAAATAAGACTATCATCTACTGGATGATACTGAACCTCTGACATACCAATTGGAAGTTGACTGGTTGGCCTGAGGGTATTAGAAGGATAAAAGAAAGTAAAATTTGTTGTATTGCATGTCTGTATCCCTCTGCGGAGAGAGTGACTGACAAGAAGCTGTCACGAGGAAAGTTTTGCGGAGATACAGAAGCATAAGAGGAGAGTTGCTTCTGACAGCAACATTATTAATTCATCTGTGTCTTTATGAATCCTGTTGCAGTTTTTTTTTTCTCTCTCTCTCCAAACCTCAAACGCATCCTTTTTACTGGCGTACACGTGAGCAGACGCACATGTGTTTGATGGTCCGTGAGTTTGTGTTGGCTTCCTGGTATCTCTTGGGACCAAAACAACACTTCTGATAAAGTACACACACAGCAGCAGCACCTCGCATCCTCAATGCAGGTGTTTTTCAAGGCCCAGTGAGAACACGTCGGTCTGTCCACCATTTATATACATATTTATAATATATCACCGTATATTCAGCTCGATCAGCTTTTCTTTTTTTTTTTGCATGGCGTGCCGTGTGTGTGTGCGTGTGCGTGTGTGTGTGTGTGTGTGTGTGAGAAGAGGTAGTGAAGCCGCAGGTGGTTTGTCATGATTGGTCAGGCGACACAAATGTCACCCAGCTTCGGGCTCTTACAACGCAACACACAACTGACCTTCTCTGATAGTGAGAAATAACTTCTCAGCAGCACCTTACAAGGGAAAGTTTGTGGGAGAAGTATTAATTTGATACTTCACCCAAAAATTGTACTTTCTGCCTTTCAAGTAGCAGTAGGTGTCAGGAAGAAGTCGTTTCCCGGCTTCTTTGCGAGGTATATTTAGCTAGGCGCTAATAAAGACTTCTGGCTATCAATTGCAAAACTATCCAAAAACGTCCATTTTGAAACTGTCGTGTGCATCATCTAGTATAGCCTGTGTCTTCCTAATTCAGTCATTTGCTCTGTAATCAACGAACGCTTCGATTTGAATGAAAAGCAAAATAATTACAGCTTTCACGCTTTCAATTGAACCACCTTGCTGGAGCTTGTTCGCGGTAACCAGAAGCGTTTCTAGTTTGCTTTTCACATTAATTAAAGTATTTCTGTATTACTGAGCATACAACTGGATTAAGAAGACACAGAATATACCGTAATGATGTTCTTGGGAGTTTAATAACAGTCAGTTTTTCTGTTGTTACTATAGTAACAGACATTGCCCTTAAAAACTTGGAAATAGACATTTTTGGGTAGTTTTGCTTTTGTCTTGTTGCTGCACCTGTTGCTGGCTGTGAGTTGCTAATAGCCTCAAGCTAAATATACGTGTTTGGCTCTTTCTGCATTTTGGAGCAACAAATAAGCTATGCAGAAAGGAAAAAATATGGCAGATAAGGCAAAATACACTCTCAGGTGAATTATTACAAGAAGATCTGAAACCCACTTTTTCATAGGAGAGCATGTCATGAGGAACATAAACACACATATCTACATCCCATCGCCCCTCACTGTAAACTATGCTAGTAATTCACAGTAATTACCACTGTGAGGTGTCTAAAAACCTCTTTAAAGCAGCCTTTTCTGCCAAACACCAGCTCTCAGACATAATTACTGCGAGCACTCAAGATGCATTAATGATGGCAGGCTGGAAAAGGCTCACACACTCCCTCACACTCCAGATACATCTGATAAATACAATATACTGTCTGTTTATTGTACACATTGTTGTTACATGGACATAAAGTAAACAGACGTGCAGCGAAGCTCCAATATTGGCAGCGTGTATGGCAGCTGCATGTCAAAAATGTTGCCATGGCGACTGGCCGCAGTCAGCTAAGCGGTTCTCCTTTCCCTCACTTTATCTCAGTCCCTCACTTCTTTTTTTTGCTGCTACTTATGTTGTCTCCAATGGATACCGGTGGATCTTTATATCATTTTGGTGGCCTTGTGAGGCATCAAGGCAGGTCATGACTCATTAATGTGCAGCAACAGAACATCCCCCTAAAGACAGGGCATGGCTGCAGGAAAACATCAGTGGCATTTGATCCCAGAGTGCTATAATTGGGGGAGGAAATAGACCAGAGTGAACAAAGAGCAGATAATCATACCCTGACAAGTGAAATGATTATGTTCACCAGCAGAGTAGGACAGTTGCATGTGTCGGACACAAATGTCACACAGCTATCTGCTTCCTCGCCTAACATGCTGAGGTCATGAGGCGTTAATTGCTTTGCCCTGGACCCTCTGAGAGGGTGCAGCGGCCCTTTAAACCCTCCTGAGATCACGCAGCTCTCTCTATCCCCACAGACTTCACAAATACCCCGGTTTCCTGGCTAAATCTGTGCCCTGATTTGGCGTCTCCTTTCCTTCACTGTATTCACTGGCCCGTCATTAATGCCGCTTAGCGTGGTCTTTAACCCGCTCGTTAACACAGTCGATTAGTGCAGAGGAGCTAGGATGGTCGGTGGCGGAGCATAATGGCTAAATGTCAGCCATATTCTGTGTGCTGTGTGAGCCCGTAATGAGAACGACAGAGCTCTGCAAATAGGAGCCATTGCTTGTAATGAGACTCTCACGCAATGACTCAATGGCATCTTTGTCTTGCTGAGCTTCCATACAGGAACGAGGTGGCACACACACACTCACAGTCACTGACGTTGAGATAGATAGAGAGACACACACACACACACACACACACACACACACACACACACATAAACCTTTCATTTCCACCCCTCAAATGAGCACTGGAGCACACAGTGACTCAGAACCACACACACACACACACAAAGAAAATAGCACACAGTAATTTATTGAGCTCACCCACTCACACACACAGAAATATACCACGATTCTTTGAGAGAAATATGAACCATATTACGTTCAGCTTCCTCACAACATCAAATTAACCCAGCTCACATAATCTCTCCGATTTCTCCTGTGTAGAAGTTTGCTAAGAGACGCTTTTCTTCTCTTACAAATGAGGCTGCGGCTCACAGAGGACAGGAATGTACAGAGAGCTGCCACAGAGAAGAGTGTTATGGAACAGAAGTTGTGCCGGAGCCAACCAACATTCAGCATCACTCCCTTGTTGCTGGTGTTTACAGACAGCACAGTGTGTGCTGAATCAGTCCTCCATGCCTTAGAGACATCATTCTCGCCTCCAGGAGCCACCACATAAAATGTTTGGAAATGTGATACAACGTTTCAGAACGGCGACAAAATGAGTTCATTGAAAAGCTGCCCAGAGGATTAACGTCTGATCTAGCATGAGACTGTGGCCTCGTGGTGAGTAACTTGAGTGAAACCGCCCTGTAGTCTCTTAAGTACTGGTGGCACTAGTAAGACTACCTAAAGGAGAGGTTTATATTTCAAGTGGAATATTTTGTGTGTTTTCCACACCACTGCATTTAAATGTCTTCATTATCTTGGACTCTTTATAAACCTCAGAGTGATTTACAGTGCTGCTGATGTACAATATGCATTATCTGTACCCTACAGGTTTGGGGGGGTTGGTCCTGGAGTCAATCCCAGCTGACTTTGGGAGAGACGCGGGTTCACCCTGTGAAGGTGGCCAGTCAATCACACAGTTGAGAGACAAGGTTGGACAGGGTCAAAAAAACAAACCAACAACAAAAAAAAAACCCTGGTATTTTGGACCAGCTGGGCCCACCGTAATCAAATGAATGTTCTACTCATATTCATGCTCCTCTGGGGAAAAAAAAAAAAAAAAAAAAAAAAAAAAAAAAAAAAAAAAAATATATATATATATATATATATATATATATATATATATACAGGTATATATATATATATATATATATATATATATATATACACATATACACATATACACACACACACACAAAACCAACCAGAGGCCCACGAGCACAAGCAAAACAAAACATCGATTGCTGTAACCCCTGGGGTGCCCAAACATTTTTCCCTTGGAGGGAAAAAAACTGCAACCCAACCCTTCCTGCCTCCCCCATTGAACGTTCTAATTTCACTCATGTCAAATTTACATCCTGCACCAACGGACTTTGCAGGCTGATCAATTTATTAAAAAACAGAAGTGAATGATCTTCCAGATTTAAAGACAGTAAAAAGCCATTTTTAGACACAGAATGCGCAAAATTTGTGGCCCTGTCGAGGCAGGAATTTGCTGTCCTTTCTGTGTGAAACGAAGGCGTAATGTTCCTCTTGCCAAACAAGCTGCCACTTGTATGGGTGTAAACATGTGACGTGACGTGCAACACAAAGTTGTTGAACAGTGATGTACAACACATACGTCGGAAGAATATTAAGCCCCGTGACAGTCTGGCAAACCTCGTGGTGTTCCAGTCCAACCTCCCACTGCTGCCGCTGTCACAGACGGGGTGGTACTTTTTGGTTTGTTTTCAAGTTTCTCAACTTGCTGGTGACGTTCCGTCATTCGGCGATAGCCTCCGCGACCTTTTCATACAACAAGCCATCCTTCACAGTCCCGTGTGATGGTTATATCCACGGTCCTCTCGCCTGTGATGGTAAGCAGCTCCCTGATCTCAGCGGTTCTCCTGGTGCTCATCTTACTGTAGTAACGATACGTCAATATTTAGCCCCGTGACAGTCTGTAAGTTTCAAAACAGCAACGTTGGTGTTGACATTGTCAGAGGTGTGTGACGCAGGAGAACTGGCGAGCGTTATTTTTGCGAATTCGCGTTATCATCGACACCTCCGCCCACCGCACACGGAGCCGGAACATTATCAGACTCACGTAGCAGTGGAGGCGGCAATAAGTGTACCCCTGGAGGAGGAATATTGCTGGACCAAAATTGACCCCCAATTTGCTGCACTGTGCCTGAAACCTCAGACTGAGCCGCAAAAAAGACGGGCAAATTAGCGGCTCGGTGATCAGTGTGAAAGCGCCTAAAGAGAACTGCATGAACTGCATTTTTCCTGGCATCTTACAGGCCAAATCCAACCGTATGATGGACCAAATATGGCCAGTGGCCCCACTTTATAGGTAGCCACATCTCCAGGACCTATCAATCCATTCAAAGCTTCGAAGAACTTTACTTTTGCCAGCTTGTAACTCTTATAGCCTGGTACGACTACTTACAGTATGATTTGTGATACAACTAGTATTTCAGAAACTACCTTTATGTGGACATAAATTAAAAGTACTCACCACGGTAAAATCCAGCAGAATATTGACATGAATTACATATTTTATTACAAAGGTCGGTCTCCATCAAGGTTTAATAAAGTCTGAGTCACTCCGCTTCTCCAACCTGTCCAGCATGAATAGTCATTATATGTAGGGGAGTTCTTGCCATTGAAATGAATTTAATGATTTTTCTTCTTCAAATGAAAAAAAAAAAAAAAACCCTGCCAAACTCTCCTGTAATTATTGCCTTCAACACAATACGACTCACCTTGAGAGAAAGGCTGCTGGATGAGGGACAGATGAAGGCAGCGCCAAGGGCAGCAGGGAGAACTGATTTAGCAGCAATAGTTGACTAAAGGTTTGCGTGTGTTAATTCAAAGTGGACTAAAAGAGTGAAGATATTTGGTAACTTAACTGTTGCCAGGGATAAATTAAGTATTAGGTGACATACTGTCACCCTTTCTTCTCTCTCTCTCGTATCTTGCTGTTTTTGGGAGCCGCATTCGTTTTTAATATGAGACATGAAACAGTTCCACCTGTAATCCACACCGTCTGTCTGGTTTGTTTCAGGAGTAGATCATTTGATGTAAAAAGGAGGGGGGGGGGTGATAGAGGGTCTCTGGTGAAAACAAACAAACAAACAATCTACCTGTTCTAAAAAGATTTATGTGTTGGCCCGAAAGGCGTGACGGTCCACTGGGACAGTGACCGTCTGCCAGATGGCCAGCCCAGACATTGAGACAGACGACGATTCGCACTCATATTAACCCTCAATTTGGAGTCTCCCATTAACCTAGCCTGTAGGCTTTTGTCCTGTGGGAGGGAGCACCCCCGAGAGAATCAAGGCCCGGAACCCAGGCTCAAGGAGAACTCGAGAACACTAAAAGGCCCCAGGCCATCCGGATGAAACCCTGAACTGATTACCAACAGACCTTCAACAAACCTTTAAGACAACTTGTACGTTTCATCAGTGACATCAACAGTTGCTTTTAATTACGTTAATTCTTATTTAGAAATGTTAATGTTTTGTGTCACGTATTAAAGAGCATCAACAAGTTTTTCTTCGTATGTTTTCACGAATATGTTCTGTTTGACCTGCCAGAATCAAATAGAAACATTTGCTTCCTTTTATATTCGGTTCAGTTTAGTTTAGTGCGCAAATTCAAGCGGACCAAATTAAAATTTTGTCAGGGCCTGGTACAAAGGAGCAGAGCCAGACATGTGCTCAAAGAAATCTTTCTAATTAGTCAATAATTTATAGCTGGAAAATGTTAACTCTCGAGCCCAGATGTCTAGCAAACATCAAATTTTAGCATAAGTCCCAGTGGGTCCTCTCCCTGTTATGTTACCTGTTGTTTTGTTTACATCTGCAGCAGATGTTGAGCTCAGACCGCCAATAATCCTCAGTGTTTTGGTTTGTTTCCTGCAGCTGGGTCAGCTAAAGGTCAGACTGTGCTCTTGCTGCGTGAAGTTTGGTTGGAATGGGACCAGGAGGTTGTCTTGGACCTGCTTAAACAACTGCACCAGAGAGTACCGTACCAGCGTTTGATTAAAACTGACAAAAAAGCTGAGCTGTGAAAGAGCCGAGACTCTTAACTGCCTCTACCATTTTACCTCCTACTGCAATAAGTGTATTCTTTCACATTTGTCTTTTCAAACTTCAAATAAAACCGAAAATATCACCTCTGTGGCTCCTGTGTCTGAACAGCTTGCAAAATCTTCCACCAATCGCACAATCTGTGTGGAATAACCTGGCGCCAGCTTCTTTTCTCCCTCGAAAACAGGTGTGAAATTAAATTTCTGAGAGGGTCAAAATAATAAAAATCAAAAAACAGATTTGTGGGCGAGACTAGGCAGACATTTTGTATTCATTTAGAACTTGATTCAAAATGGCCATACACTGCCCTAGATATCTCTGAAGCCAATAAATTAAGTTTAAAAAAATCGCCTTTGAGATTTACATAAAAATATAGTGAACTCTCAGGATAGTGAAGGTGTTGGTCAGTCGGACATTATGTTCCACTGTATTACTAAGCTGCTTTTATTCACATATGCAGGGCAACCAGCCATCATGGGGGGGCTTGCCTTCCCTGATGGACTCATTTTGGCCCTCGCTATGCTAAATTGGAGTTTTATTTTTGGAACTGTAGTGCAGCACGCTGTGGTCAATATGTTGATAATAATTCAAACTAAATCAATCCAGCAAGTCAGATTTGTTATAATACTGCAGGATGGAGGAGATTCATGGACGTGATATCCAGGGAGGTCCCCAGATTTCTTGGCCACCACCCCCTGCTTACAGTGGAGCTAACTTACGCTCAGTGGGACGTATTTCCAAGGTTCTGTTGACCCACCTGCTTGGACAGCTGCCATGCTGGGAGGACATAAAACACTGAGTTCATATCTCTCTGGGGCTTCCACATCAGTCAAAGTCTCATACTGAGGCCTCAGTGGGTTGTCTTCCATCATCTCTGGGTCATTTAGCAATAATGCACCCAGCATTGCTCATATGTTTGCAAGCAGGAAGAACTTGTTCTTGTTCAATTTCTCTGGTTTAAAAAAAAAATCATCCATTAAACTTCACTACATCTTTCCTGCAAACTTCTAGGCCTGTTTCCTGTGTGAGGCTGCGACTTTCAGCAGGCTTTGATTGTCAGATGGGCTGATAACCCTTGTGCCTCCCTCCCCTGCATCTGTCAAACATCAGGCAGCCTGTGAGCCACAAGGTGCATAGGAAGCTACCAGGGGAAGAGTGATACACAGAAGGAAGCAGCCAAACACACACACAAACACACACACAGAGAAACTTACTTTGGACCCATTAGAGGGCCAGCAGGCGATGCACCGGCAAAAGTCAATCGTAGCTTGTTTCAGCATTTCTATCATTAAACTAATGGCCAGAATTAGAGATGCAACTCCATACCCCATGGTCTCCATTAATCTATTAGTGTTTATTGACTGGTCTAGTTTCTTGCTCGGAGATAATCATGTTTCCCCAACACGCCCTATTTACTCTTCCCTCCTTTGCTGATTTGACAGTGTCACCAGTTGCTGAGAAAGGCTAACATCCTCAGTAGTCCATATTTGTCTGGGACTGTGCCATCGTACACCCAATAATGTCAGTGGGACTGTGTGCCGAGGCCTGACAGAGGTGCTTAGACAAGACAATTCCGCCAGTTTGCACAACAGGAAGCGATACATGATATTGGCAAGATGACTTTTTCTCCCTCTGCGCTTCTCCCCATGTTGAGTTGCTGATAATTGTATGCTTAAAAGTAGGGCTTGTCAGCCAGAGAAACATATAAAGCTGAAACTGTCAGCAGATTTTGATAAAATATATCCACTTAAAGCATGATTCAGTGCTAGCGTGAATGAGTGCAAGTTGGTTCAACTGAACGCGCCAGCTGGCCATGCTTGGCACTACAGTAAATGAGCACAGAGCCAGAAGACAGAGTTTGTTTTTACCTCAAATCAAAAGGTTTGTGGATTCCTGAGCATATAGATCAGGATGGATGGATGAAGATGCATATTTTGCCAGAATGATGTGCTTGAGCATTTGTAAACAGACAACTTTGGGCAGTTTTGCAGTTCAATGTTGGTCGCCGTTAGCTTCGAGCTAAATATATGTGGATGGTTCCTTCCACGTTCTGGAATCACAAGTCATGCAGAAAGGGGGGGAGGGGGGGGGCTCTTTGCAATCTCCAGACACCTATTTGTGTGTTACCTGAAAGGCAAAATACTCTTTTAGGATGAAGTTAGCAATAATTTCCAAAATCCTTATACTCCTTGATACGTGAAGCATAATGGTTCTAGCTTCTCTCAGCAAGCAAAAATCCTATTCATACTCTTCATGGATGATTTGATTATTCACCAAAATGTTGCAACCACCCCAGGGAGTGGGTTAATGCGATGGCCAGCGGGTACAGTGCAGCCTGAGACCCTCACTCCTAGGGTGGCCAACTGTCCCATATTTGTCAGGGCAACCTGTATATTGCAGCAAATACTGTAAATGTACCTGTCCTGTAAGGAATTTCTGTTTTAGATTCATAAGCAGAGTGAAGGGGTTGCCTCTGGTGCTAAAGCCCTGAATGTTTTCTTAAAAGAACTTCAGTTCGCTGTTATCCCTCCTTGATCACCCCTAAGGTTTTGATTTGACTGACAGGAACTGAATGCAGCGGTGACGGACCATAGGAAGAACAACTGCTGCTCACTGCATCTCCTCCGCACCGTGTAACTTTACTAAACCCCCCTTTGCAAGTGCAGCACAAAACCTCTTTGGATAAAGATAGAAGAAGGGAGAAGAAAAAGGAAATGAGATGCAAATGACTGTGGAGAAGCAGATGAGGAGGGAAAGAAGAGGAGGAATTATCTTTGGTGCATCCTAAATTTATGACCAGAAACTTTTTTGGCTTCATGTTTTCCATATTTTAACATTAATATTTACCTCATTTTAAGAAGTTAAAATGACTTCTTCTCAGCAGTTGTTGACTTGCGCTTTCAGAATTAGGGCAACACAGCTCGATACAAAACAGGATGGAAGCATCATATGTTGTATTTTAAGGTGATCGGCCATTTCAAAGCACATGGCTGGTCAAACATGAGAAAAAGAAGTCCTTAAAAAGGTTCCTTCTGTCTCAGAGAGTTGGCAACCCTCCGCGTAACTTCATGGATGAGAAACGGCCCATGTTCATTGACATCAGTTATAAGTTAGCAAGCGAGCTAGCAACAGCGAAAAGTGGTCATGAAATGAAAATGATTTTACACATCATTTGCACTTGCCAATGAGGTGAGAAGTTCCTGAACTCTTTACCTCATGATGCACCTGTATTTAGGGACAGTTTTTGTTTGTCAAATTTCCTGCGGTAGCTCGTAAACTACTGCACATGTTCTGAAACACTGATGGAGAAAATTAAATTCCAGAACTGGAGGTATTCTAAAAGTGGGCAGTCCATCTTCAGTGCCTTCTCCTGAACAGATGAGTGAATATCTTCTACATGCAACCCAGCATCCATTTTGAACCTTTTATTTTTTCTTTTTGGCAGCAGCGGCAAACGCCTCCTGTGGTGTAGGGCGATTTCAGAGAATGAATGATTGCTTTGATGACTGCCCCCTTCATCACACTGCAATGACAGGTTTTTAAAAAAAAAAAAAAACCCAGACGGGATTATACAAACAAAGGCTGGGGGTGTGATGAGGTGTCAGAACAAAAAGAAATGATTGTCAACATATGTCAGACACCCACCAGTAATTATGTAACATGTTGATGTGGATGTGTGTTTAAATTAAATGAGCGCATGAGCCTAATCACGCAAACGCTTGCGTCTGTTTGTAAAAAGCATTCAAGGGTGTCCGTGCTCATGCCTGTAAGCATGCATGTTTGCGTGATGGTAATAAATGTGCCAGGAGGGAGGTGGCGAAGGAGGATGATGGATCGCCTGTGTGCTGCAGGCTGAGTCTCTCGGGAGGGACGGAGTTACATCCTACCAGGGACGAACAAGTTAGAGTAATTGGGTCACTGGTACTGGGAGGAGTGTTTTCAACAAGCCGCGCTTTTAAGTGCCAGTGTGATACAGAAGGTAAGGAGGAGTGAGCAGGCTAGAAAGAGAGATAAATAATGAGAATGTAGTCTGTGAGAGAGGGAGGCAGACAGGAAAGCAGAGAAATAGATGCAGCAACTGAGCTTTAATACAGGAAGCAAAAGCACAGTTGGCAAATGCTTTTTTTGGATACCTGCTAGGAAAGCTGAGATGATTACACTGTGGCCACAGAAATAGTTTTCCTTTGCAGGCTAAAGTGAACTGATATCAGCCTGAATAGCTTCCTAAGGAAGCACACGACATGCAAAAAAAAAAAGGCTTTCCTAACACTTACAAGAATCGTCTTTCTATGTTCTTCCAGTTGAACTCAGCAGTCAAATCAGATCAGACTCTCCCTTAATGAACACAAAAAGGAGCGCAAGACAGGTTGGGAGAGAACGAATCTTCAGTCTTATAAGGTCTGAAAGGAAAACACAGGGGAACGAGAGGAGCGATGGGAGACAGAAGAAATGTGGGCGTCCTCTGCTGTTTGGCAGGACTGGAAGGTCAGAGATTGAATATTATGTAAATCTATCACTACGGGACTGGAAAGCTAATAGACTGAACCGTTTCCTGCTGCTGTTGAGGGTCAAAATCTTGCTTTTTTCACTTTATGACAATAAACTATAGTCTGTGATCAAGACTCCTCTGAAAACAGGTTCCTCTTTCCTCCGGTGAGATCCCCACGCTTGACGCATTTCCCTGGTTCCTAGTTGTGGCTTTTGTGACAATCCCGACTTGCTGCTTCTAATCAGTTTTACATGACTGAAATCACATCACCACCCCCCCCACTGTAACATCAGCTACTCAGGCATGCCTACAGCTCGTTTATCACTGCAGCTACAGCCAAAATATGACACGGTTTCACACTGTAACGCTACAGGTAAATGATTTGCTTGTTTCTACATTTTTTTGGATCCACGTTTTGTTATTCTGGCTGATGTTAAGGCTGCCATCACTATCATCAGCTCGTAAAGAGTTTGCCTTGTTGTTCAAAAACTCACGCTTCGATTTGGAGGGTCATCATCAACCCGACCTACCATCCTAACACCTTCAAGTCATTTTTCCGACGTATTGCATTTGCTGTTCCAGGTCTTGATTATGGCTGCTCCATCTCTGAGCTTGTAATTGGCAGAGGAATAAAATATCCAAGTCTGGGTTGAGGAGCCAACAGCGATGCTAACATCAGGGTTGGCCTACAAAAAAATGTGACACCCGAGCATGTTACCGTTACATCGGAAAATGAATGTAACAGTCAATTCTGACCCAAACCCTCATCAGGACTAAATGTACTGCGTACGGGGAGGATAAAGCTTTAAAGTTTAAGTTCCAGCATGTAACAGTAACAACATCCTTAAACACTTACAGATACTTCAAAGTCAGATTCAAACCGAAAGATAAGGCAAATATGACACCTAAGGATTCCCCAACACACGAGTTTCACTCTTTTGTTCCGCCTCCCATTTGCTCGTATTTTCTCATTCTTATCTCACTCCTGTCCTTCACCTCGTCTTCTTCCTTTATCTCCCGCTCACATCGTTTCTCCCATTCGCGGTGGCTTCTAATTATCTCACCTGCACGTCTCTCCCTGCTGCACCGCTATCCATCTTTCCAAGCAACCCTCCAACCTTCACACTTTTTAACCGTATCACTGCTTCTTCAGGTCAAATCAGTTCACACGCTCATAGACCGGTGGATATCAGATTTCTTAACTCGTTTATTTACAGCCTTTGTTTTGTAATTTTAACCATTCATTGACTATGCGTAACGTTTAGGAGGGAAAAAAAACATCCCTTCGATAAGCCGTTTTTACACTTGTGATTATATGACATTTTAAACACAAATTCCTTTAAGAAATTAAGCTGCCATTCATAAAAGAAACAAGTTTCACTTATTGAGATGAAGCCCAGAATTACCAGACTGTTACCAAGATGAAAACTCTGCTTTACAGCTTTTATATGGTGGGTGTTACCGTTATTTGAAGTTTTATGGACTACTAACTTGATGAAAGAGACACTTAGAGTACTTTGCGGCTATCAAACCGTACAATTTATAACCAGTCAAGCTGAAAAGTGTTGCCTCGTCAATAAAATTCATGACATGAATTGACATTGTGTCTAAAATCCAACCAGGCTGTCAAACTTTAGGGGCTCCAAGTTCATAAAATTCACAAATGAAGACGTATGAAATATACATCTGTTAGACGGTGATTTTGACACAAAATACAACCGGTCTCTGATGATTTGCGTTTGAAATTTATTACTCTGCGAGATCATTACATTAACTTTTCATTCTCTGAATCATCATAAATGCCATTTTTAATGATTGCAAAGAAAGTGTTACTTATTAAAGAATACACTGCAATGCTTGTCACAGTGATACATTTTTAAGCTGCAGAATAATAAATCAACTCACTTCACCTCAAATGATTTTGGAGAAGCCAGGCAGTGATGCAACTGAAAGCCGAACTTGTCTCACCTGACATTCAAAAGCTTTAATGGAGTCGTTCACCCCCAAAGTCATTCTCCTTGTTGATACCGCCTAATATAATACCACCAAGAATAATTGGATTGCACTCAGAACTCCTCTATTTACTTTCAGTCTCTACTATTTTTAATCAGCAATTCAATCGCGCTGTACAGCAGTGAGCGAAGCCTCACCAAATGTTCTTCCTGTGCTGCAAAAGCTGTTTGGGGAAATTTGATAGCTCTTGTGCTATTTTGATAAATGATGGTTCCATTAACTTGAAATGTTTGAGGGAGTTGAGAGGATAGTTTGAACCAGGATACCGTGTGTCAGTCAGTTCAACAACTGATCCGCTACCCTGCCTGTTTGTATCCGAAATGTCCCCGATTTCCGCCAAAATGAAAACAATTCAAATTAAAAATGAACCACAATTAACTACAAAAAAACAATTATGGTCTGTTGCGACTAAATCTGAAAGTAATAAAAATGCATTACTTGCCCAAATTTTATTCAGATTAGTCTGTATTGGTGTCAAAGGCTGGCGCAGTTCTGACAAAAACACTTTCATCCAGGTTGAGACGAGAGCAGCCCTACTGAAAATGGAAAAGTCTTTCCTTTGCGTTTAAAACACATAGCTGCGTTTGTGATGTACCACTGATAACTGAAAGCAGTGTAGTATGCATGCCAAGCTGCTAGATGGCAGTATAACTGTGTAATGACAACCCATAGGCGAGAGGACTGAACAAAAAAAAAGGTAATATTCCACGCAAGTAATTTGTACCTCTTTGCTGGCCACACAGGTGCTGCAACAAGTTTAAACTTTCTAAGTAATGGACATATGCGACGCGGGGCCATCGTCTTCTTCATTGGGTGTTTTACTGCATGTTTACACGGTAAGAGAGACCATTGCCTTTTCAAAAGACTGGCTTAAAACACTGTTGTGTAAATGAAACATCAATAAACCTTACCATTTTATGCAAAAACCAACGCTGTGTAAATAGCCCCCAACTAGAAGGCAATCACAGGCTGTGAACCTGTACGCTGACAGCTGATACACCAAAGAGAAATTAAATCCAGAGTCCTTCCTTATAAAGTCGCTGGTAATGAAAATGTTTCTTTCATGGCAGCACCAAGAAGAAGTTATGTACATAAGGCCGCAGAGGACCAAGGACCTTTCCCGTAGATCTGTACAGGTGGAAATGAAAACTCAGTGATAAAGTGCATGCAACTGAGCTGACTGTGAATGACCTCATCCAGACCCGTCAAGCAGCTAAAGCGCCTTTAGCAACGAGTCAACCAGTTCCAGATCGGTGGCTGAATATGTGAGGGGTAAGAATCAGCTGTAAAGGTCAAATTTAGGTGCGGGTAGAGCTCAAAGACCGACTGCTGTTTGCATCAAGGGAAAATGAGTCAGAGGAGCCACAGAGACCTGAGCTAAGAAAGTCCTGAGGTCAGCGGTCACAAGGCTGCAGAATGATAATGTCAAGTTTTAGATGAAGACCATCCTTGATGCCCAAGCAGTCAGTGACGGGATACCCAATAAGGCAGCTATCCTTGAAGTCCAGAGACTCAGCAAACTCAGCTGATGTAAATGAGATACACACAGGTGCTGCTGGTGAGGTGACAGAGAACCGCGTCCAAAGGTGCACGGACCGGGAAGACGTTACAGCTCAAATATTATCGGACTGATACCGATGCAGTTTTCCCATCAGTGTGGATTATTTTGTAAAGCATTTCTTGAAAGTTAGTTGGAGGACGGGGGCCAAGGAGGAAGCCATTCTTTTACAAAATTGTATTGGGTATCTCTGAAAATTAAGGATTTGGGATATTTTGTTAAAAGAAAAGTAATACAATAAAAAAAAAAAGATTAACTTTTGGAGGTGAACTGGATCGTATTGTAGAAACTACATCCTGAGGCCAGTGGCAGGGGGTAGCCATTAGCTGCTCTGAATGAAGTACTGTTGTCACATATGCACGTTCTTCTCTTTGTGAATTGTACACAGGAATGCAAACAAACATGGGATGCAACCAATTTTGCATTCAACCCAGCGCTGGGTTGGGGGGGGGGGGGGGGGGTCTTGAAATCGTACGACTGAGCAGACCCCAAATTACATTGTCAGAACAAGATGCCAGACTTTGGATATGCATGAATAACTTCAGATCAGACTGAAGAAATTAAGAGGTAAGGAGAGATTGTTTCCGATTGTTTAATGTTCCACCGTTATCAAGCTGAGGAGGATGGGTCCAGACAGTTCATTAAAATGGAGTTTAATTAAAAAACAAAAACAAAACAAAACAAAAACCTCACTAGCTGGGAACGGAAACAGCTAATTTTGGGTTGAACAGAAACGGGTAACGACGTCTCATTTACAGCCCCGTCAGTGTCCATGTGCGATATATTTTGGTTTCATCTGTACTGGGAGGAAGTGGAGGCACATTTCTGCTATTAGCATTGCCATTGTTAGCATACTTGTGCTGTAGTTGTAATTCAATCAGCAGCATTAGCATGGATACACAGCGTTGTTAGAAGAACGATTATAAAAAAAAGAAAGGTAGATAATTGTTTTGAATTCAGTACCAGTTTCAACATATATCACCCACCTACATATCACTCATGGCTGGGTACCTGTAGCCATCCATCAAACCATTTATAAAGTCTTAAAATTCACCTGTAGTTCACCCGCTAGAGCGTGGGTTTCAGCACTGCACTCGAGCCCCCTTCAGCAGTCGGAATGGGGACCACTCTGATTAAGTCCAGATCTGAGTTATTTATCAGTCTTTTCTACCCTCCTGCCAAACCTGTAATCTGAGAGTGACCAACCAAAGAGAGAGCATTATGACAGCCTGGAGGAATGGCTAATTTGTATCAGTAATGAGGGAACCGTGTGTTTGAGGCTTCTTACTCGAGGTTTCATCACCACACAGATAACAAGGCCTGTTCAGAAATGGACTATCATGTCGAGTCACTTCCTGCTTTGCCTGTCCTTCGCTACCATCACACCGCTGGAGGCTGATCAAATAGGTGGTCGGGGACTGAACGTGCGAATCATGAGATATCAGGTAAAGGATTCCTATCAACACGTGTTATGGAGGCAGCTGACAAATTCAAGGAAAACTCATTTGCCAGACAGGCCAGACTGTTAGTCCAAGCCTGGTGAACAGAGCTCTGAGGCTCAATCAGAAGAGCAGTTTATTTCCTCAAAAACTAAATGAAGCCATGCTAATTTCCTTGTTATACAAAGAGGAGCAGCCTCAGCAACCATGACAACAAATTCCAAAGAGCGATTAGCCACACTTACAAACAGTGCGCAGGGATAAGAAGAAAATAATATGCATACGGTTGACACTGCTAATTGGCAGGCAGTACTTATGTGGCTGCGTTTGCAATAGTGATTAAGTTACTTCAAAGCTTAAAGGATAAGACTGGATATTCTTTACTTCTTATTGTCAACAAACGCCATGAAACGGCCAACAATGAATTTAATGTATTCGCAAGTAGCGTGCGCCTGATGATTCTTCTGAGTCACAATCTGCATTTTTTTTTTCTTTACTAAAGCCAGTAAGAATTCATGAATGAGCCGCAAATGAAGTCTTTCTTCACTGCAGTGAACATGGGCGCCGTCTCAGAATTGTATAAATCCGTGGCTGGAAATAATCCCCAACAAATACACTATTTTGCTAGTTTTAGCAACACTTGCTAAAAGAGTTCCCGAATGTTTCAAGACAACACCGCTGTTTTAAAAATGAGAGTGGTAGTTAAATGCAGCAGGTTGGGTGTTCGGTAATGAAAACAAATGCATAGTTTTAGTCTGTTAATAGGAATATTTAATGGAAATAAATTAGTTTTTGTCTTCCAACTTCCATCGTGGAGGTCATGTTTTCTGTGGATATTGCAAAACCTGTGAAGTTGCTCGACCGTATTCGGTGGAGGGGTTTGATACGAGCCATGAAGAATCCGTTAAATTTCGGGGCAGATTAGTCACAATGCCACCTGATGGCAACAGGAAATTACATGGGCCTTTTTACACTTTGATGTATTCCTGCTAGTGGGTCAGCCAAATCCATTTCAAACTTGATCAGAAACGCCTTAAGAAGTTGGTGATGGGTTACTGTGAAGACAACATTACCATGGCGAGGCGACCGATTTTTGATATTTTACTTTTGAACATGAAGCTGAGGTAACTGGACTCCACGCCAGATGTTTTCCAAACTTTCCACAAAAATGATGAGAGTCCCACCTTGAAGACATCCACATGGTGAATTTAAGTCACAGTGCCACCTAGTGCTAACAGGAAGTAAGCCTGATGTAACAAACTCATTGAATTTACAGCAAAATTGCACCGTGATGTGTTCACGTGATGAGCAGCAACACAATATAGTGTGAGTTTGTGTTCACTAGGACCACCAAGTGCATACATTAGTCGGTATTATAATTAATAATATAATATCAAGTTTCATGTCCGTCTGACTCAACAGAAGTGGTAAACAATCAGACATGCATGGGGGTGTGAGGGCCCAATCATCTCTTCTGGCAGCTTTAATCAGGGCCTGAGCTCAAAAGTATCAGGGGCCAAAAGAGCTCCTGATATAAAGTGTGAGGAACCTGTTGTTTTCGTACAGATTAATACCAGTGCTTAGGACATAATGTCTCTGGTGTTGATCTTCTATTATTACCTTTTACCATGGGAAAAAAAATATCATGTACTATGGGTTTGGCTGAATTACCGGTTTGAAGAATGGATTCCGTCAACTTTTTTTTTTCTCCATTTTTTGTTGTTGCATTTTTCATAAATCTGTTTTGTTTTGCTCAAAAAAAACCCCAGAACACCTTGAAAATATTCGATAACCTCATGTTTTCCAACAAGACTTTCCTCTGTTCTACTAAACAAGATTAGACACGGGCCAACCCCCACTCTTTTCGCTCTCAACTCCACAATCCAGTTCACCAGCCATCTATCAACATCCGCTGCCTTTGCTCCTCAGCAACTTGCAACTTGAGAACATGCTGATCGCGGAGCAGACGGGTAATGAGCCACAAATGGACAATGAGTCAGAATGGTGATGGAGCATCAGGAGGTGGTTACTAACGACGTCTCCCCCTGATTGACCTGCGTGTTATAATCTCACCTCACAAACCACCTGGCAAAGCAATACTCTCTCCCTCTCTCTCCCCTCCACTAATCCCCCCCCCCCCCACATTCACTTGCTCTAATCTCAATCCCCTCTCCCCATTTTTTTCCACTCCCCTCCCACACGTCCATTCAGTTCATCTCTGCAATTCAATTTCATTATTAGCACAGGACAACAAATGCTTATCTTGCCAAAACATGTATATAAGAAATAAATGGAAAAACATAAAACAACAGGACATAAATATGAATAAGGATTAAAGTTGGTAAGCCGTCAAATTCACTCACAGCCAAAGTTTTGCAACAAATTATTCATATTCATGAAGCCATATGTGCCACAAAATCTGGATATAGTCCCTTGGCTGCGATAAACAATGTTACTTTTTACATTCAGCTTTATCAGATACACAATCAATATGCAAATGACCTTTTTAAAAGAGCTCCTTCTGCCAAAAACTCAACATGCTGATCTAAGTCTAGTTTTATCTTGGAACAAGCCGCCAGCTTCTCCACAGAGACTGCCAGGCAGGCTTTTAATGCACTTCACCACCTCCACTCACGTATCACTGCACACACACACGCACACACACACACACGGAAATAATGGGCTCTAAAGCCCCTTGTTGGCTTCCAAATGCCAAATGTCTGGCTAATAAATACGTACATAAATGCCTCAATGCAGACATAATGACATACAGCCGCATCCTGGTGTATTTCACTGAAAACCTCCCACATTTACACATTCACTAAACAAGCCAAGGTTACATGTGTCAGACCTGGCACTTGCTTAAATTCACCTCGTTGTAAAACAGCAGGCCTGGGTGAAGAATAATCCTTTAGATCTAATTTTCTACTTTGTATTACGGTAAGACAATATCTGGCCTAAACTGTAGGTCTTTATCACCCCCATACACTTGTTACCTCCGGGCAGATCCCGCCACCTGTTCAGCAGTCCTGTTGTACATGTTGTCATCCGTGTCCCTCCCACTGCTAGCGGGTCTGATGTCTCTGCAGATGGGAGGCAAGAGAGAGGAGACATTACAGGTAAGAGCTTTGAAATGGTAAGAAGCTCTTTTCAGCACAGATGAAAGTCAGGAGGTACACAAGGCTGGGGGTGAGGTAGTGTGTGTGTGTGTGTGTGTGTGTGTGTATGATGTAGCTGTGAGAAGCAAAAAAGCATAACGCTGAAGTCTCCTTTACTTTACTTGTACTGCATTGCTACATTTTGTTACCCTGCACTGGCCAACCTCCCCTCGGGGATCATTAAAGTTTCATCTTACTGCACCTTGTTATGTATCCTTAATCACAAGAGCGGTGAAGAAAAATGATTCCGAGGTGATGATTGGTGTACATATTGATTTGATCCCGCCCAAAGTTAAAGCATCAGTGGGCGTTGAAAGGTTAAAAGTGAGTAAATTATTTCTATCATTTATGGACTCATTTATGAAATATTTTTTCTTTGATTTTGCAGAATCAGAGTGCTGCAGTATACAGTACTGTATGTTCCACTGGCTCATGTTGGATCTGACTTTTGTCGAGAGTGTGAGAAGGGTTTAATCTGCACGTAGTCTCAGGGCAAATGGGTATTTATCACTACCTATAGGTATCAAGGTAAATTCAAAGCTGATTCTAGCACAGTGCTACGACCCGTTTAACCAGATCAGCTAAAAATTCAACCCATCTGCATTCAAGGAGTACTCTAGTGTTCAGGTGGAGTTGAGTTTGAAACCCAGACGGTAACAAATGATATAAAATAGTAACCACAAAGTACTTTGTCTATCCTCCATGCTAGGAACATGTTGTTGGTTTACCCTTTTTTCAGTTGTGTACTTGATGTCAAATGTGACACACCAGGAAAACTCTCTGCTTTTTAAGCCAGTTTACCAAGATTTTTAAAAACGTGTGGTAAAAAGATGTATGTTGGCGTCGTTCTTTAGCTCGCTGCCAGGGAAGAGGTGATTCGAAATTACCAATATTTGCCCGAATCACTGAACCAGATATTTGAAATGAATATAAATGTAATCTGATCAATTTGGCCAAATTCCTAAATAAACCAATCGACTAAAACATTAAAACCACTGACAGATATTCCAAACAAACCACAATAGATCCCCCTTTTATGAGAGTTGCAACGTTCAGGTTTTATTGAATCTGTTTGACGGAGGAATTGTTCTACGTCAACTGTCATTTTGAAGTCTGCAGTTCGCGGTGCTGCTTAACTACAGTGCAGTGGGTTTTGCTGATCTGGTAATCTCATACAGTATTTTGTCAATCCCATTTATACAAATGAAAATGACCAAATTTTTAGAGAACAAGCCAGAGTTCACCAGTACCACAAACAGCCTCTGGAATATTTTCATTTTTGAGATTCAAACTAAAAACTGGACTACATAACTGAAGGAGAGCTTTATTGCAGGCAAAAGGAATCGGGTTGGTGGTTTTAATGTTTTGGCTGATCAGTATAAATGCTCAAGTAAACATTGAGCAACATGGCGTTTAAGAGAGAGGAGTCACAGAAAGGTAACATGTGTTGAATAACTGAATCGGTTTGCATTTCTTTCTTTATGGAATCAGCAGATACTCATGCGAGCGCTCCATCTCATAATACTATCTACTTAACAGGGTCAGTGCGAGTCCTCTATCAAATATACCCTCTGCATTCTCCAACACTTGGAGGGTCTCTCTTGATTTAAATGAATTTAAAGTATAAAACTGGAAAAAAAAAAAAATTCAGTTCAGAATAATTCCCAAATCTCCTGGTCCAGACAGCTGGCCGGGGCCGGCACCACGACATCAAAGCACAGCTCGGAGAAAACACCGGAGGGAGGCTGGGGGAAAATAAAAACTTAACATGAGAAATAGCCTGAAAGCGAGGAAAAGCGAGTTTTGTGTGTGTGTGTGTGTGTGTGTGTGTGTGTGTGTGTGTGTGTGTGTGTGTGTGTGTGTGGAGAAAACATGAATAATGGATAGCAAGCAGAAATCATGCAGATGAGAACAAATAGCAGACTCCCTGTAAGGACTGCATTAAAAGCAGGGATATGACACAAATCACTGAGGGAAATATTTGTGGATGCAGCGGCACGTATAGCGCGCGCACACACCGACACACACACACACACACACACACACGTCTCCTGATGTATTTGACAGTAATGAGGTAGAGTGCTGGATTTGAGAAGCAGAGGCTGCAAGCGACAGACAGGCTAGCAGAGCATGTCAAATCACCCTTATGTGGGACAAAATCATTATGTCACCTCACACTAATCTGGCAGCTACAAACTGCAATTGGTCTTTTGACAAACAAGGGTCAGTCGCAGATGGGTAGACGCCGCGAAGCTAGCTTCTGGCCACAGAACCACTGACGGAAATGTTAAGTCTCCCCTGTTCCCCGAGGGTTAACCAAAGTTCTATGCCCAAGTAAATTTAGGCCAGGCCAGGGGAGAGCATGGCATCAAGGCCTCTGGTCACGAAAGGAGCGCCTGCAGCTGCTGCAGTTTGCACATCGAGCGTTAAAAATGCACATTTACTGCAGAACACAAGAATACGAGTGCCAAAAAAACAAAAACAAAAACAGAGCCCACAGGTTCTGGACAGTAGCCTATTGTGATGCAGAGACATAAAAGACGGTAACATTCAGTCTCATTCTCACTCACTCTTGATTTATCAAATTAGACGTGTAAGAATGTGATCTCAGTACTTCTAAATTCAAAGTGTACAATAATGCACTTTACAAAAAGTTTTTTGACAACCTAGGTGTAACAGAGAAGCACAACAACATATTCAGCTTATGATTAAATAGAAAGTACATGTTGACTAGGAGGGCTGAGTCAAACACGCCGCGTGTCTGAAATCCTATTTCACCCAAGGGAAAAGTGGCTTACTGTCTACCATGAAGACTTTTAACTAAAACGTGTTCACTGGACGTCTTTTTGCTGAGTTGACCTATTGGTTGGAAGTACTGGACTAATTCGGTGCATGTACATCAGAACTTATCATTCTGTTTCACTTATGGTCGGACAACTTTTGTTTCCTTCACTATGTTCGCAGCATACTGTATATACGACGGCTTTATACCAAAATGTTACTTGTTATTTTCATCTTTCAACGTATACCTTCTATAATAGATACAACTGCACCTCGGCTTGTATGTATTATAAGGCATTTGTTCAAAACAAGCTATATTTATGACTCTGAAGGTCCAAGTTCTACTTTTGATAATTGAAATTCATTTTCTACGAATGCCTAGTAAGGACAATTTTACATTCAATTCTACTTCACATTGCAATAATTGCTACTTTGAACTTTAGCTCTCATGTTAATGGTAATAATTCCACCAGCTGCTGTACTTACAGACTTTTTTCCGAGTGCTTCAGTTCGCAGCTTTAGTTCCTTGGAGACTTTCGCATAGATGATCACTGCTCATCTAAGAGCTGGTGAGGAAAAAGCATATTGTTAAGAGCAGAAATATTGTAGGAGTTCTGAAACAACCGGAATCATCACTCCAGTGGTTCTAAGCTTGCAGGGTAGTGGCCTCCACAGGGGTCACAAGATCCTTTCTAGGGTCAGTAAATGTTTGCGTGAGGAAATTTATTATGTTTTTTTTTACATTTTCAGACTGGAAACTGCACTTATGGGCTGTTTTTTAACATTCTATCACACGTAACAGTGGTGTAATGAGTCTTGGCAAAGATTATATGAAGTGTGTGGAAGGTTATGGGTACCTGCATTGGTAAACTAGTACAAACTATAAACTATGAAAACATTTTTTCGAATAAGACCTGTAAAACTACAAGGTTATATGGTTTTATTTCACATGTTAACAGGCACAGATCATTTTTACGGCCTAAACATGGTGAACAAGTTATTTAGAAGAAATAATTTAGAAAACAGACGAGAGTTAGTTCATGAAATCTCAAGCTGAAATGGAATTCCTATGTGAAAAACGGCAAGGTTAGTGAAAACCAATTTAATTATTCTGGGGGGGCTGTGATTCCAAGTGGTTGAGACCACTGGATCAGACAACAGATGATGCAATCTTATTTCAAAATGATTTCATTTTTTTATTAGTTTCCAGACATTTTCTTGCAAAAAGGCTCCACATCGAGTTTTATAATCCTAAAAAAAAGTCTGTGCCCTCTAACTGAGACTTTCTTTGGAACCCAGAGATAAATTCCACTAATGGTATCCTCCATATGATACTGTGAATTAATTAGAATAGAGAGAGTTGGAATTGAGTGAACATTGATTTCTAAAGTCAGATTATGACAAAAGTGCAGCTTTCATTGGTTGAATACCCAGTGAAAAGAAATCTTTGAGTAGTTAAGTCTACTTTAGATTCTGCCGGCGTAGCACAGGTAGCTACAGTGGACGTCTGATGAAAGCCTGCATCACACAACCTCCATCAACTTCCCCTCCTCACCAGCCAGAGGACAATCTCTCCCACACCCCGAAAAACACAAGAAACATTGTTACATAACGCTGAAGCAGGAGCGGGAGATCTAACCAGGGAGGAGAATCCTCCATATTTAACACCTCTCATCCTCCATTCACTTTAACTCTAACTGAGGAATAACCTTCTGATCTCCCCCATCAAAGCACCCTCCGTCACCTTACATCTCCCTCTATCCCTGAGTCTAATCGCCACTGATTGGCTTATAAAAACCCTAATCATTGAAAATTACGTGCACTGTGATGCTGCATGAGGGTTCTGAATAACTTTAAAGTGATGAACGAGTGCAGGAGGGGTTCTTTTTGTGTGTGTGTGTGTGTGTGTGTGTATGTGTGTGTGTGTGTGTGTGTCTGTCTGTCTGTCTGTCTGTCTGTCTACTTGATTTGAAGTAGCTGTGCTCAGTCACTCTATATAGATGTGGTTTTGAAAGCTAATGAGACAGCAGACTCCTCTACAGAGAACAAGAAGAAGAAGAAGAAGAAGAAGAAGAAGAAGAAGAAGAGTGGCGGGGTGGGGTGGGGGGCAGAAAAACACTACAATATTCCCCTCAGGGACAAAGCTGCCTATACTTTAACTCCACAGTGAACTTATTTCTTATCTTCTACTGCATTATATAACATAATTTCTGTACTGACTCACTCTCTGTGCTAATTGATTCAACTTCGTGACCTTTTCATTTTTTTACAGTCTCGTTCCCCGTTCTCACGCTATAGAAAAGCCACTTATGTTACATTAATGGTTTTCAACATATGACCTTATCGTACATGATGAGATTTTAATGTCCTCTGGCATCGTAAAGTGTAGATAAGACTCTCCATTCACGTTCTCTGTTCTGGTGTTCAATAGAGGGTTTAATGACTTGATCATGTTGTACAGTTCTAGCCACGGCAGCAGCAGGACGGTGAGTCAATGGCCCAAATATCTCAATAACTATTGGACGGATTGTTATGGGATTTTGAACATGGGTGGCTGCGGTCCAGATGCGGAATTCTGCTGATCCACTGACTTTTCCTCTACAGCCACCTTAAGGTATTCTCTTTGTGGTGAAAGCTCAAAGGAGTTGTTTAGCACGCACATGCATGTGCATTGGCCAGGAATTTGATAACAGATTTCCTTTACAAGTTGCGTCACCATAAATTTGACTGGGAATGACCTTCTGATCTTTAACATGTAACTAATCATTAGGTTGGTAATGCTTTCGTGACACTGCTGGCATTTAATTCAAGTCAAGTCAGTTTTATCTGTATAGCACCAAATCACAACAAGCTATCTGATGACACTTAATGAGTCCAGCAGGTCTAGCGCCAAACCGTTCAATGCATTTCCACCCAACTGTTCCCCATCAAACAAGCACATCTGAGACAGCGGTGATGCAAAACCTCCTTTCAACAGACAGGAGCGTCGAGCAGATCCAGGCTCAATGGGAACGGCCATCTGCTTTCACAGGTTTGGAAGAAAGACAGCAGGAAAACAGAGGCAGAGTTAAAGACCGATAAGGGGAAGAGACAGATATAGAGAAGGAAAGAGACAGCAGGGGGGACAGGAAGAAGACAGAAGCAGAAAGATGGGGACAGGGAAATAGAGAAATACAGGGAGGGGAGGGGGGAGCAGTGCTTGACCTTTGGTCTGAGTATTTACTCATCTATTCTTGTAATTATGTGTTAAATTATGAGAGGAGGATTGCCTTCTGTCCTGCAAAACCCAGTTATGACTGAAGGGCTCATTTTCTCTTTTTATTTTTTGTTTAATTGCTCTTTTTTGAGCTCTGTCTCTCTCTCTTGTCCTTGCCGGCGCACCTTAAATAGTGACATGACTTTTATTACTTGTATTTTCTTTAATATTTCCTGCTGGTATTATCATCGTGGATGTTTGCATCCAGATTGTGTGAAGGTAGCCATTTATATTGTTTGGTTTTTGTATTTTTTGTTTCGTTTTCTGAAATAAATCTTTCATGTAGTCGTTCTCATGGTATAACAGAAAATGCCATTTCCTTCAATTCAACCATTTTTTTGGTTTGTTTTTTTTTCATGTGGCAGCACACATAAAAAAAACTATTCTGATTTTTTTCTTTTACGCTGAACAAATGGTTAAATGAACGTTATATCTTTAGATTGTTCTCTCTTTAACAGAAAAGCGAGTGCGACCCCTTTGTTTCATTATTCAATGTTTACAATTAAACTAGTACAAAAAAAAGTAAGCCAAGAAGAGGAAACAAAAGCAGCTGACCTTCAAAATAAAAGTGGTGTGTTTTGAACAGTTATGAAGCGTATTGCAGCAGCGGCCAATTTGAGGAGAGCTCAGCTAAGGATTGCAGCCGGTTTCTGTTTGCTGGTTCAAAAAGGGGGGAAAAAAAAAACAGCTGAAATGAAGTGACTGACATTTTCCATTACACTGCCAGAACATCTTCAGAAGAATTCTTGGTACACAGACTTTTCTCCATCTTCTGGCAGTGACAGTTATAACACCCAAATGTCAACACCTGCTTACATCATAAGCTCTGCCGCAGCCTAATCTGTCATTACTGTTTTGGCTGTAAAATTGTTTTTGTTTTTTTTTTATAGTGACTCGTTTCACTGTCGCATTTAGTCTGGTAACTTTTGGACAGTTACGCGATCTAGAAAACTGAGTCAGTTATAGTCTTATTCATTCAAGTTAGCAGATGGCTAAGCGGAAGTAGCCAGCTAAAGCAGTCTCTGGTATGTCTCCTGAAATATCACATACACATTGTAGACATTTACGTGACTGCGACCAACTCAATGAGCGTTGCGTTGACTCATTTGGCGAGGGCTTGAACGTAGGGGACTGCCTTTATATACATCAGAATTGCCATGCTGCATTTATATATTTGGAAAATGCCATGCTACAGCTTTAAGAATAAACCGAGCTGTGCTTGAGTGCAGCCTCACATTTCTGCTAGCTTGGTTGAGGACTATTAACTTTAATCTTACTGGAAGACGCCTAGATATAGTGCATCCACAGGTCCTGATCTTTTGGACTTATCTTAAATGATGTCATTACATAACGTTATCATTTAATACAGCTCAGATTGTGTGTGACTTAACCCTCCATATTTTGGATTTATAGCTCAGTTTATTGACAGTCTGAGGTAGCAGTGACTTGGTTTGAACTCTGAACCACTCAAGTATTTATGCCTCTGTACGAATGACATCGCTAATTCTCTACCACGGGTACAAAGCAGCAAACACAGACACAAATATGATGAAAAGCATGATTCCAGATGTGGGCTTTCCAAATAAGGAGACAAATCAAAAGGTGTGAGGCAAACAAGTCAAATAAAGAGGACTATTTGTAAAAGAAGGAAACAAGAACTTTTACCTTGCATGGCTGGATTTGAGAGATCATTTCCATGAAGAGATGTTTTCATCCTTCTGCTGACTGGCTTTGGTTTCTGCATGAGTTCACTGATACGATGGTTGAAGTTAAACTGACACCGGTGGTTCCTCCAATCACCTGACAAGTTTTTGTTTTTTTTAAGTATCTTCTCTTTTTCTAACAGTTTCAACAGGTGACGCTGCATTACAGTTCAAAAACTGCTTCTGATGGCTGAACTGCAACGGACCAGCAAGACATCCCCAGGGCTGAAGGGATAACGAGAGACAGGTATGGATGATTAGAACAGGTGGGCAAGGTTGAGGACATCTAGTGGACAGGTGGAGAATAACAGGCCTGACAAGCTCCTTAAAAATGCAGAAATATTGTAGTTGGAGTTGAAGGACGGACTGAACAAAATGAAAGGGACAAAGCCATTGTGACATTCTCAGTTTCGTTATATTACTATGCAGGAATCCCTGCAATCCTTGCAAACTTCCCAAATTAATTAAAACATTAGTTCTTTTCCCGGACACTAATCCCTTCACCAGCGAGTAGCCGACCATTCGCTATGAAATGTTCTATTTTAAAATTGTTGCTCTGTCAGACGACAGGGCAGGAGGTGCTGAAACAGATGGTTGTTTCCTCTACATAACTAAATTGACCATAAATTACGTTTCAGCAAGCGCGTGTGTGTGTGTGTGTGTGTGTGTGTGTGTGTGTGTGTGTGTGTGTGTGTGTGTGTGTGTGTGTGTGTGTGAGGGGGGAAGAAGAAAGACAAAGAGAGAGGCTTTTAAATGAAATTGAATATTTCTTTCACAACCCTGCCAATAAAGCAAATCTCTTCTCTTACAGTATTGGCAGTCATTAGCTGGTGTCTATTGTGTCCTGTGTGGGATACTGTAGCTTCTTGGTTTCCTTCTTGTCACTGACATATTTTAACTGTGTGGAGAGAGAGAGAGAGAGAGAGAGAGAGAGAGAGAGAGAGAGAGAGAGAGAGAGAGAGAGAGAGAGACGGTTGAGTCTATCCGGAGGAGGAAGCAACTAGCCTCAGCAGTTGCACTTGCCGCGGCTCCACAGTCAGCAGCCTGTATTCTTTTCTTTTCTTTTTTTTAAGATTCAACCTTTTTTTTTTTAAATATACTGAGTAAATGTGGTCATGCCTGCGTGGCGTCGGACACGCGGCTGGGAATGGGATTGCCCTTAACCTAACTTAACGGCGGCAGCAGTTGTTGGACCGGTGTTTTTTTCCGGTGCCTCCTCGCAGCGGATTTACAAAGCCTCTCCGGAGCCCTGCGATGATATTCAGCACCCTGGACAGAGACTGACGGTCCTCTGAAGGTAAGCTAGCGGCGGTTAAACCAAAAATATTGGAAACACAATCCTATACACTTGCATCATGAGGGGAATGAGCATGGAGGCTACCGGTGGATGCACTTCAGTTTGTTTTAAAGCGGCGCTGCCGGCGACTTTAATTCTCTCACTTTCTCCCGGTCTAGTTTGCGACTCTTCCCGCCTCTCCTCCATCATCTGTGCTCCTGTAGCTCTCTGAATTCTCTGGTGAGATGAGGGGCTCAAATACTCGCTAAACATCATTATAATAAAAAACATTTCAGCTGTAACTATTATTATTATTATTATTATTATTATTATTATTATTGCTGTTGTTGTTGTTGTATAGTTAGCTTCCCTCCTTCGCTCATCAGCTTTATTGGAGGCAGCTGTTCATTTTGAGGAGTCAGCGCGTGCCCGGGCAGCATCGGCTCGTGCCTCTGGTCTTCCTCTGTAAAGGGGGGGGGGGGGGGGGTAGCGCGCGCACACACGCACACACACACACACACACACGCCGAGAGACAGAGACAGAGAGCTTTCTCACCCCCCCCCCGCCCCCCCCCAACAATATTTCAGAGCGACTATCAGATAATGAGCACAAGACAGGCGCTCCTCCCATTTAGATTTTTATACATTTTCCCATTAATCCCGAGAGATTTATGAGTGGGCAGCTTCTTGCACTGTGGTTCTTCACTTCTGCTGCATTGAGCCCCTCAAAGGAGGTCAATACCTTTCAAGAGAGTTTGAAAGTTGTCTATTCATCTAGTGTTTATAATCGTGCATTACGGAGGCTGATCAAATAGAAAGAAGTGTGGGAGAAGAGGAAGGAGCCTAGGCCATCCAAGATCTTTCTGCTAGAAAAGAAATGATTAATTGTTTGGAGGCGCACCAAAAACAAAAAAATCATGTCAATGTGAAATTGTTTTACTTTTATTTTACTTAAAACCTTTTTTGGGGGGGGGGGGTAGTAAAATTTCTGCATGAAATCTCTGCTTTGCAATTTGCTGTTTGAAGTTAAAAAAAATTAGAGCGCCTTAATAAAACTCTCTTTTCACAGCAGGCATTTTGACACGTCATAGCAGGTAAACACTGGTGAAAGTAATCCAATTATTTAAGGCCCTATTCTATTTAGTGCGCCACCCACCATAGCCCCGGGCAACCTGAATGGAGCAGGGTCTTAATTAATGTTTTTAACCTGTGTTCTCCCCGCAAGAACAAATATGCTTGCTGTGTAATGTACAAATATTATTTTACGCACCGAAAATTCCGCATCTGAATCAATAATAAGAAATAAATGAACGGACGCTAGTTTTGGAAACTGCTGCCATATTCAAGGATTTATTTATGATACAGCCTTGTAATCTCAGCTGCACTGTAGCTGTTAGCTGGGATTAAACATGTGACCTTTCGGCTGCCAGACGGGTGCTTGAATGTGACCACCCAACCTCTGCTTCTTGCCGGCACCATACATCACAGCTGCAGCTGCTTTGCACATGGAAATTAATTCTCACAATGTAAAGGAAGAAAAAAAAATGCCCCTGTCAGGCCTGCTTTGAATAAGAGGTGACCCCCGTGCTTCTGCCTCCGGCGCTCTAACTGACTCTGATAGCCCTTAATACACACTCACACAGAGAAACGAACACAAACACACTGCCTGTGTAAAGCGGCAGTGATGTAAAGCTTTCGCTTTTAAAGCCTTGATTTTAATGATGTTAATTACGATTTTGATTACACCGAATGTGTGATGCCTCTCTGCGTTAAGTGTGTCTGATATTTCGACTCTGGCTGTGAGTGACAAGAATTTAGTGGGAGGAAGCAAAGCGTGTGAATTATAGCTGAGATGTTGCCACAGGACTTCACTCCAGTGTCCTTGAAAGAAAAGCACATTTTGATACGCCAATTGTGCCTCGGGGTTATTAAGCTCTGGGCTCCACTGTATAGAAATTGCTGCTTTATATCATGGAGATGATGAACTAAATGCAAATTAATCTTTCACGCTCAATTTATTACCCAATAAACAGACCGTGAATTTGAATTTGAAAGCTGCCCTACAGAGGGCAGGCCACACAATTGCCTGTTAGCGTTCACTAAACTGCTTTGTTAGAAATGGAGCTCCCAGGTTGGAGGGCATGTGATACTATGAAATGAGGGCATTTACCTCAAAAGGTTTGTTGTGCCATGAGGGCAAGACCAGTTTGCCACCCAGATTGTGTCTGATTGTGGCATGGCACACAAGTGTGGGGTCAGCAGTTAGCAGCCCTCATTGGCATCCAAAACGCTGCAGGTTGACGGGCTCTGCTTCACATTTTTGCATTACGCAGATTGCAGATGAGGTTGCTTTTCATGAGAGCACTTTGCATGCTCATTGCAGGTCTCTGCATGCCTGGAATTCCATTTATGGCTCTCTTTAAATTCATACCCCTTGCAATTAAATCTAGTCTACCTATAAATACACAATGGGCTGGTTTGAGCAGGCAAAGGCAGGGCTCATGCTATCCTCACTCCTCATCCCCCCATTCCCAATCAGGCCTACGAAACCCCACCCCCATCACTGCTGCATAGTGAATTGTGGTCAATTTGAATGATCAACTGAAGACAATCTGGGAGTTAATGGCTGTCACAGAGAATATTAGGCCCAAATGAAGCAATAAAACATACGTGCGCCAGGAATAGTCAATGATTATTTATCTCTACAGTTGGCACAGATGGAAAGCAGAGAAATGAGAGTGCTCTGGCTTTGCTGCGCTAGGCGATACTCTCCTGGGCAAGGTTGTGCCATGCTAGCTGTGTGATGCTGCGCTGCGCTGCTGTTGGCTCTATGTCATTAGCTGAAACGCAGCTGCTGTTGCATCTGATGCAGGCAGCTCTGCTCATCTCATCGGTTCTCAGCCACTGGTTTTCCACTTCAGAGTCACTGTGCTTTGGGGGGCTATAATCTCTCTGACATAATGGCGTCCAGTCCAATCAATGGCCAAATGGCACAGCAAATCAATAGTGGCCGTACTGTACAATAACGTGGCCTGGGAGCGGTAGAGGGGAGAGCAGCCTCCAGCCATCACGTTGACTGTGGAAATTCTTTGGAACTACACTCCTTAATTATGGATCAAAAATACCAACCTTGTTAACAAGCCATGTATTATGAATTGCTGCATGATCTATGCTAATGTGACTACAGCAGTTGGGAAATGAACTGGCGCTCCTGATCATGCACTGGAAATAACAACCGTAAAGAAAAGCACTAAAATGAAACACTTGTGAAAATACCCCTCCTTTACTTCTCTGTGACACACTTCTGCACGAACTAGAGGTTGTTGTTTTTTTTGTTTTTTTGTTTTTTCAAAATCAGGCGAGTAAGTCCAGCTCATTCACTTAATGGTTTGTTGGTTTTCCCAGAGGAGCCAGAAATTGTATTGCCTTTTCTAGCATTAATCAAGCTTTTACTCAGGCTTAGCTTTAAAAAATATAGGTAACAAGACAGCTGCAAAACATTTCTGTAGTTTTATCTGAGAGGAAACAACTATATTCTAGAACAAATCCTCCATGAATATCCTGCTGTGTGAAATGATTTGCATTCTCTGAGATAATATGGATGAGTGCAAAAGGGATTTGGCTGATATAAAAATGGTAAAGGTGAGCAGGGTCACAGCTATTGCCTCGAACGGATAAGATGTGAGTTGGTGTGAGATTTTAACATGCGGGGAGCTTATATGTGACTGCCATGTTTGACTGATAGGCATCATAAAATGGTGCACCATCTGCATAGTGGTTAAAGATTTTTCCTTATCTCTGTTTTGACTCGGGGTATTTTCATGCCACTAGCTCAGCTAATTTGCTTTAGTGGAGGATGGTTGACAAAAAAAAATCAACAAAAAGAGCAGAATGCAGCGGTTCTTCCTGCAGAACATTTTGGCACATCATAACCAGAAATGTCACCGTGGCAATCCACTTTTCACACACACAGACCTACGCCCACATAGTTACAGCTGCCCATATAACCACACACGCACACACTCTCTCTCACGCTCACACACACACACACACACACACACACACACACAAGTGCACGCAGACACACACACACACACACATTGAGAAGCTTGAACAAAGTATGTGTGTGTGTGTGTCTGTGCGGGTACATAGCGGTGAAATATTGGAGACGTTGCAGCCCTCCAGGCATGCGGTTATCAGGGATACAGAAGTGATGGGAAATCAATCAGCTCAAGTGGCGTGGCCTGGCCTGTGATGAGGAGAGGAGTCTTGTCTTTTTCAGAGCCACGCCCCCTTGTCTGCAGCTCCATGCTCTAATACAGAATAGTGTCACGTGTGCATCACACATCTATCTGATCTGTTGCAGATCATTATGGAGCCCTGGAGTGGCCATACAAAGATGTTATTCATTTACTTATTTAGTGGGTATAGGGAGAGAAAAAAAATGTTAGGCTGTGAGACATTTTTTTCCCCTCAGTTTACTTATATTGAGGCCACAAGATGTAATTCCTTCCTTCCCTCAATTTTATTAGAGGCCATGAGACACTGCTTGTCCTCTCAAATTAGTTATTTTGAGGTCATAAAATACAACTTTTCCCGTACACTTCAGCTATTTTAGGCCACCAAATATAACTTGTTCCCTTGCTTTAATTGATTTGTGGCACTGACATCAAACTTAATCCCTATGATTTTCATCATATTGAGACCACAAGATGAAACTTGTCATTCTACATCTGGTTATAAATGTAAGAAAATAATCACGCTGCATCTTAAATATTTAAAGAGCATCAGACACAAAAAGGCAGCATCAACAGGGATTTCAATATCTTTTGATTATTTTATCACAATAACTACTATTGTAGTTGTTTGTTTTTTGTTTTGCTCCATATATCATGCTCCATAGCAAAGTTTTCTTTACTTCCCTACAAACATTTTTGAAAGGTCTGAACATGGTGGCTGCAGGAGCATAACTAAAACATGAATAAAATGCTTGTAAAGATCTGGGGGTTAGTGGTGTCTAAAGGCAAACATGCTTGTAGGATGATCTCTTTTATCTCTTTTATCTTCATGCTTGCCCAGTGTGGAGAAATTGATGCCGCTTGTAGCAAACAGGCAGATCTGTTCCATCTCTATGTCAACCTCATAACTAATTCATGCACTTTATAGTTGTTCTGCAGCTGTGCATATGAGGTGCACTGCTGGTAGCCGAGGCCAAATCACATACAAAAATGAACAGGGAAAGGTAATGTACTCTAGCTGTGAGCTCTAAAGGATTTAAGTGTCCATAAACTTTTACATGCCATAATATCCCACAGAGACTGTTTCTTTTATAAGTAGGAATGTAAACCTATTTTCTTGGCTTAAATCCTGATGGGTGGCAGGCACAGGAAGTCCTATTTGAGTAAGGCTCTCACGGGAAGCAGATCACAACATTAGTATTCACCTTCATCTATGAGCATGTGTGTCTTGCTGTGAATCCAAATGTGTATACGTGCTTCCATGTGTAACGCGGGTGTCACTGTAGCACTCCTGTCGCTTCCATCTAAGACTATTAGATAGGAAATAAACCGCAGCACATGTTCAGCTCATGTTTGCATTTGTTTGCTCCTCATTTCCATCCTCTTGAATCATTACTGGAGGTATGTGCGCCCATCCAGATGGTAAGTGTGTGTATGCTTGTGTTTCCTCTCATTGTGAGTGTATTAGAACATATGTGTGTTTGGGTTTCTGTGCTTGCATGAGATGATAGGTGTTTTATGAATCTGCACAGAACAAATTAAGGAGAAACCGAGGATTTAGCTTCACAGTTGTTACTCAACACTAAACTTAGTGTTGAGTAACAACTGTGAAGCTTAATTTTTAAAGCTAAACTACTTGTAGTTATACTGTTTACAACCATTAAATGGTAATAGTCTCAGAAAATCAGTTTATCAATGTTGTATGAAGTTTTGTTGAGCTCTGAATTCTAATGGAAGCAACAGATGGGTAAGAAATGTAAAGGTAACAGGGTGTTAAGGGGTCTTGACCGGTGGTCCAATCTGCTGCTTGCTGGTTAAGTAAAGGTTGCTGGCCATCATCTCAACAAGCCGAACTTCTAAAGAGGGCCTTGATATCCTCTGTATTGTTTTTGTTTTGTGCGTGCATGCGTGCGTGCGTGCGTGCGTACGTGCGTGCGTGCGTGCGTGCGTGTGCTTGTGTCTGTCTGTGTGGACTGGAGCAAAATGGGAATCTGTCCAGCTGTGTGTTTACATGCAATTATGTGTCACCATATGTCTGTCTGCACAGCTGTACGGCTCTTGGATTGATCATGTTGTCCAGTAAAGTTGATAACATGCTAAATATGCCCATATGTGTCAGATTTCACCTGCTGGAGAATAGAAAAGTGGTTCACAATGGCCACATTATGTTGTGTCATGTGTCCTACTGCTGTTAATGAAAGGGATCATTTGTACAATTAGACTGCAGCGCCAGTCCATCGTGTTTCATAATATCACTTTTGTCCTCCGGCTGCAGTAGTGAGTCATTAGTGAGAGATGTTGGGAGATGTTTCCCTCCAAGACAAAGTCTGTTTTTATCCCCCCCCCCCCCCCCCCAAAAATCAAAACTGATTAAAACTGTCTCATCTCATCATTTACTCTCCTCTAACAATTCAGTCCGACTTTTGTTTTGTTTTGTTTCAATGAGCCCACAGCACTTTAAAAATTGTTAGCTTAAACAGTACTGTAAATTTCTACTGAAAGTTATTGCTGAACAGATCTTCATTGTTCAAGAGAGAATGACAGATTTTTGTTTTTTGTAGACACAGTGAGAAAAATTCAGAATTAGATGTCAAAAACTGAATTTTTAAAAATGTTTCGAATTTTGTCCTCATTACGGCAGTCAGTGCAAAAAAAAAAAACATCTTCAAACAGTGCTGTCATTTTTATTTATGGTGTAAATAATCGTTTTGAAAATACAGAAATCTTCATGTTGACTACTATATTCCGTCAGAATCTTGAATCTCTTGATAACTGAATTTTTCACTCTAGTGTGAAATCTACCTTTGCAAGCAGCATATCAAAGTCGAACTACAATAACCACAACCCCTCAGTATTCTGCCCACTCTTTCACAGGTGGCTCCATCGGCTCGATTGGATGGATTTTTCTCAGTCAGAGTCCAATGCAGGAGGTGTTTAGCTCTACAGGTAAAACTGCTGTCTCATAATCTCAAGGTTCAAGTCTCAAATCCCTCAGATTGGTGTCACATGGTTAATGCAGTGAAGAATTTTCACCTCAGCGATCTCTATAAATCCATTATTTCCTCTTCAACCCTACTTCCTTATGAGGATTCAAATGTATCTTACATGATATTAGTCACAAATCAAATCTCTGGTATTATCTTGGGTGACTAAAGATGCTAATTCCTACTCAGGCAATGTGCTGGGTCATTTAGTGGCACGACTTCAAGGTTTAATGATCATTTTGATCTGGACAGAGTTCTCGTGGCGGACCCTGCTCTTTTTCTCATTTGTCTTTCTCCTCTCACTCCTCCTTCTTTTTTCCTCAAAACCACAGCGGCGCACACATGCCTAGAGCTGAGTCAATGCAGCAAGTGTTTTAGATTTAACTTCAGTTTTCTGTTGAAGCCTTGGTAAGGGTTTAGGTAACACATCTCGGTTCAAGAAAATTTCATGGTTTAGATTAAAGTAGAACATTTCACAACATTTACCAGGTGAAAAAAAAAGCTTTCTAGCAGAAAGTGGCAATTGTAGCTCCTCTCCTATCTCTCTGAAGGTCTTCACCTGATGATAGCGATTCATTGTCGTGTGATGGACCCGCAACTGTGCACCTATATATACTCATGTAATTATGGTGGCTAACTAACTCATCTGTGAGTGACTCTCACGGTCGAGCTCTTCACCTGGTGGGAGAGATATTATGACAGCACAAAGGTGAAGCTGCTGAGGCCAGACACCCGATGGGAAAAACTCATTTTAGGTGCTTCTATCAGTGGTCCAGATCTGTCAAAGCTTGTGACTACAGGTGAGAGTTTTGGCTCATGCTTAAGAAGTTAGCATCTCCTTATTTCTTAAAATAGAGTGCTACAGGGATGATGTTTCGGTCAGCCAACCCAGAAGTTAGCATCAGCCTGATTAATCGACTAAAAGTCATTAGGATATCCGTCCATCCATCCATCGTCATCTTCCGCTTATTCCTACACATTAAGGGTCGCGGGGGGGCTGGAGCCTATCCCAGCATCAACGGGCGAGAGGCGGGGTACACCCTGGACAGGTCGCCAGTCCATCGCAGGGCCAACATAGAGAGACGAACAATCATTCACACTGACATTCATACCTACGGTCAATTTAGAGTATCAATCAGCCTCGTCCCCAATTACATGTTTTTGGACTGTGGGAGGAAGCCGGAGTACCAGAGAGAACCCACACAGGAACAGGGAGAACATGGAGACTCCACACAGAAAGATCCTGTGCTGGAGCCGGGACTCGAACCTGGAACCTTCTTGCTGTGAGGCCACAGTCTTGCTGTGAGGCCACAGTGCTAACCACTGCACCACCGTGCAGCCCGTCATTAGGATATATGAAATTGATTTTAGATTATTGCAGAAAATAAGCTCTTTGCAAGATAATCTCACCACTTTTATGGCTGCTGAAGTATAAATGCCATTGTTACTTACAAAACTAATGTTATGTTGCAAATGAGCGCCATGTAGGTCATGGTGACAATAAATGTCCTACACAACCAGTGTAGTCTTGTTTAGCCTCTTGTTAACAACCGTCATTTTAACACACACAATCATGAAAAAATTCCCAGGTGCAGAATTTATTCATGAATTTTATGCAACAGAACACAATAAAACCGGACACTACCAGTGACTTATTTCTGGGCTTTAGGACTCTTTTCTATGCTGCTCTACAGGGGTGGACTCCTCAGCAGTCTGATTGTATGCTTCCCTCTATTGACTTGGAGTGTGACTATGAAAAACTTGCTTGTTCAAATGGTACATGGAAGCTACAAATTGTACTGTTAACAGACAAAGTGAAGTCTTTTTGTGAAAGTCTGAGACTGTTTTTGGCCCTCCGCTCAGACAAAGCTGCTTAGTTTCAATAAGTTCCTGGATACCAAGGACATTGTGATGTAGCTGTTTTGATGTCTGGCACAACTTCAGACTGCACTAAATCTATAAAATGACAAGGCATTTAGCAATTTCAGACAAGGAAAGTGAAAACCTCTCCCTCTCTCTACTGTATCTGTGGACCATCTCCTCAACCAAGTCACAAACAATTAGTCAAGTGCACATGATGTCCTTGTGATAACTAATGCTCTTTCACTTCCGTTCACCAAGCCTCCCCTGAAACTGTCCCTGCAGAGCGCCACCACCCTCTATGACAACCTCAATACAGGAAATTCACTGGATCATCTTCTCATGCTCATTAGAGGAAGATGAAACTGTTCCTTTAGAAAATTTTGTTTGGACAACCTTTATCAGTGCTGACAGTGCTGCGCAGGTGTGGTTATGTGTAATTACAGTTTGTGTGTTTGCTTGTAATTAAGTCGGGCCCATGGAGTCAGCACCCAGGCTTGTCTCCACTCCATGTGCAGTGCTCTAAAACAGAGCCTCTCATGATTTAATTACATCACAAACACGCACAAACCGAGAGAACACTGAGCCAGTAGAGCGTGCCTCACACTCTCCCGTGCAGCCCTCTGTATTCCCCCCTCGTTTGTCACTTGCCGGCCTTTGCCAGCCCTCCACGAATTCAGTTTGCGAGTTGCATGGGGGTGGCCGCCATGGCAGGGAATTAACTCAGCTGTATGTGGCCACCACAGCAAGGCGTTATTGCCTGCATGTTGTGTGTTTCAACAGAGCGAGTGCAATGACGATTGCGAATATCAGCATCGATACAGATCAATCCTGACGAGGTGAAATGTCAGCCTCTCTTGGACAGGCTGAAGTCAGGATGCGTGGACTGATTAGGCCACAGCAGCTGCTGGTTGCTGGGGGGATACACATTTTTTTCGCTCTAAAAGGCAGAAACAGCTGCTGCTGTGTCACTACCCCTGACTCCTCTCGCCTCCTGTCTCCCTTGTCCCCTCCCACCCCCCACTGCCATTACTCTCTTTTTCTATCGAAGCGCAACTCACTGCTGTCTGTCTCCCCTTGTCTCTCTCCTTCCTCTCTCAGCAGCACTTAAACGCCAGGCCCAACAGGCAGAAGATAATGCAAGGGCACACACACCCAGCAGTGATCTACTCTCATGTGTAGTGCACTTTTTTTGTGTGTTGGCTCAAATACAAAATTCTATCCTTCTTATCTTTGCCATTTGTCATTACATCTGTGTGTGTTTGTGTGTGTGCATGCGTACCTTAGAGGACAGCAGTTGAAGCGAATTTGTCCACATATAAATTATTATATAGCGGTCTTGGCTTTTTCTTGTTTTAAGTGATGACAATTATTTTCTCTGGCCTTTCTCTCAATCCAGCATGATGCTTGCAGACATTCTGTGAGGCGCTATGCTCTGTAATTAGCAGGAAATCATTGGACAAACATTGATGAAGATGTAACAATTCACACCTTGTCTGTCGCGAATGCCTCAGTCAAAGTCAAACACGATTATCATTTCAGCAGGTGAAAGGCAACGCTGACAAACAGACGCTACGCCCTCAAAACACATCAAACAAAAGCAGATGTATTGCCTCTTTTGTTTAGACGTGTATTAAAAGACCATATAGGCCATTCATGTGGGTGTTGTTCCTGGAACTGGAGATGAAGCAATGGTGGGTGCTTCATCCTCGTCCACAAAGCTCTCTGGCAGCCAGGGCCCACGGCGGCTGCCCAGGGTTTCATGTCAGAGCCAAAGACGGTGACTGCAGCCACCACCCGGCCTGAAAAGCTTCATCATCCAACAAACACGCTCATCAATCCTGAGTTGGCCGCACAGCCAAAGAGATGGCTTGAGGAATTACAGCAAAAACACAAGAACTGTTCTCTTTTTTTTCTCTCCTTCTCTCATCAGCTTTCTCCCTCATCTCCGTTTGTTCTTAGATTTCGCACATTTCAGGCTATTTCTCGCTTCAAAATGTTTACGCTTAATGAAATCCAACTAGCTCCCCGAAGCCTTGCGCCTTTGAACATCCTCAGTAGATCAGAATCAACTATCCATGTCTGTCTGTTCTCACTGGTGAAAAACTTTTAAACTCACACACACACAAAAAAAAAATCCTTCTCTGGAGTTTTCTGATGAAACAAGCAGCATCTGGGTGCTCCAGTAAGGTTTTGTTCTGAATGCCGTCCACACAAATATCTTATCTGTACTTTCTGGTAAAGCTCTTAATCTTTTGCCAATAGTTGAAGTGTGACAGTAATGAAATGCTTACACTCCCAATCCCAGCAGTCACTCAAAGTGATGCAAGCTGATGGAAATAGAGAAATTGGACGAGGCAGCGAACCAGACAGACAGCATATTGTATTGGTCTAACAAGTGTTCCGCTGGCACTCTGTTTAGAGCCTTCAGAGACGGTCAACATGAGTCAAGGAGGTGAAGCAGAGGTTGTGTTGCTTCGCTGAATTCACTGAGTTTTACAAGGAATCTGTCAATAGCAGTGACAAGCTACAAGCAACCGCACTGGGGAACCTGAGGGTCAGTGTACCGACACTCAGTGAATGAATATGAATGATTCCCACTGGCTCACAGTGGAGTTTAAACCGACTGACTGATACAGTTTATAAAGAAATTAGAAAATGGTGCTGGGAGAGGAGAATGTATCAATTACTTCTTGTGTTTTAATTTGTTTGTTTTTCAGTGAACATATTTTTTTGGATTGGGGCTATTAATTGGATAAAAAAAAACTATCAAGACAAATTTCAAGAAATTGCAATGAATATTTTCGATCAATTTAAAAAAAACCAATTACTCGAGTCGGTGCAATGCATTTTATATTTTGCTTTAACTCAAATTTGAATTTGAAAGCTCAGAAATGATAGCGAGTGAAAGAGTCTACTCTCTGATCTCTTACTACTTCAAAACTGCACACAATTAATTTTGCCGGATGAAGGTAAGTGATATAACTTTTTGATTTTTCCAGTATGACCTTGGCTATTTTAATGCATATGGTGGAGATATTACAGAAATATATAGAATAGAAATATTCTATTGAGCCTTCAAGACAAAAAGAATCTGTTTCAGAAATATTGTTTACTCTTCAGGGATTGACACGAGAATGAATACAGTGTAAACAATATTATTGTACTGTAATATAGCGTGATATTGTGGGTTCCACCTTGCCCTAACCAAATGTGAATATGCAATAGCTATTGTTTTTACCGACATAGTCCAGAGAAGCTTTGCTTGCTGTAAATCATCGTCTGCACCATTATGCCCTTGTTTATACTGTGACATTTCCCTGTAAGTATTCCGTCGGTTTGACATAGACTTGTTTGTTGGGCTTCAACACGTCACAAATTCAATGTCACATGGCCGAGGTCTCGCTGTATCTCGTAGAGTTTAGTCTCTCACCCAGATTTGCTCTCAAATATCACAGATCATGATGAAAGCACTGAGGTTGGCAGCCAACCCTAATCAGGACTTACACCGTCACATGCAGGCAAGTTGAAGTCTTCAGGAAGTTGATCCAGACTACAGACGTCAAGTCATCAAGATTTTCCTTTGAGTTTTACTGGCAACATCAATAATGTGGACAAAACAATTGCTGAAAGAAATGATGGACTTGAGTGTATTATTTCTTTCAATTTCAAAAAGAGAAACAAATAAACAGAGGCAGGTTTTGTCATCCTCTGCTCTCGTCTGTATTGAAGCATCTCATTCCTCAGACTTGCTTGATTCATGATTACTAACCATCAATAGTGCTCCGTTTCCTCAGCTGCGGTTTCTGCCTGATCAATGGGGGCTATTTTAGCAGCTCCATCTCTTCGTAATAAAGATATTTCATTGTCCTCTCCTCAAGGATTTTATGGAAAGGTCAAGCTGACATCCCCCCCCAATTTAGGTTCCAGCACATTTACAAAGCTCTTGTTCATCCCGACAATCTCAGCTCAGTGTTTCCACGTGACTCAAATGTCAGCCCCTGATGATATTAGAGGTTTTGGGGAGTAAGAGATGTTGTCCCGTGTCTTGCTCGGCCCGTTCCAACATCCATCAGACCCTTTTACTGGTGTAATCACCTCATGCTTCATCAGAGTTTCCCGATGGGACAAATGATCGCTATAAAACGCAAGGAAACAAATTAGCCACCGGTGTCAAGATTTTAATGGTTCCAATTAGTCAACACTTTGGGGAATGTGCATTATGAAGAAAGATAGTGTGCCTCTTTCCAACTGTAAATTCCAACTAGTTTGCAGCAGTCAAAATGAATGCGTCCAACAGTTTTTACAATAATAACCTACAGGCTCAACATTACTGTGTGGATAAAGAACACAGTGTGCATGATAGAGCTGGGTATTCAGTCAGACATCCCCTACACACACACACACACACACACACACACACACACACACACACACACACACACACACACACACACACACTAAAATTACCCATATACACTTCCAGCAAGTGATCCAGTTTGCATTCTGAAGAAAATAGCAGCTAAAATTTCAGATGATATATATTTTATGCAAAGTTATTTCCTTTTCTCGCTGGAACTTCAACAGAGTCAGACGGTTGGTAAATGTGCAGCCTTTGAATGTTTTATTACTTTGTGTTGCCTCTAACTTGCTATCAGCAGTTGTGACTTGAAATGCACATTTTTTGTTAGATTACATTGTTTGGAACGTTACTCTTCTGGCACTTCTTTTCCTTCCTCCCATGCAATGGTCTGTCTCCAGACCAAAACCGAATGCCACCCCCGAATGTTGTGAAAGAAGCTCCTGTGTTTCTGTCACGGTGGACAGATGACATGAGATTCCTTCATCTTTTAAAGAGGAGGAGGAACTTTTAATTGCATTTGTATCAGAACTCTGTCCTTTAACTGTCAGGTTGGCTCCTTCAAACGATGGATGAATAGAATGCAAATTAATGAGTCATTTTACCTCACTATGGTATTCTTAGCGTTCGATTGTTCAGACATTTAAGGCTGAAAACTCCCACAGAAAAGACATTGGATGACAAAAGCAGGTAATTTTAATTGGATGACATTTTAAACTGTTGTTTATCATTATTTTTCACTTAACACACACCGCAGTATTTTCCAGTGCCAAAACCTAAGCCGACCTTACCCAATGCTACCAAAAAATCTAGTATTTTTCTGCAGCAGGAAAGTCCCATAATTTGCAAAGCTGAAGCCTGTTTTGCTGGTTGAATTATGCCTTGCACTTGCAGCAATCTCTTTCACCAGCTCGTATCTGATATTGTACATAAAAAAAGAAATTAGAAACCAGTGTGGGCTGTGTGTAGACTCTGGTGAAACAATTAACTTAAACAGTGCTGCTCATGTATGAATGGAGATTCTGTTATTGCACCTTTTCCCCCTCAAATGTCTTCAGAAATATTCTTAAATATACTTTTTGTTTGTAAAATGAGACTGTTTTTTGATTGTTTACTTGTTGAACACACCATTTCTTCACAATGGATGTCCACAGAGCCTCAAATAAAATAAGGAAAATTATAAATGCATATAATGCGCAAAACGTCCTAAAAAGTAATAGATTGTTTTGTACACGATTCCATGAGATCACCTTGTAACAATAGTAGTGTTGTGGAAAGTGGAGGCAGCTGGACCCAGGAGTAGAAACCAGCAGGCGTGCAGGAGAAGAACATGATATCTCTGTAAACAAACCAAAAATACAAGACAGTTACTCAAGAGCTGCATGGACACGAAACTGGAGAGGGAAAAGCTAGATACAGTAGAAGAGAAAAGAGCATGTGTCCGAGGATGGGTAAAAAACACAGACACAGGTGACGAAAAGAACTGGTGGGAAGTAAAAAAAAAATACAAGGAAAAACTCATAAACTCTAAAACCTAAAGTAAAAGAAAAGCCAACAAAATAAGAATCTAAATCTGAAAATATCACCAGTTCAAACCCAGTCTCACTACAGCTTTTTTGTAATTACGTCACATATTGACGTTTGTTTGTCCGTAAGTCCATTAATTCACTTGGAATTCCACTCATTTCCTGTGAGTGCCCTTGCAAAAAGAATTAAAAGGCCATGAGTGAGCTAAGTAACAGTATTTGCTTTCGCTGCGACTGTCTCTGAAGTTCTGCATGCAGATCGAAAAAATGAGGCATCAGTCTTTCATCCCAGGCTTATCAATGGACGATTCCATCGCCTTGCGCAGGACGTATTCTCAGTATGATAACAAGACAGTTCAAAGCTGAATCTATTGATTTGTGTTCCTGGACACATAATGCAGGCACAGAATATAATCTGAACTAAAATGCCTTTCTGAAAAGGTTGTGTCAGGTGTGATGGGACAAAAAAACTAGAGATTGATGTTCATGCACACATATTATTACACTAAATTATTACGTGAACTGCCATGAGACAAGAACTGATTATGACAACCATACTACTCAAGACGCGCGATGAGAAAATAAACATAGATAAACATATTGAAAATTAAAAGTTGAATTTTGAGAATTGAGTCACCAAAAAAAGTCAGTCAGAAACCTTGAATGTCTGCACTGAATTGCCCTGCAAAACAGATATTTCACCCTGAGCTGGAGGTGTTACCTCTTGCTGAGTTATTTATTATATTTAATATGACAAGAATAGCAGTATGCTACAATTAGAAAAGAGATATTTTTTATACCATGCACCAGATTCCTTTAACAACCCTTTGTAGAACAAGCAGACAGACAAATTAAAGGATGAGCTAAAGACATTAATGAAGCGAGCAGCCAAAGTTAAATAATAACAAGCGTGCAACAAACAGAAAAGCAATAATATGCATAAATGTGAGCAGAGCAGACAGAATAAATGAATTCACTTTGCAGAACTAAATCGATTAAATTTATCTCGCGGGTCCCGTCTCTGTGCCATTGCATAAGTCTACCCATTTAGACATACATTTTTTTGGCTAAATATTAGCACACATCCCTAAGACACTGATTTTGTGTGTGTGTGTGTGTGTGTGTGTGTGTGTGTGTGTGTGTGTGTGTGTGTGTGCGCGTGTGCGTGTGTGTGCTTGTGTGCAGAGTATAAGGCACCACTGTTTGCTGCAGATACGCACCACAGGCTCATTAGCCGAATGGCAGGAGAATAAATGCCTTTGTTCCAGGAACATTTTGTTGGCTTCACAGTCGGAAAGAGGTTTGGATGCAGAGGAGCAGGATGAGCCTTCCAACTGATCATTGAGGAATATGTTCGCCCACATCTGGTCTTAAGGCTAAGCCCCAACTAAGACACACTTTGTGTACCACTCACTACCTCCAGTTGGTCCCCCACCACTTCCTCTCCTACTCCACCTCGTCTTATTGAGCTCAAAACTGCAGGCAAGAGAGTGCAGATCAAATCACAGGACGTCTCCCCCTGCTTATATGGTCAGACAGACTCACCATCTTGCTGTGTCACATTGGGAGGTTGACCTACCTTACCCACCAACACTACTGAAGCCCCTGCTACCCCCCTTCCTCTGCTTCTTGCAAACGCCTTGAGGGAATATAGGGAGGGCAGAGAAGACAGGCAGGGAGAAAGTGTGTGTGCAAATGATAAGGTGAATGTGTGTGTGTGTGTGTGTGTGTGTGTGTGTGTGTGTGTGTGTGTGTGTGTGTGTGTGTGTGTGTGTGTTTGCGTCTGAGAGTGCTGGCATGTTAGCGTGCAAGCGAGACATGGTATGTCAGATTTAACTAAAACTATGGAGAGATAAAGGCAGAGGAAGAGGCTTAAAAGCACGCCGCCGCTGCAGGTGTGCGGCTGTGTGTGAATGATAGAACGCTTGTGTCGCTCATCGTCTTTCTGCTCACGGTCGCGGTTAATTATTCACCGGGGTTGTGCTGCAGAGATGAACTGAGGGGCTCTGGGATAAAGGCACTGGAGGAGGAAGATGAAATTATAAAATCCTAATGACGGAACTCTGGCTGAATGGTAATTTCTTAAATTGATTTTGAAGAGGTGCCCAGACAGAAGCATGGAGAGACACTGAGAAGGGAAGAGGGAGAGGATGTCTCCCCTCTCTCTTTCACTCTCTCCCTGGACATGTTCCAGGCCTCTTCACCTCTGGCCTAAGCTTCATTTTTATCCCGCTCTAAAGCTTCATTGACACATGTCTGTCCTTTTGTTTCACTGTCCTCTGCTTATCCTTAACTCTCACCTTCTTCTACCCACCTCCCATTTTCATATATCTCCTCAAAGTCATAATCTTATTAACAGTTGTACATTTTTTCTCCTCAGTAGAAGCCCCAAGATATGCAAGACCAAAAATGTCAGTACAGGGTTGCACCAGCTGTGAATAAATTCAACTGCACACTTGTTTGAATGTTATTTAGTTTAGTTATGTGCCACTATTTTAAAGGTTGCCCTAGCTGAAATAGCTGCAGGCACTATAGGGCATTCACGCAGCTGGGAAGTAGGAAAGTTCCCTTTTGGAGAAGTTCCACTTCCCAGTCAAGAACATTCACATAGCCACATCAAACGGGCAATATGGACGCCTGCAGAAAATCTATTCCTGCTGTCAGAATAAAGAAATCTCATTGCTCCATAAGCTAACAATACTGCATATCAGCTACCCGAGCTTGTAGCTACGCAGAGCGGCAGAGACAGAGGAGCTACATCTCATGATGCACACCATCATTGTGATGTGCAACAAAATAGTGGTTGTTGATAATTATAAAAACTTTATTCATTTTTTTATTTTATATTTTATTTATTTATTTTATTATTCATTTAAACTTTATTTGTATAGCAACTTTAAAAAGTTTGCAGCTAATTTACAATTTCGAGAAAAGAAAATTAAAAATGCCTATCATAACGTGGAAAATTAAAAAGAATTACAGTAAGAACACAATAGGGAGTAAAATAGGTCAAATTAAAGAGTACTGGAAAACAAACGTGCAGTAGAGAGCAAATGAAAAACGAAGTTAAGGCTGAAGAAAAAGGTTCAGGAGTCGAGCCCCTGGTCCTGAGACATCCACTCTACAGACTGTAAAGGAATAGCAGCAGACGTGAATGAGAGTTCTATGAATCTGTGCTGAATCACTCATTATGGACCAGAAGTCTGTCTCAGTAAACCAAACCTGAATTTTGAGAACAAAATGTATAAGTACCATATGCAGATACAGTACCTGAATGTTTCAAGTTTCAAGTTTATTGTAATGTAGATCCAAAAAATAAATTCAATAAATTCGATTTCAAATGTTATTCAAATCCGGCTCTTCAAGCTGCCTCTGTTTTTCAGCCCATACGACGTGCTCTTTTCTTAGTTATTCCATTATTCAGATAATTCAGTTGTCGCCAACCTGCAGCACCTTGAGAAGAACCGACTCCACAAACATACAGTGAGCAAATTTACCCCAGTACAAAATAAATACACACAAGAAATGAGTATGTAAATGAGCTCATAAAAGAATCCATGGGTGCTCTGGCCTGTGCACAGCTCATCCGGAGTGCTACAGCATGAGCAATAACATTACTATTCATGATTGAAGTACCTCACTACAACTACCATCAGTCAATTACACAGTCAAATTACATTTTTAATTTTAAGATATATATTGCCAGTCAGTATGAATCATAAAGCACCTAATATTTCCGTTGCATTATTTTTTGTGTCACCGTGGGTTAGTATAAAGTTTTCACTCTTGCAGGAGGTACAGTAGAATATAAGATCATCCGTTTGAAGTAACACTGAAGTAATACCGTTACAGTTGACCGAAGAGCTATAAATTTTCTTCTTCAGCTCCCCTAATTTAACGCAGCCTGCGAGGTTCACAAAGCTATGTGATATTCTTCATCACGCTTAAACTACATTGCATATGCTAATGCTTAAGCTAATGCTAAGATCCTGGCAACAAAAAAGCAGATCTATGCTGCCAAAGAGGTAATGTGATCACTGGCGTCGGTTTTTCTGTTTGCAGAATAACTCATAAAGAGGTGGATGGATTTGGATGAAATTTGAAAAGGATGATACACATAGATTTTGGAATTCTTGCAGGTCCGAAGATGGCGTCTCTCTGATTACCATCTATTTTGTCAGTTTAATGACATAGTCTTCCAGTAATGTATTACATGTTCAATATTGATTCTCTAAAAGAATATTTTGCAATTTACTATGATTTTGTGGCATTGATAGCACATGGAGGACATGGATGGTCAAATAAATGTCTGTAACCATAAAGAACGCTGTAATTTTACTGGAGTGGAGTTACATTCACTTTACTATAAAATGCGCCACCGCCTAGACACCTAGTAGGATAAAATAAGGGCAGTACGCCAGCTATTACAGGGCTCTTTGAAACTCTTTTAACCATTCACACAATGTGTAAGAAACTTTTCTGTGCAATAATTATTCCAACTCGTCAGCTGTAGGCATTTTCCTCTTTGAGTGGAACAATTGAATCAGCATCACAATGAGACATGCAGGCAGCCAACCAGCAGTTTTATTCTGCTTCTGTGATAGTTGCTGGCCTGATGAAAAGCACACCTGGCTCAGCCATCCACTGCAAATGCATACTATTCTCCTTTAACTCAAAAGCTACCATTGAGTTGCCATCGAGCAAAGCACTTAACCTCCACCCGCTCCAGTGGAGTGGCATCGCCTGTATGGATGGTTCTGAGAGATGCGAGAGTATGAGTCTACAGTTTGAATTTTACTCAACACTTAAATCATTTTTGCACCACCTGGACAGCTGATTCACACTTCAGTAAACAAGCAAAGTTTCTGAAACACACACACCCCTCTTTGATCCACCCTCCCAGTGTCCCTTCCCGTCTGTCAGCTCCCAGTAGCATCCCAACGCAACTCCTACAGTACATCTCTCTCCGGTCTTTGTCTATCTTCCTCCACATCCTCTGTGACCACTTCGCCATCCCGTCCAGGTCTGTTACCCTGTTATCTGAGCAGCAGGCCGCAGAGGAGAGTGAAAGGCTCTTTGATTGACAGCGATAAGGCCTCTAATTAGAAGCAGTGATTGGGAGCTCTGGAGGGGGCTTAGCTGGCAGGCAGAGACAGAGACATCCAGGGTGCCGCCCAACCCCTCTGCAATTAGACACACATCTGCTATCAGTGATCAACTCTGTGGAACAGGGAGACGTCGTGCCGCACGCATGTCAATGTCATTCATTGTCCCTTTTCTTTCCGTTTTACAAGACTCTGCCACCAGTGTATTCAGGAGATGCTGGTAGTGACACGCAGACATACAGAGAGCAAGTTCAGAATGAATATTCATCCATGAATACAGCATGACAGACAGAGAGAGGTGTATACACACTGTATGCAAGCACACAGATGTTCAGTTAAGGCTGACACGTGAGAAATTACACCAAGACGCCAAATGCTTCTTGTGTCAGCTCTTTTAAATGGTGTACACACACGCCGATAGACATGCAGAACTCGTCATAAATTCATTCACACACACTCCTGCCGTACATGCACTTAACATATCACCAGCATGCGCACGCGTGACTCTTACTGCAGGCTTTCATTTTACAGTGGGAACATACGACAGGCCTGCAGAGCTTTTACAGCCCGGGCGAAATGTCACATCCATCTGAGCGCCAAGTTTTATGTCTCTAATCTGGGTGGCTGACACAGACACAGCACCCGCTAGCATGTTCAGAATGGAATAATAGCACATGATGACACACAGGATCATACATCAGTGGAGTCTTTTTGCTGCTGGAGTGTGTTGTCAGATCTAGACAATTTATGAGCTGATATGTCTACAGCCTAATTCCAAATATGAGGGAGTCGTCATTTGAATAATCTACTCACAGGGAGCGAAAGGCTAAGGGATATTTAACATGATGAATAAACCACAGCCGAATAACTTGTGCTATCTTCAGAAGTTCTAGCTAGGGGAGGAGGGGAAAGTGCATGTCAGTCTGAGGCTTTTCAAAAGAGAGGAGGGAGAAAAGGCGAGTCAGCTGAACTCAAGTAACTTGAGGACCGAGACACAGGAGGGCGGTTAGCCTCCAGCTAAAGAGATTTCTCAACAGAGACGTCCACTGAAAGGCAAATTAGTCTACAACCTGACATAATCCGTGTCTGTGAGACTGGCCACGAGTGTTTTCTCTCCAGGGAGTCAGGGTCTTCATTATAACGCTGCTCTTTAATATCACACCGTCATCTCTGCAAGGAGACCAGTTGCCTCAGCAACAAAGAAAATGTGGCTCTCCTCAGCATCCTATGCGCAGCGCTCTTTTAAGTCATAAAAATAGGCATGCTTTGTAGGTTCAATTCAAAGCTCTCGTTCCTCCCCTCTTACAGTGTAAACATGAAGAGTGTGAGCTTAGCCTTGAATAAGTGACCTTGAGTGAGGTGTGCACTAAAATAAGGAGCAGGGAAAAGATTGTTTGCTCTCTTCGTGTGTGTGTGTGTGTGTGTGTGTGTGTGTGTGTGTGTGTGTGCGTGTGTGTGTGCGCACGCATGCGTGTGCGTGCGCACGCACACGCACATGTGACATATCCCCTTAGCACAAGTCAAACAGGCTTGGTGAAATAAGGAATAAATCAGGACAGCAAAGACGCAGAGAGGGAGAAGAGTGAGAGGGGAAGGGAGGAATGTGTGAGCTCGCTCAAGGAGAGAAATTGGAGAATTGGAGCATTTCCCCCTCGTGGATACTCAACATTTATGACTAGTTTGAAACCAGAGGAAGGAAAAAAGACACTCCGTGCATTTTTTATTGTGTTTGTCACTTTCATTGATTTCTGTTACCTGGTGTAGCTGTAGTGTTAGACACCATCTCTTTGGCATTGTTAGGCCTTCTCAGATTAATCCAGCCAGGGGAGAACTGAGGTGCAGCACACAATAACACCAACCGATCCTCACAGGCCGTCTGGGAGCACACAGCCAAACCTCATAATAAATACCACTGAACTCTTTGTTTCCTCCTCACATTTCCATTTTTGTGCAGTGTGTGATCCGGCTTGACTCGGTAACTTTAGGTAAGTCCAGTAATGTAGATTTATTGGTGCACATTGAGTCCCCCCCTATGTAAATGACATTGGTGGCTGTGGGACTATTTCTTGTGATTGGATCTCACTTATTCACTCTATAGTCAAATAAACATTTCCAAAGGCCAAATGTGCTGTTTTTGGACATATGTTTACAACACTATCAGACTGAGAGATGAGTCATCAGATCTCAATGCATCCAGAGCACATTTACACCTTTACTGTCCATCTGATTGGGATACACCTGAATACCAAAAGTCCAAATAGGGTCAGAATTTAGTAGAAAGTCATAAAGTTGGGCCTCTCACAGACAACAAGGAAAAGCTTGTTGCTCAGTTGTTTGAGAAAAAAAATAGCATTAAATAGAAGAAATTTAGGTCATAATTATCCTGCACTGTGAGCGCTTATAAATGTCACCCACTTTAAATGCAGAACTAGAAAGTAGTGAAGGAGTACAAACCTCTACCAAGGTTAAGTTTCAGCTCCTAGCACAGGGGTAGGGAACCATGTGCCATGGAGGGCCGTGTGTATGCAGGTTTTCCTTCCAACCAAAGATTTTAACAGGTGATTCCACTGGTGGGCTGCACGGTGGTGCAGTGGTTAGCACTGTGGCCTCACAGCAAGAAGGTTCCGGGTTCGAGTCCCGGCTCAGGCACGGGATCTTTCTGTGTGGAGTCTCCATGTTCTCCCCGTGTCTGCGTGGGTTCTCTCTGGTACTCCGGCTTCCTCCCACAGTCCAAAAACATGTAATTGGGGACGAGGCTGATTGGATTCTCTAAATTGACCGTAGGTATGAATGTGAGTGTGAATGGTTGTTCGTCTCTCTATGTTGGCCCTGCGATGGACTGGCGACCTGTCCAGGGTGTACCCCGCCTCTCACCCGTTGACGCTGGGATAGGCTCCAGCCCCCCCGCGACCCTTAATGTGTAGGAATAAGCGGAAGATGACGATGGATGGACGGATGGATTCCACTGGTTAACACTCTTCTGTGGCTGAAGGTGTGTTAATCAGTGGAATCACCTGTGAAAGTCTTTGGTTGGAAGGAAAACCTGCATACACACGGCCCTCCATGGCACATGGTTCCCTTCCCCTGTGCTAGCACCTCCGCACTCGGGGCCCAATTAAAGCTGCTAGCAGTGGTGAGCAGGCCCTTGGTACCCTGCATGTCGGACTGTTCTGAAGAGGGAGAAGGTGGTGAAACCTGATAATATTTAGAATTTGGATGAAAGACCGGACTGTTTCATGCAGTGGGGTTCAAATATCACTTCCTGTATCCACTAGGTGGTGCTAGAGAACACACCAACTGCATATTAAGGTACTGTACATCACTAAAACAACACAGTGCCATTTTGATGCAAATCAACTTATACTGATTTAATCAGTCTTACGTCCTGTGATGGCACCGTGACTTAACTCAGTTTTAGATGTAGAACTCAACTTAGAAGATGTAGAATAAAGCAGTAGATAAAGGATTACTGAGAACATAAACATTTATATTGTTGACATAGCCTTTGTCCAAGCCTTATGAACTTCTTCAGGATTTTGAAGGTTTTTATCGATGTGGCTGTTCACGAGTTTAAGTCACCAAGATCTGTTAGTTTTATCCTCGGATTCGAGATGTAGAATATTAAATATTTTAGATTCTAGCCAACAAAATACGAACATTAATCAACAATATTTATGTTGAGACTCTACTCCATGGTCCACCCCATTATTTCTGACATTTATTCAGCTTGTTTGCCCAGACTGTGCTGGCCTAATTAACTGTGTGACATAGTGACACATATATTACGCACAGCAAAAAGCCATTTTAATGCAGCCTTCAGCACATACAAAACCAGGGTCTGACAGCATCTTCCTGCATGCAAACTGGATCAAGCCGAAGGCTGAATGCCTCTTTGTTATAATTAGGATGATGCTGTATGTTCTACTGCCTTTTTCCTGGCTCTAACTTCGCTACTCTTGTCAGCACGCATTTAACGTTTCTATCTTCCTGTGTTGTGATAATTTAAGGCATTGCTGGTGACACGCAGTCACTGGAGCCCTATAGAATCAGTTACAGTGAGACAGTCTGAAGCCTGAGTATTTATGAATGGCCTTTAACACCAGGGGAGAGATGAACTGCTGGATTTTCCCTCCTCTCGTGTCTGTCCCTGCTCTGCTCCTGGCTTTTCCCCACTCAGCGTGCAGTACCTCCATTGTTGTGCCATTCAGCCTCCGAGTGAAGATCAGTAGATGGGTACTTTTGGTGTGTGTGTGTGTGTGTGTGTGTGTGTGTGTGTGTGTGTGTGTGTGTGTGTGTGTGTGTGTGTGTGTGTGTGTGTGTGTGTGTGAGTGTGCGTACAGAAAGGAAGAGGGTGAGGGAGAACTAAGGACCATGGAATAATTTATGACCGCTGTACTCTACAATTAGGCAAAACTAAATTGCATGTCAATATAGGAAGCAGTTGAACAGGACTGCACTTCTCTCAGAGACATTACAACCTTGAGAGGAACTGCATGAGCTAAAAAAAAAAAAAAAAAGGATCTTAGGAGCTGCATGAACAAAATGACCTCATAGACTCAATTTGACAAAACAAGACCAAACTAACTTTCTGATGAAATGTAAAATTCTCAATTATATTTTTCCTTTTAATCTCTTAATAAAGGTGACGGCAGAGCCCAGAGGCAGAATCACATTTGTTGAGGCGGAACACACTACGAAGATGACACAAAATTTCATTTATTTTAAATGCTTCCACTGACTGCAGACAAAGTGTGCGTGTGTGGTTTACATCAGCACAGCACTCTCACAGATGGGGGGGTGGGGGGTGCTCATTTTAAGAGACTGACAGCGGTTTGCTGATTGATCAGATTGACTTTTCAGCTACAAACAACCCAACCAACCCCCAGCTTCAGCTAAAACCCGCATAAGAGGGTTGCCTCAGACTGCGGCGATGGTTCACTCGGTGTACAAAAATTTGACGAGAACAAATTGTGCAAAATTATTTTTACTCTAACCTTCTTGTCAGTCAAGAGGGCCTGTATAGCACTTCACTGTATATAGTACAAGCTCATGAAACATGCAGTATGTGGGAGGATGAAAGAGAATGAGCAAGCAGGATGGGGATACAGTCAAAACCATGAAATTTGTTATTGATTGATCATTCGAGAAATCTGTCCAATAAGTTCGTACTTAATTGTTAAAAAATATTTATGATTGCTGCTGTAAAATTTGAAACACATGAACTCATAGCACCAATCAGCCAAAAGCAGTATATCCACTAACAGATTTTGTTTTGGTCTCTATCAAACAGTGAACCCAGACGATTGTCTATTAGAACTTCACACATCCATCACTCTCTTCGTGTCAGACATTTTGGAATTGCAGTTTAATTCTAAGGTGCCAACCTTGTCATGATCCACTTTAAAACATCACTGCGATACCTGAAATATTTGTTGCATCCAGCGTTTGACCTCTTAATTCAGACTAATCCTCTTGTGAATGTCACAGATGTTTCTTTTTTTTTTCCAAGGACGGAATACAGGATCCAAGCATGCAAGAATGATTCTTTTCATTGTGGAAGACTTTGTAAATAAAAAGCCACCTCCGTGTCGACCTCTACAAATGCTCAGAAGTCCAACCGTCTGTGCTCAATTTTGAGTTTTACAGAAATGCTGACAGAAGTCTGCACAGCACCAGACTACAGAGGCAGGCCAGTGTTTGGTTTTCGAAGTCTGGTCTGGCATAAAAATGGAGGCAAGCCTCACAGCCTCAATAATGTTGTCTGTTGGGAGGGGAACTGATAAGCTTATCGGTCTGATTCTTTTATTGATTCCATTATTGATTCCTGATCCGTTTTCTTGGAGCTGATGGGTGAGGTTGCTGTAGCCCGAGAGCTAACTGTAGCAACAATCTGTCATATGTGTCATACTGGAATTGAAGACTATGTTAGATAAGGAAAAAAAAAAAGTTTCATCATATTTCTGGTGTTTCCACCCTTGAAATGATCATTTCACAAGTATTACAGCTGGCTCTGTTGTCAACATTCTCTGTGAAATGAAACCAGGCTTTGGACCATTTCTTCCTCTCTGCCATGACTCCTTCTTCTCTAAGCAGTACAAACCCAAGATTTTGACGTTTAAGCATAAATTACACAATAATAGGGATCGCTACGCTTGGAAGCATGCACTTAATAAATACTCCAGTAAATATTTTAATGCATTCATTGTCTGTATCACAAGTTTCAAGTCTTCTTCAAAACAGCATGGCGCTCATTTTGATGCTCTCTTCATCACAGCCCAGATTTCATGCTGAAATAAAAATGACGACGGCCAAAATGCAACGCTCAAAGCCTCAAAACAACATTCCACTCCAATTAGCAACATCACGTCTGCTGTGCCAACTCATTTTGTCGACGGATCACACAATTTCAAACCAGTTCCCGTCCCAACCTCTGTTTTTAAAGACAGTGATGGAAAATGACGTGGACTTGTGATGGATGGATTAACTGTCATTGGTGTTTGTACTCACAGTGTTTTGAATTACTGTCAGATCTTTAGCCAGAAACTATACAAACCCAGCATGGCACAGAGGTAGAGTGGCTGTCTAGCAACCAAAGGATCGCTGGTTCGATCCTCACTTCCCCCAGTGACCATGTCAAAGTATCTCTTTGAAAACCCCTGCCCTAGATGATTTCCATACAGGATTGCCACTAGTGTGTCCCAGTCTGCAACAGTTCGGTCCAGTTGATGTGCAAGTTGGCACTGAAATTTGTGTATAGGGGTGCAGACATGAATCAAGTGTTTGAGGACAAAAGACTCCATCCAATGTGAGTGGGAGCGCATCAGAAATGTTTGATTTGATGAGTGGAGTTTAGTAAACTCATGTCCAACCCTTCAGGGAACGTATCCCACTAATAGCACATGAAAATAGAGGAGGCGGAAGATTCTGTTCCACCTCACGTTGGCCTGAAAGTAGACGAGTGTATCCAGAGATGAATAGATTTCTTTGTTTTTCTCTTTTCTGCAGGTGCAAAATGAATACCTCCGATTTTAATGACATCTTAATGGCTCTTCTGCATTGTTGATTGTATTTGATGTTGTGTTGCCTGTTTAAAACGCCTGCCACACCAGAGGATTATTAGTGTGGCCCATCTGCCGGAGGGCCTCTGTTGGGCAGTTTACCACAGACGAGCGGATGTTACTGTCAGTCTTTGATACCAGACTTCAGATCTACCTAAATGATACGAACACGAAGTGCAACTGCTATCATCTTGAAGAGGAAGACACTGGTGCTTGATGTACATGAATTAGCCTTGTTGTGTTGCTCATAACTAGGTTAATTACTGGCACCATTCATGTAAAGTAATGATGCAAGTAGCAGCTGAGCAGATTCCAGGCACTTATGACATAATTATCACTCAGAACTGTTACTGCACAGAATGAACTACCCGAGGCATTTCGGTTGCTAAATGGCTTGATATTTAAGGACATGACTCTGTCATTAAGGTCTCCAGTAACAGATGGTTGTCTTGTGAAAATGGCCCTATGTTTACCATCCTGGACCACTATCTGGCTGCAGTGGCGCCAGGATAGTGGGTGATTTCACTATTTGGCCTCAGCTGAGGATCAATATGATGAACAAAGTTCTGATGGTGTTCGGAGAAAACTACTTTAGATGTCATTAGCTTTCCGATAGAGGAATGCAGTGTTTGTTCACATAGTCAGTATATGAGCTGTATTTCATTAAATGTTGCTTTTAGTAGTTCTTACCCGCTTTCTGTTTGAATAAGATGCAAATGATGTTAATCAAGCACAGTTTACACAGTCTTATGAGGAATTAGGCAACCAAAATGACTTGTGGGTGTAGAAAAGGTGTTAAATCTTTACGTACACAAGCCGTCATACATAAATCATAAATAAAAGGTTGAATTTGGTTGAATTTGGAATTTCAAAAAATTCCCACACTTCTAAAGCATGGTGTGGTATAAAACTGCTGGGTCTTACCATCATGTGTCATAATTTCTGTATTCCATGGAACATTTTATCAATGTGTGCGTGAGACAGTGTGTCAGAGAGCTAGAGAAAGGATGACTGTACCTAAAGGGTTCAACATGTTTTTTGAGGACTACAATCCTGGACCACACCAGCTTAATTGCAGTATGGAGGTTGAGACTTAGTAATAGGGCTGGGTTTATAATTACATTTGGGATATGAACTTGAGAGGTCATGCACTAAACCAGTTTCTGGAGATGAGTCCTGGTGCTCAGAGACCAGGGCCACAGCAGCATCAAAGTAGAAGCGCTCGTGGATCGACTCGCAGTCTTAGGAGGAGAATAAAAGACAACGCTGTGTTGAAATGTTAGTGAATTCTTGCACCAAATAAATTCTGTGAGCTCAAGGCATCTCTTACACGTGTGTGTGTGTGTGTGTGTTTTTAAATAGCTATTTCACTGAATCCAAGATGTATCCCAATTTATATTTATTTGAAGTATTATTTTATATTATTAATAAGTATTATTTTATATTTTGGACTCTATCAAGCTTGTCCCAATATCTACAGGTACTTTATCACTGCAGGGTCAAAGCAAGCAGCGAATAAAAGTCCCAATAAAAGACAATTTTATGTATATTTCAATCAACCCAGAACATGAAAAGAGAACATGACTCAGTTTTCAGATGATTGAATGGTTTAAAACCCCTAAATGTAACCTGATCGGTGCCAATCAAGCCATCAGGTGACCTGTTCACACACATTTAAAGCCTCCCCTCCAGGCAAAACCACGTTTTTCTTCTTGAATGTTTGACATTGTCTGCAAAGCTTGGAAAGATGTCAGTGCGGCGTTTGACAGCGGACAGCTGTTTTCACATTCATCGATGCGTTTCATCCGCGCTCAAGGAAAATCAGAAGTGGTCTTACAAGCCGATTTGTGACTTCACAGATATTTGAGAGGTGCGGAGACAAATGCAGAAGTAAGGAGGCAGGATGAGACGAGGTAAAGAAGGTGAATTAAATTAAAGAACTGGAAGGAAACTGAAAACGAGGCAGACTACCTTCACGTTTTTGAGATGCTGAGGAAACAGGGACAGAGAGTAATGATGACCCGTAACAGAACAAGGCCTGGCAAATGCAAACTACGAGAATGACACGACAAGAAACAGGTGGGAGAAAATGAGAGGCAGGGAAGGAGCTGATTGGATAAGAAAGACTGGAATCAGGGCTGTGACTGACCAGGACTGATAAAAGGTGAGAAACATCCAAAGACAGGAAGTGTGACACAGACAAAGTCACAAGAGGGAAGTGTTAACAGAACAAGACAGGACCCTTGTTTGTTTCTCTAATGTTATACGGTCTTACATTTAAAAAAAAAAAGTATACTTTGTGCTCATTTGGTGACTGTGAGGATGTTAGTGCATTATGCTACATGTACTCAAAGGAAGTAATTAGTTTATCATTGAACTAAAAACTTGTCCACCACTCCTCTTCATGTATTGTACATCAACACAACTCTTTCACAATGACACAACTCAGAAGAATCCTGCCAGGAAACACAAGCGTTCAGCCTTGCTGGACTGAACATGGTCTCATCCAGAGCCCATTCCGACTCCACTTGTGAAAATGTTTACAATTGTTTAATTATTCTGGTTTTGGCAAAGACCTTAACTGGTCTGCTTCCTGTTCCAGTGAGTGAATAGAAATTGGATGAGGCCTTTTTTTTTTTTTGCATAAATGCAGAGAAGCACTTCTAAACTTTAGTCACACAGCTTTCACTGCAGCGGAAGACAGTTGCCAAGACATTTGACAGTTAGTTGCACATCAAACGACTGTCTAATCCTGAGTGAAATATTGTTTTGCGTTTCATTATTATACAAAGCATGTTTCACCTTCAGGGAACAACCTGCTTGTGAGACACATTCAAAGTTTTGCAACGTTTTGTCAAATACCTGCTTGACTTCACAGATATAATGGAGAGAGAGAAAGAGAGAGGGAGAGAAAGAGAGAGGGAGAGAGCGAGAGAGAGTTAAAAAGATCTCACAGAGGTCCTCGTTCATTGCCAAACATTACCACTAAAGGCAAATGATCTTGTATTTGACTTTGAAAACCTTTAATCCCTAAAATGGGGAAACATTTTTCACACCGTAAATAGGTTTTCTTCACTTGCCTCACAGATGAGACTGAATGTAAGATGAAATGACTTGTTGAAAGGGAAATGTTTCTGTTTCTTTCTGCCTACTTTTCACACCCATCATCTCCCCGGCTGCTAATACTTAAATCTTTTTCCTCTGCAAACCATCCGTTTTAACTCCCAGCTCATTAGCATCGCATCTCTTGAGCCGTTTAATGAATCACGTGGAACAGCAACCTCTTGCTCCCTCTCTTCCTCTGTCTCCCTCCATTTAATCTCTTCGCACCTCCTCTCCTGTTACAGTTCCATCTGAGGGCGGTGTATGAAGGTGACTGACGCTGACCTTTTCCCTGCCAGCTCACATCTGTTTAAGCAAACAACAGCAGGGCGTGGGTGTGTAAGTAAGAAAACAAGTGGTTAAACTCTACCTGACACATCACGATACGGAGGATTCTTCCTTCATTTTCGCTGTAGAAATGATAAATAGTGAAAAGGACCTGTGCGTCTTTGGGAAGTTATTTTACCCTCAAGTGGAATGGAAAGCAAACAGGCAGCGTGACGAGAATGAGGAATGGATGCCACCTCCCTCGGGGTGGTCAGATTAGACATGGCCACAGTGAGCGCAGGAGGAGGAGCTGCAGAGCATGGAAGAAGAGCAAGCTGGGGAGGGGTGATGGGGGGTTGGGGGGTGGTATTGGCACAAAGATTAAATTGATCACCCGAATGATAATTAGAGGAATGAATATGGGAGCTGGTATCTCAGTCAATATGCTTGTTAAACTCTTGCATCAGGAGAATAAAGCTCGAGGGGTGTATGATAGCGTGTTAACATGATACGCCTTCAATAGATGTGTGTATTAAGACGAGAGCTAATGCTAATCACTGCGGCACTTTGCTCTTTTGTGGCCTTCAGTTTGAGAAATTAAAGGAGCGTCCAGCAATGACTCGGAGGGACAATCCAATTATCATTTAACAGTGTACGTTTGAGTGTTACAACAAAAAGGGATTAAAAAGAAGCAAAACTTAATTATTTGGGGATTCCATTTTTATTTTATTATTGCAAAGACCAAGAAGCAGGGAAAGCTGGCTGACTGCAGTGTGGGAACGTTGGAGACAAAGAGGGGGTCATGTTCCCTTGATCAGAACTGACAGCAGCAAATGAAATGTCCTAAACTTCATTAAATAATTATTACATTGAGCCTGCTTTTACTTTATTGGATAAAATTCACAGACAGTGCGGTAGACGTGCTGGTGAGAGTGTTTCTGCATTTCTCACTGGATTAATTAATTTGTCTTCAACATTCACCAAAGGGCTCTTTGTTGTCTGTACAGTAGCAAAAGCCTCAATCATGTTTTTGAGTCTTTGAAACTGCATCAGTCAATATATCCTCCATCTGCTGGTTTCCCCTGCAGAAACACAAAAAGTTTATCTTATTTTTAGTTAGTCTCACCTAACAAGCACGAAGGACTTTTTTATAGAACTTATCTCAAGAAATCTGAAACATTTTGTGAGTAAAACACCTGAAAATTACCTTCGATTTCTTCATTTCTTGCATTACAACAAATTCTAGGTTATGCTGAAATGCTACCTGTTACTGTGGGTGATTGAGACTTCTATTAAGTGTAATGAGACACTCTGATTAAAAATTTGACAAAAACACTTGCTTACAAATTTTTCACAGCGAGGTTGCCCTTCTAGTTATATGTGATGTGGTGCGAAAAGGTCGGTATGTAATCCAAATAATCACCCAACACTAGGAATCCCATCAGCTGTAACTTTGAAAAATGAGGTTAAAAAAAAGCAATACTTGATGTAAATTTAATGAATGAGCTGCTTCAAATGAGTGCTAACGCTGATGTGTCTCCACTGGTTGTAGGAAAAGGCAACAACAGTGCACACACTCCATTATTGACAAAATAAAAGATAAGAAGTTCCACATGCAAGGGTGTTGTATATTTTTATCTAAAAAAAAAAAAAAGGGAGAGACTTGAAAATGGGGGGGAAAAAAATGATACAGAGTTGTTTAATTTCCGAGAATCCCAAAGTCCTGTCCCCTGAAATATTCAACCTCCTACAGCGTAACCCATCTACATCCAAAAGTAGCTAGGCTAGCACTGCTAACGTCAATGCTAGCTCTGTCAGACACCGTGCTGGAAGCCCCAGAGCAGATGGTTTCTCTCCTCAGCTGTTGCACGGCGTCCACTGCCGATCCCAAGGGTGCGGGGCGAGTTCACTTCAAACGTTTATCCATGTTTGTGCAAGTTGGGCAAAATATTGAGTGCTGAAGGGAATTATTTTGTTGGATCCAGGAAGAAATGATAACAGGCCTACAGGGTGTGCAGCCCCAGAGGGCCGGCTCATGGCCCAACTCTGCCTCTAGTACTTGGTGCCTTTAGGTGTGTGGCGTGAGATGGATCAGCATCAGAACCGTCAGAGGAAGAGTCAAAGGTAGGATGGGAAAAACATTTTTGGGTTATTTTTAACGAGAACTGAAAGATGGTACAACTGATTTTTTTTGCGTACCTCTGAGGTTACATGTACCTCAGTTTGGAAATCCTGGTTTTAGGTGATTCCTGCGTCATATTATATGTCAGAATCTTTATCCCTTTTCATGTCTTTGTTTCATGGTGGTTTAAATGTTAATCACTGCAGACACTTTCATCTGTCAGACTGTGATCATGCTTCAAGCATGTTTTACAATTTGCCATTTTTGACTCCCAAGAGAGAAAGAGTGTGTGTGTATGTATGTGTTGAGGGGGAGTCACAGCAAAAAGGGTGGTCCTCAAGGCACCTACAGTAACAGGAACTGAAGTGGCAAGTCTGTTTGTCAGAGGACAGATCATGCCGTTGCACGAGTTTCACTGCAGTCAAAAAAACTTTACAGGTGTGTTGTTGTACTAGCGTAATACAGTATGCGGTGACAACTAGACTTCATGGGGCAGATGTCAACATGATGACAGGTGCTGTCATGAGCCCAACATGGTCTCTAGGCTGTGTTTTTTTCAGCTCGTAGCAAATACAATTTTCCTCAAGGACACGGCGGTAGACTGCAGGCTTGAAGCCAGTGGTGTGTCGGGTTATGAGGACATGGTGCCAACACAGGGCTGAGCTGAGAGAAGTGTTTTTGTCACACCTTCAAAATCTCCACTCCAATCACTCTCAACTATGGGCCACATCTTTGCTGTTTCTTTGGCTCACATCCACTCCACATTGCATTCACTGTCAGGGACGGAACTCTGGCTTTCATGTTCCCCTGGTGCCAACACCGCCTCTTTTATATCAGCACGCTCACAAATAGATTGGGAAAATGCAAGCTCACAAAAATAAACACACTAACATAGCTTAAGTGTGTCATAATCACATCATTTAATGTTTGTGTTGTTTCAAAGGCTTTGCTGTGTAGTGTGTCAGCAAACTGAATAGGTCATTGTGCTCTTGCTCTGTTCCTTAACAGGTAGAGAGAGAGAAGAGCGAGCGAGAGAGAGAGAGAGGGTTACTGTGTTATTACACTGAAAAATATATTGAGGACTTTTTTTATTTTGTTTTTCCTTTTAGAAGGTGAAGAGAGCAGCTTTCTGCCAGTGCCAGGGTAGTGAGAAATAACTGAGAGAAACCCACTTCAGAGCATCCTGCAGGTAGACTATATTTATTTTAGATTTCTATTTGAAAATGGTACGTTTTTGGGTCCTTTATCGCGGAAAAGCCGTTTCAACAGATATAATCTCACTTTTGATTGTTGTACACTTGAGGAACACGTGGAGAGAGTGGTGAACTACGTAGCCTGAGCAGTTCCTGGGAGACCCCATGACTCTGCTTAAAGGAATGTGCCAATTTTGGAGGAAATTTGATGATGAAGTTAGCTTAATAAGGTTCATTACCTTGATTTACCCACATCCTCCTTATCCTCTCTTACAAAGTCGACCTTGATTAGAAGTAGCAGTCGCTCTTCTAAGTCATCAACAAATGTTTGTTCAGTTCTAAAATTGAAATCTCTCATTCTTTTCGATTATTTCATAGTGAATGTTTGGTACAACGCTAATTTTCGACAGATGTTTGGTAACCTGCGCTAAGAGTTCAGCTGGTCTGTATGGCCTGTTCCTTTAAAAAGTGACCTGACAGGCTACAAGGGGACTTCCTAGGCAAGGAAAACTTGACATGTACATTCACAATTGTGCTCATGGAATTAAAGATTGAGTGTTAATTTGCAAAAAATGACAAAGAACAACTGCTGCGGTATATTGTCCATTTCTCAGATGTGGAGAGTAAATTCCAGAAAAAGCCCCTTTTGAAAAGTTTCACTTCTTCTGGAAGGCTGATGAATGAGAGACAGCGCTGAGTCACAGACGCTAAACGAGCCGATCTCATAGGAGTCAGTCTCCCTTTATAGTGCTGTAACTCAAAGCATTGACTTGATTGCCTTGTCCAGACGGAACGTTACGAGGAAATAGAAATTACAAGCTCCTTGAGTAAAAGGTTAAAGTTTTCACAGCTTTACCGTGTCACTTTTGGACCGCACTCCCGAAGTGTCTCATCTAGTGTGTCTACATGGGCCAAATTCATCATCTTTGCGCCCCTGTGTCGGTGACTAACTGCCAGGTGGGATGTCAGAGGCCTGCTCCTCTCTTTGATGGTGACTCACTGTGTCACGACGCCTTTGATCCTCTCCCCAGCTTTGTGAATAAAGAATACACTCTGATTGAGGCTGCGCACATTATGGCTGTTCGAGAGTTGGCAGCGAAGAAAAAGGCACGTCTGTCATGTTGAAAAGGCCTCTGTCTCTGCTGCTGAGGGCCAAGTTGGAGGGAGGCACTTCCAACATTTAACCCTATATGACGGCTATTATGGAAGACCATCGTGGACAGCTGTCGTGTGTGGCATGTTTGATTTTTGCAGCGTTTGATCAACACCCATGGCTATTATAAAAGCACAGACAGCCCATATTGGGTTAGTTACAGTTGTGTGCTGAGATGAGCCCTCAGTGCATATCAGGCGCACAATGTTACATGGCAGAGAGCGAGGATCAGCCTTAATCAACCGTAATGGAAGATAAAATGAGCTTAGCTGCTACAATACACGGCCCTCGTCTTAGTTTCACATTCAGTATTCTAACCCAGTGCAGCATCACAAGCAATTACAAGCGTTCTATAACAGGATAACAAGAACGTAAGAGAATGGGGATCTAAGAGCAGTTAGGCACCCGGGGTATTGTGTTTCCACTAATTGTGGTGGTTATGTGTGTGCCTTTGAATTGAAAAGATGGCGAAGAAGGGCTGAACTTGACAAATCCAAAAATAAATGTGTTTAGAACACACGCAAACACATACACTGATCAATCTGATACAATAGAGAGAATAATGGATTCCCCCATGAGGCCAAACTAGTGCGGAGGCTTTCATACATCTGGGAAATGTAGTGAGTGCCGAAGAGATGTCACAGATATTAGCCAGTGTGCCTCTGTGAATTAAGCAGACATCCAGGTGAAGTTATTAGGATAATCAAAAGGAGACGTGAGAAACATGCGTTGAGGGATTTGGGGATGTTAGTATCAGAGCATCACAAAGATGTACATGGTCACTGCAGAGAGTGTGCAGTTAGCAGACTGTGAAAGATGTGGCAAAACCCCAAACTTTCAAGCATTCAGTGAAGGAAGTCAGCTTTTGTGCATGGACAACACCACCAGTGCACAATATATGTGAGTGTGCGTGAGTGTGTGTGTGTGTGTGTGTGTGTGTGAAGTATCTGTGTTTGTTCAGCTAAGCTGTGCTGAGCTGTGTACCGGGTGGATTCAAAGCAATCTGCCACCTCTCTCAAAACTAGCCAAGCGCCGACAGTAACACAAAGGACGGCAGAGAACACCTGCTTAGATGATGGAGATGGCTGGCAGCCAAGACCACATATGGGTCTCATTCTGGCCCTAATGAAGACAACCTGACATAAATCGGACAAAACGGACAGCTCTGGAGACCTGAGCCGCCCTACTGCTGCGTTGTCGACACTGACAAAAACATTTGATCATCCTCAGCGGTATTTAAGGCAGGAAAAAAAGAGAACAGAAAGCAGAGTTTGGGGGGGGGGGGGGGGTTGTAATAGGATACATTTAATGCATAACAATACAGCTTCCCAAAAGCGTAAACATCTTAGACGTCTTTGAAGCCAACAGGTAACAAAGCGTCCCGCGGTTGTAGGATGAAATGCGTTTCTTGCTGTAAACAAGTGCTCACTCACAACCCTCACAAGTGTCAGAACGCCTCAGTTTTACTGAGCTTGAAAGACTTTACTATCATTAAGCTCAGAGCCGGTGTCAAAAAGAAGACAAGCATCAATCTATTGAGAACATATATAATTATGTTCGTAAGGGATTTCGTCCAAAAGAGCAATGCTGCAGAAACCAAAGCTTTGATTAAGTTTTTTTTTTCACATAGCAGAGAGAGGAAACATCCAAAATACTATTCTTGTACTGAATGTCTTCTTTGACCCAAACAGGTCTTCACATTTCAAGGCCACTAGCCGCCCTAACCTCAGCCTTTATTGTGATCCATGTGGAGGCCTGCGACCACTCAGGCAGGATAACCGTTAATAAAAGAGCCTGACAGGGAAGCTCCTGCTGTTTTCAAAGATAAAGCAGACACAAGGGAAGAAATGTTGTACTAGTTCACAGCCCTCCATGTTGCCTATTTATAGTGCACCATAATTAATACGCTGTAATTGAAGCATATGAGGACACACGAGCAGGGGATATGGCACTGTGCTCTGAAAAGGAAAAAAAAAGTCAAGGAAAGATGTTCATTCTTACAGCTGTCAAATCACATATCACAGACATCATTTTTTCCTTAATCTGAAGTGACATCCGAGGGGTAATCTTCCGCCTGCAGTTATACATCATAAATGCAAAAGAGAGCAGTACATTTATGTCATTTCACACAGACAAAGGCACTTTTCTACAGTTTATGACAGATAGGATTAATAATCCCCCATTACTGTCAAAGTTGATCAGCTTCCTGTTTCGTCGTACATCCTCCGAGTCATGTCAACGGCATGTCTGGATTTTTTCTTCTTTTTTCACTCAGGGAGTTTCAAACCATCCAATTTAGCATATTATCATGCCGGTTTTAATCCGTTCATTAGTGGGGGGGGGGGGGGGGCCTCAAAGTGTTTTTTGTTAATTAATGGCATTTAAATGATGATGTGATGTAGTGTATATGTGCGAGCAGTCTTCCTTATAGTTTGTTAATGATCCGCAGCATTCAGCTAATCAGTCAATTAATCACCATCTTGTGAATTAAATCTCTTACTTAGTCCCTGTTCTACATAATGGCTTTTATATATTCACATCCATGCTCGGATTACAAATGAGGCTCATTTTAGTACCAAGTTCATCGTAAACCTGAGTAGATGTCACAGTGACGGTGCACAATCCATCCAGCCAAACTCCTGCAATGGGCTATAAAAGCTCTGTATTTTTCCTTTAACGCTGCATGAGTGTATATAAAGAGTATGTTCTTTTAGAGTGATGTACTCTGATGAAAAATAATCTCCTCCCAATCGTTGGAAGTCTTTGAAAAAGCCCATTTTTACCTTGGTGATTTCATAGAGTGTCTGAAAACAGACTCATGTTTATTTATCACACACTTAAATCTCTCTTGACAAGAGCTGAGTTGAGATGGGAGCAAAACAGTAATCTTTGGCTTAGAAAATTAAACATTGTGGTTGAGCAATTTGGAAAGCAGCTCTGGATTGGTTTTTATAAAATTAAAGCAATCAATATCACCAGAGGGTTTGCATTTTTCCTTCTTTACTCAGATAAGAATGATGAGAGCTTTAACCTTCAGTTTCTACTTGAAATGAGGTTTGACGAATTCAAGGTAAACATACTTCTTGTTTTAGTAATCTAGTTTCTGTTTGCATTCAAAATATGGTTATGAATCCATTGCTGGACTTATTGGAGAATCAGTATTGTTAACTCAGAGAATCAGCATATGCTTCTGAGTGTATTGCCATTCTTCCTCCTGAAACCGTCACCTTATCGTGGTGGAGGAATTTGAGCGCCCTAATGACCTTAGGAGCTATGCTGTTGGGGGCATTTTTCCCCTGGTGGGGTCACCTGAGGCAGACTGGTCCTCGGCGAAGGGCCAGACCAGACCAGAGGGTTACCGGGGCCCTGCCGGGGAGCCAGGCCCCGGGTAGGGACCCATAGGCAAGTGCCTGGAGGTGGGGCCTTAGCCCATGGGGTCTGGCCGGGCCCAACCCGAAAAGGTTACATGGACTTGTCCCCCCGTGGACCCACCACCTGCAGAAGGAACCAGAAGGGTCTGGTGCAGTGTGGTTTGGGCAGCAGACCAAGGTGGGGGCCTTGGCTTTCTGATCCCTAGATGTGGAAGCTCGCTTTTGGGACATGGGATGTCACCTCTCTGCTGGGCAAGGAGCCAGAGCTGGTGGAAGAGGTTCAGCGGTACCGGCTAGATATAGCCAGCCTCACCTTGACACACAGCTCCGGGACTGGAACCCTAGTCCTTGAGAGGGGTTAGACTCTCTCCTTTGCTGGAGTTGCTCCAGGTGAGAGGCAAACGGCCGGGGTGGGCTTTTTGATAGCCCCCAGACTCTCTGCCTTCACGTTGCTGTTAACCCCGGTGGACAAAAGGGTTGCTTTGGGTCAGGGAACGCGTTCTGACGTTGTCTGCGCTTATGCGCTGAACGGCAGTTCAGAATACCCACATTTTTTGGAGTCCTTGGGAAGGGTGCTGGATGGCGCCCCAACTAGGGACTCCATTGTCCTACTGGGGACTTAACAGCACCATGTGGGCAATGACAGCGTGACCTGGAGGGGCGTGATTGGGAGGAATGCAGGCCAAACCTGAGCCCGAGTGGTGTGCAGTTATTGGACTTATGTGTGAGTCGCAGTTTGTCCATAATTAATACCATGTTCGAATATAAGGATGTCCATCGGTGCACCTGGCACCAGGGCATCCTAGGTCGGAGGTCTATGATGGATTTTATAGTTGTATCATCTGACCTGCGGCCGTATGTTCTGGACACTCGGGTAAAGAGAGGAGCTGAGCTGTCAACTGATCACCATCTAGTGATGAGTTGGATCAGGTGGCAGGGGAAGACGCTGCGCCAACCTGGTAGGCCCAAACGAGGAGTGAGGGTTTGCTGGGAATGCCTGGCAGAAGAACCTATCAGGATGATCTTCAACTCCCACCTCAAGCAGAGCTTTGCCTAGGGGCAGTGTGGGACATTGAGTCCAAATGGACCATGTTCCACTCTGCCATTGGTGAGGCAGCTGTTGTGAGCTGTGGCCATAAGGCTGCTGGGGCCAGTCGCGGCAGTAATGCCATCAGGCTGAAGAAGGAGGCCTACAGGACATGGCTGGTCTGTGGGTCTCCAGAGGCAGCCAACCGGTACTGGCAGGCCAAGTGTGCAGCCATGGCCGTCAACAAGGAAAAAACTCGGGCGTGGGAAGAGTTTGGTGAAGCCATGGAGAATGTTGGCTCTGAAAAGGTTCTGGCAAGCTATCCATTGCTTTAGGGGGGGAAGGCGTCAATTGGGGAGATAATTGGACAGTGGAAGGAATACTTTGAGGAACTCCTCAATTCCACCAACATGTATTCAATGGAGGAAACAGAGTTGGGGAAGTACTTGGTGCGGGGGGGGGGGGGGGGTGTTGTCCAATCTCCAGGGCAGAAGTTGAGGCAGTGAGGCACCTCCAGGTGCCACCAGGTGATAGAGCTCGAGGGGTGGATGAGATCCACCCTGGGTATCTCAAGGCTCTGGATGTTGTCGGGCTGTCTTGGTTGATATGTCTCTGCAACATGGACAACGTGGACATCGGGGGCGGTGCCTTTGGAGTGGCAGACCGGGGTGGTGGTCCCCATCTTTAAGAAAGGGGACCAGAGGGTGTGTTCCAATCATCGGGGGATCACACTCCTCAGCCACCCTGGAAAGGTCTATTCCAGGGTACCGGAGAGGAGGGTCAGGGCGATCGTCAAACCTCAGCTCGAGGAGGAGCAATGTGGTTTTCATTCCGGCTGTGGAACCGTGGATCAGCTCTTCGCCCTCACTAGGGTGCTGGAGGGGGCATGGGTGTTTACCCAACCAGTCCACATGTGCTTTGTGGATTTGGAGAAGGCTTATGACTGTGTTCCTAGGAGCACCCTGTGGGGGGTACTCTGGGAGTATGGGGTGGATGGCCCCTTACAAAGGGCTGTTCAGTCTCTCCACCGCAGGAGTGAGAGTCAGTAAATCAGACTTGTTCCGAGTGAGGGTTGGACTCCGCCAAGGCTGCCCTTTGTCACCGGTTCTGTCCATAACTTTAATGGACAGAATTTCTAGGTGCAGCCGGCTGGTGGAGGGGTCAAATTTGGTGGCAGGAGGATGTTGTCTCTGCTTTTTGTGGATGATGTGATCCTCTTAGCTCCATTAGGCCACAACCTCCAGCTCTTGCTGGGGCAGTTTGCAGCCGAATGTTAAGCGGCAGGGATGAGAATCAGCACCTCATCTTCTTCTCTGGAGCCTTCGGACTCCCTGCATCCCAGATCCCAGGTGCTGCTGGAGGAGGTTACAGTCCTGAAGAGGCTCAAGATGCCACCTGTAGCACCACCTGCTCACGTCCTCATCTGTCCATCAGTCTCTTCCCTTTCTCTCTCTCTTTATCTCTATCCCTCTCTTTCCTTCTGTATTTTTCCCTCCATTATCTGTCTTTATCTCTGCCCCGCTTTCCTACTCTCTTTCCCCCCAACCGGTCAAAGCAGAAGGCCATGCCAATTGAGCCTGGATCTGCTCAACGTTCCTGCCTGTTAAAAGGAAGGTTTTCGTCATTGCTGTTGCCTGATGTGCTTGCTGATGGAGAATTGTTGGGTGTAAATTCATTGAAGTGTGGAACCAGACCTGCTCTATTTGTAAAGTGTCATGAGATAACTTTTGTTGTGATTTGGTGCTATGCAAATAAAATTGACTTGACTTGACTTGACTCCATATCTGAGGCCATGGTCCTCAGCCAGAAAAGGGTGGCCTGCCCACTCCGGGTCGGGGGTGAGGTCCTGCCTCAGGTGGAGGAGTTTAAGTATCTCGGGATCTTGTTCACAAGTGACGGTAGGATGGAGTGGGAGATTGACAGGCGGATTGGGGCAGAATCTGCAGTGATGCGGGTGCTAAACTAGTCCGTTATGGTAAAGAGGGAGCGAAGCCAAAAGGCGAAGCTCTTGAATTACCACTCAATCTACGTTCCAACCCTCACCTATGGTCATGAGATTTGGGTGATGACCAAAAGAACAAGATCGCGAATACAAGCAGCTGAAATGAGTTTCCTCAGGGTGGCTGGGCTCTCCCTTAGAGATAGGGTGAGAAGCTCGGTCATTCGGGAGAGACTCAGAGTAGAGTCGCTGCTCCTCCATGTCAAGAGGAGTCAGTTGAGGTGGTTCGAGCATCTGGTGAGGATGCCACCTGAACGCCTCCCTTGGGAGGTTTTCCAGGCATGTCCAACCAGGAGGAGGCCTCGGGGCTGACCCAGGACATGCTGGAGGGATTATATTTCTTGATTGACCTGGGAACGCCTCGGGATTCCCCCGGAAGAGTTGGATAGTTGGAAGTGGCTGGGGAGAGGACAGTCTGGGCTTTCTTGTTGAGGCTGCTGCCCCCACGACCCGGCCAACCGGATAAGCAGAGGACGATAAGACAAGACGTATTGCCATTCTTGTCAATGCTAGCATATTTTTCTGATTGCAAAAGCAATGCTGTCAAAACATTTGGGGGAAAGATAATAAGCAGTGTAATTCATTTTATCGTGTTGAAATTTACAGTATTGGCAGACAAGCCCAGAAGCTGCTGAAGGCAAATGGAGCCCAGGTCAGCCTTTCTTCTGTTCTTAGGAACCAATAATGAAATGAAGATTCAGACAGATAATGTCAGTAAAAATTGTATCACTTCCCATCCCTTGTCACTTCCTACACAGAACATTGAGATGTATTGGGAAATACTGGAATATTTGCGTACCACAGTATGTCTGGACATCAACCAAGAATGGAGTTTTGTTACTCACTTCAGCCAAACAACTTTTACTGACTGGAGCAGAGCCAGAGCTCTCTGAATCATATGGTCATATCCTGATTTGGAACAGTGGACGACAGTAATTGAGTAAAAATATGCTATCTTACTTCTTTTTGACAACTTTTATTTCAGTAAATTTTTGCTGGATGTACTCTTTAATTTCATCCAAAAATATTTAATGTAGCTACATATAAATGTAGTTTTAAAATGCATTTTCAATTAAAGGCAAACTCTACATCTGCAATAACTACTTGTCACTCTCTGTTAGATCAGTGCAAGCGAAACTACACTTTCACTTAGGACAGATGTTCTTTGCCCACCTCTGGCTGAAGGAAACACTAATGTGATTTATCTTCACGCTGTCTGAGCAGTTCAGAAACAGGAGTATCAAACAGAGACAAGCAGCGCGACAAACACATTTTGCTGAAAAAAAGGTTCTGCTGAATAAACACGTTACATGTTCTCTTGTTCAGCCTTGATTTCTCTCAATGTTAATGACTTACTGTGTTACTCATGGAAGAGGCCATGTACTGGTGAGCTCCTGGTTTAAGAGATACTTGCCCCAAAAAAACTTTGCTTTGCCTTTCAAGTACTAACAAGTAGGTGTCTTGAGCTCATGGGGTCATTTTTTCCCTTCCTGCATCATCTCTCTGTGACTCCAGAACACAAAAAGAGCCAGCTACATAAATTTAGCTTCAAGCTAATGGCGACAGACCATGAAAAAGCAGCAAAACTCTCCTAAAATGTCAGTTCATAAACTCGAAAGTGCATCATTCAAGCTCATCCGCATTCCTTTTGTTCAGTCATGAGCTCAGTGATCAACAAACACTTTGAGATAAACCTGTCAGGATGTGAGGAGGGAGGTGGACCCAAGTGGGGAGATATTTGTGAATACTTCAAAGGCAAAAAATAGTTCATGGGTGAAGGATATCTTGATTGCACTGTTGACGAGTTGGCTATATGGTTACAACTTTATGTGACAGTTCTCAACAAACACGTCAGCTGGAATTCTAAACAGGTTTACGACAGAAACAGCCTTCAAAATAAGCTGGAGACTAAAATTGGAACTGGGGTCTGAATTAAATGTGGACATTGATGTAAAGTTTGACATTCACAACAACAGTTATAATTGTTTTGGCTTGAAAACGCTGACTCAAAATATGTGTAGAACTGAAGTCTATCTTCACCTCTGAGGGCAATTTAGTCCAGAGAGGTAATGCAGCTGCTATGTGAGAGAATAAAATTGCCTTGTAGTAAATTCTCTATTAATCTGTGTGGGCTACTACGGAGTAAATATGCCAGTGGAGCATATGCAGCCGTGTCTCTAGACAGCCTGTCACATGTCACGCACAATAGAGAGGTAATGGTGTTCTAAGGCAGTCTTACTTATCATGTGCAATATTTTGCATCTGTCAATAGTGAAGCCGGTTAGATTTGAGCCAAGCTGACACATTACTTGGCTTCTCATATGTGCAGCGCTGTTGGCAATGAAAACTGTGTTATATGGCTCTGTATTGCTGACAGCTTTCTTTCTCCTTCTCTGCCCTCCCTCCCTCCCTCCCTCCCTCTCTCCTCCTCTTCATTTCTTCCTCCTCCAGGCTATAGAGAAGCTGCCACGTGGCAAGAGGAGGGGGGAAGGATGGATATTCAGCCCCGTGTAAGAGCCTCCCCCCGGGGAAGCCGGCGTCGGACACAAGGCCTCATGGGCCGTTGACCTGCTGTCTCTGTGATTTATGGCGGCTGGGGGCCTCTGGCCACTGCAGAGTCCTCTCTCTCCTCCATTTCCTTTCACTCACACTGCAGGATTGCGAGGAGCCACACACACTGCACCACCGTTTGCATCCAAAGAGGAATTCTTTGCATATGCTGATCTGCGTCACGGGTGTGCACGTGTACATTCACAAGCTGGATCGCTGGTTTGTACACATAAAATCATCTCCATAAACATTCCTACAATCCCATCTCATACCGGTGCTGCGAGAATTCTCCCGTTGACTGTGTGGATTACGATCAGTCATGGTGTGTCAACTGTAAAGCCCACGGTGTAGCTGCTGCTCAGGGGCAAAGCCAAATCAATGGAAGTGCGCTGAGTAACGAGGTGATGTTTCTGTTTCCTCATGGTCTGAGATCAATCAACAGCCAGCCTCTCTCTGCTGACCTCACACACGCACACTCCTCGCTGGACTATTAGTGCAGAGACTTACAGTATTTAGATACATCATAGTTGGACGTTTGCTCCTCAGCCCCCCCAGAGCTGTCTAAGCACCTTGAACAGTTTTATTCCCTGTCCTTAAAGGTTTGGAGTGAACACAGAACAGTGTTTACCCAACAGAGGCTTTTTTTCACTTCTGAAAGGTGTGAACTGAGACTGAGAGCCAGCAGGTGCCCTCGCCATGGTGTTGCCACCCCCAGACAAACGCCACGTGTGCCTGACCACCATTGTCATCATGACCAGCATGGCCTTCATGGACGCCTACCTGGTGGAGCAGAACCAGGGTCCCAGGAAGATCGGGGTGTGTATCATAGTGCTGGTAGGGGATGTGTGCTTCCTCATAGTGCTACGATACGTGGCAGTGTGGGTCGGCGCTGAGGTGCGCACCGCCCGGCGAGGATATGCCATGATACTCTGGTTTCTGTACATCTTTGTGCTGGAGATCAAGCTCTACTTTGTTTTCCAGAATTGCAAGGCTGACAGAAAGAGTCTGGAGACGGTGGCTCGGAAAGCCCTAACATTACTCTTATCAGTGTGTGTGCCAGGTTTATACCTGGTTCTAGTGGCTCTTGATAGTATGGAGTATGTGAGAACTTTCCGTAAGAAAGAGGATATGCGTAGCCGGCTATTCTGGGTGGCATTGGACCTACTGGACCTGCTGGATATCCAAGCTAACCTGTGGGAGCCCCAGCGGACAGGCCTGCCAATCTGGGCGGAGGGCCTGATGTTCTTCTACTGCTACATCCTGCTGCTCATCCTGCCCTGCGTGTCGCTTAGTGAGATCAGCATGCAGGGGGAGCACATGTCACCCCAGAAAATGATGCTGTACCCTGTCCTGAGCCTAGTCACCATCAACGTGGTCACCATCCTCATACGAGGTGTCAACATGGTGCTGTTTCAGGATAGTCGTGTGTCTACCATCTTTGTGGGCAAGAACGTGGTGGCTATCGCCACCAAGGCATCAACCTTCCTGGAGTATCGCAGGCAGGTGAAGGAGTTCCCCCACCCACAGAACGCCATGGCACTAGAGCTGCAGCAGAACTCTGTCAGCCACACGCAGCCGTTGCCCAACGCTACCAGTTTGCCCCACGAACCTTCGCCAGCGCAGGATGTCATCGACACATGACCGCCAGCACCCAACTCCGGCATCATTCGACTGCTTTTTGTGAACGCTCCGGTAGCGGAGGCAGATAAAGAATTCAGCTGCATGACAGGATGATATGCTGCTCTTGTCAAGCTCACATGAACCGCTGTGAAACCCTAAAAGAGATTTTCAGCATCACCTGCCTGTCAGAGCGCACTGTACACCTCCACTTGACTCTGAGTGCCGTGAGCAGACTCGAAAGTCAAAACAAAAGGTTTTTATTGTGCTGTGTTTTTAATGATGTTTTAACATTTCAAACTGTATTAAGGGACAATCTACAAACTCAGCAGCCCCGTGACATTACGTTGTGTAAAATGGACAGTTGGTCTCCCGTTCAGTGAGTATCTTATTATATTTTTTAAAGGTCACTTTTTACGCCGTGCATCTGTGCTATTCCCTTTGAATTCCAGCACCAAAGGACATAACACTCTGTGGCGAGATGCACTTGTTGGAGAGTTGGAGAGGAGGAGCAGAGTGTGACGAGCGTCACTCATGAGAGGCTATCTGTGCTGTGCGAGTCCAAGGTTGGTGGCGGACGAATGCTTTTCTTTTTGTGTTCTGTTGAGAAAGAAGCTCTCTGGAAGCTGCTGCCTCAGTATGACCAAAGGTCTGATTAAAGTGCCGCAGCTCAGTACTCGAGACCGTCCACCACAGGTATCCGAGCGTGTGTGTGTGTATACGTGCATTCACACTAGTACAAAGAGAGTCTGAGTGTATGTGCACTAGTGTTCACCACAGGAGGTTTGGGTATTTCAGATTGTTTTGGAACAGATGCAAGTGGTGTGTGTGTGTGTGTGTATGTGTGTGTGTGTGTGTGTGTGTGTGCGCGCGCGCGCGTGCGCACATTGAATTGCAGATGAGACGAAATAGATAGTGATGTCAGAAAAAAATCAAATGAGAGGGGGACTTTTTGTTTTCTGTACTGTACATTCCAACTAGCTCAAGCCTTGAAGAGGGAGAACGCAGAGCTCAGAGTCCAGAGAGCATCTCATTGATGAACTGATGAAAGAAAAAAAAATAGAAATGCAAAAACAGAAAATACTCTTTTCTGATGTTATTCAGTTATTATCATTATTATTATGTACATTATTTACATGTTGGAGGCCAATGATGTTTTATTAGAAGTATAAATAAAACAATGTTAATGAGAGCATCATTCTTTTTTCATATTGTTGATGAAGATTAAATAAAATTTGAAGCAGGAGAGTCGTGCTCTTGTATTTCACAGCAACAGAACTGAAATCTATCCGTTTTCCTATTTTGTGGAGCAACACATAAATATTTAGGCTGAGCAGCCTCCTCCCGGACTCTTTCATTAATATTCTACCCCACATGCAAATCTGTTTTGATCTTGCGATAAAAAAAAATGTGTGAAACTTTTTTCTGATTGTTCCTTCTTTCTCCTCCTCCTCCCAGTTCTCATTATGACACTTCCTCATTATGCTAATCTGCTGCAAGCCCACTTATCACATGAATTGTGTTCTTGTTTCTACACAGTGAGATGCTAAGTGATGGAGAGGTCAGTCACACCAGGAAGATCACTTCACTGTTGTCTGATTAGAAGTACTGTTCAGAATTTTAGGGAATTGTGACTAAAGAAATGCACATGAGTCCCCTTTCTTCTTTTGTAAAACCTGTAGCATGCTAACTAGCCTGCTAACTAGCTCACCTTGATCAAGGTTGTCAGGGGGATCTCTCCTGTTGCATTGTGTACAAAACCACTTGAGGCAAATCCTTATTTGTGATTTGGGGCTTTACGAATAAAATTTGATGGATTGATTGATACCTCGCTAACTACCATGCTGATAAGCTCTCTGGGGTCTAAGGACAGAGGAGCAAAAGTCGGAACCATCTTTGTCATTATTCTCAGGTACAGTGAATCTCTGGGTAGGCAGAGCAGCAAAGACAGAATTAAAATAGAATATGAAAATATAAAAGGATGTCGCATTGTGCCCAGATTGGAAATCCACTTCAGACAAATTCCCATTGTGACTAATAAGTTGCTAACATGCCCCTGCGCTAACAACCTCATTTGCTAACTAGCAAACAGTACACACTCACAACCCTTGATAATCTCCTTGCTCATGTTCAAAATAATGAAAATGTTCTGCTTTTGCAACTGTCACGAGGCAGAAGTCCGCTGTCTACGTCGAGTAAATGTCATGGACCTCTCAGTCCCTTCTCCTTTGTGATCCGGGTCGAGGCTTTTGTGGTTCTCTACCTGCACTTGTGAAAAGAGACTGCTTCTGTTCACAGCAGCAGGATCAGCACCATGGACAGCTCTCGCTCAGACTCAGTTCTCCTGCACACTGTTCCCATTCACTCTTCCGAGAAAAACAAACAAGCGCTGCAATTTGCATACAACACATCATCGTCATGACTCATCTGCACATTGTCTGCTGTTGCTCTGGCCATAGAATTGACTTTTTTTGCAGCTGTTGCCAGACTACTGACAAGTGTGATGCTATAATCAATAAAGCATGCATAAATACATATAATCAGAATATTTGGTGAGCGCAGGCTGGGTTTCAGCTGTTAATTAACCCATACTTTTGAGGCGGATCGGCCCTCATTTTGTCGCCCCCCCGGTCCAGGTATCACTAGTGAGGGAGTGACGGCATGGACAACATTTCAAAACTCCATATAATGTGAAATGCAGGGAGAATTAGAACCATGAGCCGAATCAGCATTGTACGAGCTTGTTGAATTTAAAAGACGTTTATTTATGTAATAGTTACACAATACTGTTTTGACCTGACACGTACTAACAAGCGGAAAAGAAACGTATTCGTGAAGGGACATTTTTTGTTTAAAAGATCATTCATTCATGGTGCTGAAAGAGCTGTTTCAGCAAAGTCAAGAACATACATACCCTTTTATAATAAACGCTACATTCAGTTTGAGATAAACATTATTAATTAAACATGTCATGAACCGCTGGCATAAAACCATAAAAGATGTGAACAGTTTTGCTCGGTGTAATTTTATGGCCTTGCACAGCGCTGCAGCTCAACTCTATTTATATCTATACTCAGGTAAAATTTTGCTTGCTTGGCACTATGAATGAGTTATATTGCTTGCTTGCTAACAAGAACTTTTTTTTTTTTTTTTTTGCTAAATATGCAAAAGATATTGAGAGGCAGGCCCTCAAAGTCCATTCAGGATCTGGACACTAAACACACACACCCACACACACATTTACCTTGGAGAGCAAGATCAGTTTGGTTCCTACATTTCCTGTAAAAACTGACTCCAGTATTGAAGGTTCTTGCTGGTGCGGTATTAAATATGTCTGGCGCGTTTCTCTCCAGACACGTGCCTCATCCTGGTTGCCTTCAGTTTTACTTCACTCCAACTCCAGAGGAATGTGACAGGAAATCATGTGACCACTCAGAGGGCGGTCTTCTTTGAGTCACTTTTTTCACCATGGAGTTGCATTTTGAAATATCTCCATGGGGGGGGGGGGGGTAACAAAATTTGTCGGCTGGATACACAAAAGTAGACAAATAACCCTCTTAAAAGCTCTATGGAGTCTTTTAATAGACTAAGTTCGATGTTAAATGCATTTGCACAACACTCTTAATTGTTCAGCTGATCAATTAAAACCGTCAGAGGACCTTCATGCTGATGACCCTTTCAATGACCCTACAAAGCTACCATTGATTTTTTAAGGGGAGGGGGTGACAGGAGGGGGAGGGGCTGCCATCTCCAGTTTAACTGCTACAACACTAGAGGTTTGGAATTAATTAAGAAAACAAAACATGTGCCATTTAGTTTTTAATGCTAAAATCACTTGTAAGCACAAAAGCGCTCATTACCTTTTCTTAAAGTCTGAATGAAGTCTGCAAATGCGAGGAAATAAGAAGCCATCTTTTACATTTGGGATGAATTTCAATTTAGCAGATTCAGTCTACAAACTAGACTATAAAGAGTCTAACTAAAAGTGTTCAAAAAAATGATCAAGCTTAGAATAAAACATAGTACACAAGAGGAGGATGTGCTTATAATGTAGTGCTGTTTTACCGTCATCCGCAGGGATAATAGGTCCTTCTCACGGAGGCCATTAACATGCAATTGCAGGGTAAATGGGTGTGTAATTATCAACATCAATGATGGTCCTGTTCCATTCTGGAGGGCCCTGCTACCGTGCATGCTGGCTCACTGGAATGCTAGAATAGTACCATAATTAATTTTGACATGTGTTTTCCTGTTATGACTTGTCAACATGACTGTTATTCAACAGCCACTTGTGTAATTGTTGAACACCACTTGTATAATTGTGGAACACTCCCAATGTGGGACGAGGGGCTCCAAACATGGGCTAGAGAAGAGGCCATTTTGGCACAGATTAGTCACAGAGTCACCTGGTGGCAACAGGATATATCTTGTTTTTTTTTTTACAGTATGATAAATGTCTCTTTTCGGTCAGACACACCTTAGAACCAGGAAACAGTTCCACAGATCTTTTCTGAACATCTCACGTTCAAAATGACCAACATTGCATTCTTATCTTTGCATGTGATATAGCAACATAATATGTAGTAAATGGGGGCGACGTGGCTCAGAAGTAGAATGGCCGTTTAGCAACAGGAAGATTGCTGGTTCGATCCTCTCTTCCCCCGGACCCCTGGAAGTATCCTTGAGCAAGATACTAAACCCCTAATTGCTCCTGACGGCCCTGTGACAGACTGGCGACCCATCCAGGGTGAACCCCGCCTCTCAGCCAATGTCAGCTGGGATAGGGTCCAGCCCCCCACCCCCCACCCCTGCAACCCAAAACAGATAAGCTGTATAGAAAATGGATGGATGGATGGATAGATACATCGTAAGTGTGTGCTCTCTAGGGCCTCCTAGTGGACGCGGAAAGTGATATTCGCAACACTGTAAATATATTGGTCCGTTCTTTCACACAAAATCTAAATACCATCAGGCTTCTCCACCTTCTCACTGTACAGAACAGCCACATGCGGGCTGTGAGGGAGCCCCTGCAGCTCTAATTAGGACCCGAGCACGAAAATGTCAGGAGCCAGAAGTTCACCTCGGCTCTCCGATTGCTCTCTTGTTTAACTTAAATTCTTCGTTTTTGCCTCCCTGGAAAGTATGCAGTCATAGGCCATGAGAAAGAGGTGGGTGGTATTTTATCTTAGTACTCCCAATTAATTAATACGCAGTTGTCAAAACAAAACAAAACAAAAAATCCACAAATGACAGATAAGCAACCCAACAATAGCAAGCCACTATTTTGCGTTTGGTTAGATGTGGAGTTCATTCTTCTTCCTGTTTACCTGTCACATACTCACACTCCTCATTATGACATTTTATGACACCAGTCCTTGTCGGCTTGATGCCAGTTGATTCGCTCCGCTGCTGCGGTAAAGACATCAGCAGCAGCCTTCACCTCATTTTCTCTTGGCAGAGATAAATTTTCTCCATGGAGACAAAAAAAAAAAAAATCAGAAAGAGCGGCAGGTTAAACTGAGCTGAACTTGTTTATGACTGACTTACTCAAAAAGATATATTCTAAACAGACCAAAAAACAAAACATGGCGGGAGACGTCCTCAGGAAGAAGGAGGTCAGATTGAAATTCAGAGCGTTACATGGTACGCTGCAGGCATTCGTCTCTGTTTATCTGTTCATGAGTTGTTTTCATATTGCATACATTACATAACCTGTTTACTGTCAATCATCTTTCACCCACATAGAAGCCCCCCCCCCCCCCCCCAATAAATAATCCCTCAAAATCTTGTCTCCTTTATTGTCACATGCGGGTTGCTATTTTTAGCGCACCCCTGCTAGCTGCGACAGTTAATCTAGGTTTGACACTTCGCAATATAAACAAGTAGATTAGGAAGGGGGAGATCTAATTACACACCTCCTGCACTGCAAAATGATGTTTTAAAATAGGCTATAACTCCAAATGTGGAAATTAAACAGGTATCATCTTTTAACTAGAACACACCCACATGCGAAACATTGCAGGGGGCGATGAGAGAATTTGGATTTGGCGCTCTGTTGCTACTCACGTTATTAAATCGGTCCTCTGCTGTCTAAACAAGAGATTCACCGACATGTTGGAAATCAAAGAGCAAGTCTAAACTTTAATTACGATGCCCCTCAGCATGATTAACAGCCCCTCTTTGGTACCGTTTAGGAGCTTTTTGTCTGCGACTGAACCGGAGATGAAATCTTATTGTTAGGCTTACAGCATAATGACACTATTGTTTTAATAAATCTTGTCAGGCCGAGTGGTTGAAGGGGGGGGGGGGTAAATTTAAAACTTGAGGGATAGAATAAATTATCTGTGGCTGCCTCTGCAACAGATCACCTCTCAGAAAGCCTGCGAGTGGGGGAGTCGTTCATAAATCACCGAGCCTGAGACCCAGTAATGCGATTGTGCTCTCTCCATATATATATATATATATATATATATATATATGGAGAGAGCAAAACAACACGATGGAGGTGGTGATGGCACCGACTGTCCCTCAACCACCTTTTTATTTGCTGACTTGTCCATCAGTCGCTCTCTCTCTGCATCACTCCTTGTAGTAAAAGTGTCTGTTTTTACGCTCTAATCACTTTGCTGGCTACACGACCATTCGTCCGTCCAACCCGCTGTGAGCTATAATTTACATGGAAATCACTTTCTGATGCCCGCCATCATAAAAGTGCAATGCGAGGGGTGGTTGGCGGGGGGGTTTCTCCGGTCAACAGGGAGTTACCTTCAGTCCAGGACATGTATGCTAAGAGTTAATGAGATACAGTGTAATTAAGCAGCGGTTGGTGCCTCCACTTATCACCGTGGCGATGGTTTCTGAGGTCAAAATGCAACGCGGGAATTCCCAAATTTTTCAGCTCACAGCCAGATCGAGGTGCCAGAGATTTGAATGGTTGAGGCATTCAAATACTGCATGCACATTCACGAAAAGGCCTCTAAAGAGTTGGCCACTGTCTCAACGTGCAGTTCTCTGAGTTTGGAGGCATCATGGAACTTCCTGTGTGTAGCATTTACTCTTTTGAGCAGGTGCACAGTTTTACAAGTGACCCATTCGAATGAATATATTTTCTTAAAGGAACATGCCGTTATTTTAGCGCCAGATATGCAGATAGATACACTTCTATCTTCTCTGCCAGCGCCAGACTGCCACCAGGGAGCTGACTGCCAGCAAGTTTAGCTGCAATGAATGCTAGTGGTGGTGTGGTGTCTTAAAGTAAAAAGATTACAAGTCTTTGTTATTTTATCAGAAACATACCTGCAGCTACTCTGACTTCCTCAGCCTTTCTTGATCTCTCAGCTTCAAAAGCCTGCAGTTCCTCCTCTGTGTATATTCCAGTTATATGTTTATATATATATATATATATATATATATATATATATATATAAAAAAAATATATATATACCCAGTTGCTCCGCCCTCCTCTCTACCTGCCCCACTCACACCTGAACTGCATTCTTCATCACGAAGGTAGCGAGGGAGGTGAGAAGCAAACTCGTCTCTCTCTTCTCTTCTCTTGATTCCTGCTGCAGCTTGTGTGCAGGTCTGTGTTCAAGAGGCACACTTTCTTTTATTCCCTTTTTTCTTTCCCCTTTGTTTTTTCCTTTTGATTTTGGCTTTTGTTATGTTAGTTTGGGCTCGAGGTCTCTGGTAGTTTCTGCTTTTATTTTCATTTAAGTTATTTTCTAGATAGCCCGTTGGGGGAATGCACTGAATACAATGTCCCTTTGTGGGCCGGCTCAGCTGCTTCCCCTTCTTCTGTTCATTTATCTCGGGATCTCCAACCCATTTTTAGTTTGTTGTGTTTTGGAATCTAATTTAAGTAAACTTTTTGACCTTGCTCCCTACAGACATTTAAAAATAAAGAGAACATCCTACTGTTTTTGAGTGTCCTTCTGTTATGTTATGAGCTGGGTTTCCTTCACCCTGTTTTTACACGCATTTAAAAACACAGCAATTAGAAAAGAGGGTGGAAATGCCAAAATATGATGAAAAAACATCTAATTTGCGAAAAAAAACGTCTCTCACCGGAAGGGTGCTGGGAGGGATGGAAACACATTTATTGATTAACTTCTGACATCGTGATCATTAAACTCGTGAAACTGTTTCTGCTGATGCCACCTTTCCAGTTTCCCCATAACACGTGACAGCATGGCTGGTAACAACACCTTATGGACCAATGAGGAGAACTAAATATTCCTCGGTCTCATCCATGAAAAAAATATGCATAACAAGGTTTACGTCGCTATGGCAACTACTTTAATTGTTTGCCGTTTTTTGACTTGTACTTATTCTTCTATATGTTATCACAGCCATGTTCGGGTACGTTGCATGTTAGCGCCATCTTATGACTTAACTAGCATAGATTATCTGCTACAACCACTTCAACAAAACACTTAATTGGCATTTCCTCACATTGAGATGGAAACCAGGCTATGGTCTTTTCCAACAAGCTAGTTTTATTTCTCAGACTACACCTGAGAAATGTTGAGTAGGTCTGCTCCTGAGCCCTTTTGTTAGCATTCGTTAAAGCTAAGCTAACTAGCAGTTAGCTATCCAGTGGAGGTCTGGAGCGCCGTGATGCACACAGAAAGGAAAGAAGGGCATCGGTCTACTTGTCTGCCATTAAATAATGATGATTAAGCACATTTCTCAAAGTTTGGTGTGTTTCCTTGAACTGATTCCCTCATCAGGTAACCACAAAAGTCTGTTCTGCCTTCCATCGAGGAATGCACCTGCCATGAAGGACCAGAACCTGATTGAGTTCAAGTAGGTGAGTGCACAAACAATAGTTGCTCCGCAGGAAAGCACCAGTGAGTCGAATTTGATTCAGGCAGCGTTGGTGGATGGCAGTGGGGCAGGGCGGCAACGAGCTGGAACAACCTGTGTATGCTGGGTGGACCTGATAGAACATGGCCGCCCTGTGGGTCTATGAAATGCAGTTGGTGTAAAACGGTTGAATGTACGTTTAAATGAGGAGGTAGAATCACATGAATATTATTAACTGAAAACAGAAGAGACCGCAAACATGTCAAGGATATAAAAAGAAAACCAGTTATAAGACACAGAAATGCTCTAGGAGCAACAACAAAACATCCCAAATGTCGTCAACAACTTTAATGTCTTCGTTGTTGCAGAAACAGATTAATTACACTCACACACAATTATGCACAAATACTCGAAATAACAGCCATTTACCAAATTTAGCATGATTCGTCAACGAGGGAGGATGTTTCCCGTTTTAATTATGGATAATTAAACTATGGTTTCTGCTGAAAGCCAAGCATGCGAGTCAGCCGCACTGTTTTAATTTCATTCTGAGTGTGAATCTATATTACAAGCTACAATAAAGACGCATTTTGGCCTCGCCCCAACACTAATGTGTTCCTGTGAAGATGGATGTCGGAGGAATCCATGGCATCTAACTAACATTGATTAAAAGGCCTGGAGTGTGACTCACCATTAGTTGATTTCTGCAGATGGTCCTATCAGAACGATCCGTCTCCATTGCGTGCTGCCAGCTCCATCGAGGCCGACTACTTTATATTTATACATAAGAAGGTATTTGGTTACCTTCATGAAGTGCAGTGCGTGTGCAGAATGGATTAATCACCCAGCCACAATGCACGGGGGAACAGACTGCTGCCATAAACAGATAAGCATAAATGAAAGCTGAGTGTGCATCATGGGAGGAAAAAGTCCTGCTGTTAGTTGTTAAAACAGCTGACTGTCCTCAGAGTTTATGGCTCGCTTTCTGTGTTATCTATAAAGGCCCAATGCAGCCAGCAACTCCAGATTAAGACTCTGATAATGCCACTGTCCTCATCAAAATTCAGTCTATTTTAATTTGATCTTGTTATAAAGTTTTCAAAGGAATTAAATGGCAAGGAAAGGTCACATGGTGGTATCAGACGACGATAGCGATGTGCCACGTAAGGATCTTAACCAGTGCCAGCCAGGGGACATTGTTGCTGCTGAACAGGAGGATTCAGCTCCAGCAACAGCCACATAATTCATACCTTCGTAACCTGGTCTTTGGTAAGACCCACCCTCTCAGAGGATTTCGATCTGATTTTTGGAAAGCTTCCTAAATAATTACAGATACAGAAATAGAGATGACTCAAATATTTTCTAGACTCAAAGTGAACGCAGTACAATCTTTCTGAACCGGAGATCCAAAGTAATTTGACCTTCACCCTCACACAGGCAAAGTTCTGGGATTCTCTGTCCCAGGTTGGCTTCCTATGTATTTGGATAGGTTCAAGCTCACGCAAACAGAGCCCCCGGCCGGTAATCAAACCAGGGACTTGCTGCTCAGAACTTTTATCCCTGTGTGGTATGAGCCTGAAGCTACTGGGTCGCTCCAGGACCTGTCAGTGTAAAATAGTTTAAGCAGTAAGTTTTGAGAATGTTCTTATTTTAGGATTTTGTTCCAAGTTATGTGGCAATATTTTATTTGAAAAAAAAGAATAGGTTCATGTTACTAGATGGCAACATTCCTGGAACCACTTTGAAGGACAAAAGAAGAAAATGTCCCAGCAATATTGACCAATGTTTGTCACAGTGTCATCAGGACCATGTTTAGTTTGGCTTTGGACTGCGAGTTTTGCACTCTTTAGTTTTTATCAGTGACAGGTTAGTTTGTTGGTTCGGGTTTTGTTTTTCACTTAAGTTTCTAATTTGTGTTTCTACCTGTGTTTTAGCTCACTTTGTTCACTTCCTGTTTTATTTTGTTAGCTTCTCCCTTCCGTCCCTTTGCATGTATGTATGTCACTTCCTGTCTCTTTCTGTTTCCCCGTCCTTTTTGAGTGCCTCACCTGGGTCTTGTCTAGTGGTCTTTAGATGAGTTCATTTGAATTTGGTTATCCGAGTCAGTTTTTGTCAGATCCTCATTTAACATCACGTCACCAGTTATGTCCCATAAATCTTCCCAGTGGTTTCAGTTTCGGTGTTCAGATTCTCAGATTATATTTGGGTCTGTTTTGCTTTGTGAATTACAGGTTGCATTTAATCCTGCCTTCTCTACCTTGTTTAAATTTGGGTCCTGCCACCAGCACCACAAGACAATGTGACTTGTAAAGTAAAATAATCCCTGTTGGTCCCTGGCAAAAGTGGATAGTCAACTTCGTAACATCAACAAATGAACAAGTAAACAAGCAAGATGAAAAGAGGGGGGGGGGGGGGGGGGACTATGAAAATGTATCCAAAAGATAACCACATGCACAAGTTATAATAATGTCATTAAACAAAGACTTTCTTGATGTAACGTTTAATAAAGGTTTCAAAGATTTGAAGGTTTGAGCCTCATTCCTGGAAGCAAGAAGGTCCAAACTTCCATCAGGCTCTTCTTGCTGTCTGTAAGACGCAATTTGGGGCTGAAAAGTCCTTTAGTATGTTAAGAACAATTGGATGCGTTCCAACGCATATTTGGGCCAATCGTTCTTGTGATATTAAATATTTACAAACTTAAGGCAATGTTCTGGGGATTATTCTGGTTCCAAAAAACATCTTTAAAATGAAAACATTTTCATCCTTAAAATATTCTTTTGACTACAAATGCGTTCGCAATTAGAACATGTAGATATCATTAGTCAGTGCTGTGGGGACGTTCCCTCCACCTTCTGTTCCTGCTGCGAAGCATACCCAAGAACTGCAGCAAGGAGCAACAGCCCAATTTGCTCATCATCCATCACTTCAGTGCTGCAGTTTAGTGCCGGTGGTGGTGGTGAGCAGATAAACAACTTGTTTGGTTTATTATTCTGCTTTATTTATCAGTATGCGTGGGTTTTGTCTCAAAATGTGGGCCAATAATCCAGGAAGAAGGCTGACGAGGCGTGCGGTGTGTATGTGTGTGTGTGTGTGGGGGGGGGGTACTCTAGCTGGCCAAATGTACTCGTTAGGGGGCAGAGAGGGAACTCAGTGCACGACATCATGGCTGACAGAGAAGCTTGTTAATGGCAGCGGGGAATTCAAGGGTGGGGGGGGGCTCATTAGGGAGAAGCACCAGTAGCCTTCACAGGGCGCGCTGGTCTCACCAGATGGTTGCCTGTCTGGCTGGCTGATGAAATGATATGCAGCATGGTGGTTCCACAGGAAATGACAGAGATGGTATTAATTTCACTCATGTTTGACTTTGCTATTGTTTGATATTTCAAACTTTATATCATACAGGCTTTTATTCACTTGAGAAAAAAAAAAGGGCTTCATTTTCATTCCAGTCTGAAGTAAGGATAGTTAGACCTTCACCCTGTGGCAACATTGCCCCCTGGTGGTCATTTAACCTCGAGGATGCAGTCACATAGGAGCTCCCCCGTCATCACCTCCATGAACTCTTCACATGTTGCCAATTTCCCCTAAATCATAACTACTTTCTATCAGCTTGATTACTGAAGTACGGACCAATAAATCATTACTCATCATTCAGTCAGGAGCCGTGGAAATCCTTTCAGAGACGCTTCAAATGAATAGCACATGATTTATCTGCTATCTAATCTCCCCCCCCAATACTGAAATTAAACGTATTGTCGGATGGTATTACTCTGAGCACCGGCTGAGAGGGAATTTATACACAACTGATGTGATTGGTAGATGCTGGAGCTTTAATTGAAAATAAGTGGAATTTTTAGCAAAGAAAAAGCATGGCGGGCAGGATGGAAAGATGCAATCACGTCATCGTGATGCAGCCAGAATATCTATCTGTCTATAGATACACACACACACACACAGAGGGAAGGAGTTTTAATAACTGCTGGTGCAACAGAGTAGCTGGAAGGATCTTTAAACTAACTTTAGTTTCAGGGTGATTCCACCAAGAATGATTTATTATTTATCATAAACTGAGCATCTCAAAACTCTGAAAGCAGCAGTTTTGCATTTAGCTTCTGCTTTAAGGAAATGTAAACTTTGACTCAGCAAGTCTGAAGTTATCCTCCAGCATTGACACTTTATGTTGAATAAGCAACATCATGCAGCTTTTTTTTTTTCCTTTTGCTTTTACATATTTTTGATGGTAGTGTAACTTGTGTTGAAGCGCTGCTGTCATTCCTCCTCCCAGTTCCCTACGTTCTGCGCAAAACTCTCGCTTGAGGTTCTGCTTTCAGGATAGTAGGAGGAACAGCGATCACATCAGTGATAAAAAGACGAGGAGGAGCGTGTTTTTGGAGGGAGTTGAGACGATTATAGACCCTCAGCTACTGCTAATGTTAGCAAACGCATTTTGATATGTACACACGCGCTGGGGGTGAAGGATCTCACAGTAGAACCGGTCCTCTGCCACCAGCATCGGCTTGCCTGTTCACTTGAAGTTTAGGATGGATTTTAATGAGTTCAGTGGAAAAGTAGAACTTAGGTTGAGGAACATGTGATTCGATTTTGAAATGAACTTTTCCAGCGCATACAGATCTGATGACACACCACCCTGCTGTTCTCTCTCTCAAAGTACCCTCTAACAAAAACTGCAAAGAACGCAGTGTCCTTCACGGCCACATTGATTTTTTTTTTTTTTTTTTTTAACCGGTTATTTTTGCTTCTCTCGAGACTCAACTTTCATGGAAACGGAATACTAAAATGCCGGAAGACCCTTTTAAATTAAAGCAGATTACACTGGCCTGCGTTTAAAAACTTTTTTTAAAAGGTCAAAGGTTTTTCACCTGACTTGTGTATATTTTGGTGCGCTGAATCCAAAAATAACACCCATTTTCTTTGATCAGGTCAAGTTTTTAAGATATACGTGCACGTTTTGACCCTCAAATGGTACTAATTCAAGATAAACAAGCCTTCAGCCATGATTAGCTTTCAGGTCATGTATAATCATTATTTTCTGAAGTTTGTTAGATAAAATGCTTGCTTTTTGTGAAGCACATCATCCAAAATAAAAGGTAGTAAATAGTAATCAAGGGAGTTAATTATTTTACAACCCCATATCTCAAAAACTTGACCTGATTGGACAAAATGAGCATGATTTTTGGATGTTGCAGAGCAAACTACCCTAGGATCACCTATCACATGCTTGACCTTTTTTTCTTGGCAGGCCAGTGTTATGCTTCACATATCAAAAGTACTGATAATGCAAAGAAAATGAGTTGTCCATTTTGTCATTGCAAATGATTGAATAAACAAGTTTTAAAAAATGTAAATCAACTATAAAAAAATATATTTGTATTGACGGTTTCACTCCTTAAACAGGTTTTTAGCATTTGAGTGGTGAAAATTAAGTACAATAAAATTTGAATTGACAACCTGAAGCAGGAGGGTCAGTAGGAAAAAAAACCTAAACAACAAGCTCAATATTTTCTCAAAAATTCGTATATATCAATAGCATAAAATGGAAGTACGACTACAATTTCTAAAACTAGGACTTAGAAACTTGCACTGAGAAACAAACCACCAACATACATGTACAAATGGCTTCATTTAATCCATGTATTTCACAAACAATCCAAGAACTTATGAGACAAATTTACAGGAACTATTTTGCCATTTTATTTTTTTTTCTTCACATTATTGCTTTACAGTAAAATGCATTGGTTGGATATGTCCAGTATAGCAAGACAATACATTCATATAAGTTATACAGATGTCCTCAGTAATGTTTTATAGTAACTAACTTTACATTAAATAGATTTTTTTTTTTCATCATTTATTATTCTTGACAACAACTCCCACATCACATTGAGCTCACAGTGCATCAGGTCGCATTCGATCAAGAAATAAACACACCGGTCCTCGTGTTCTCGCCGTCTCTACGCGCGTGTTCTAAAGTGTGTGCGCTCTCTTTGTACACAGGATTTCCATACAATCTGGATTTATGCAGCGCGACGACGATTATGGCATCTGAGTTCTTTTTTTTCATCCTGTTTTTTCCTTCCCCGTCGTCGCCCTTTCAAAAAAGTGACTTGTAACAAACATGTCAGACAACCAAAATACTCATGCGTGTCAGATGAGGACCAAAAAAAAAAAAAAAAAAAAAAGGAGGAACTTCGTGTCGGTCCCCCCCCCACCCCCATCACCACCCCTCGGCTGTTCAGCTCCAACCTAGCAACAGGGACATGACCACACAGAGCAGCCGAAATACACGCGCGCACACACACGCACAAAAAAAAAAAAAACACGGGAAAAAAATTACCTCAACACTGCACATTCTGAATCAACACATGTAAGGAACAACCATCCCTTCCACACAGTGAGTTAATAAATAGGTCCTGTGCGTACAGAAGACCCACTGAAAACGTTGAGGCCTTTTTTGGGGTGGGGTGGGGTGGGGTTGGGGTATACAGCCCTGTGTGATCACCTCCGTCCAGATGTTTTATCCTTAATAGAGTAGCAGCTTAAGGAGGTCCAACTGTTTCTCCCTTAAATGTCCTCTCATCCAGGTCCTGTAGAGTCCACAGAGGAGTGGAGGGACGTCCATCGTCAAGGGTCAAGGGACAATCATCTATGTCCTTGGGTCAGAGGGGCCGATAGTGGGAAGTGTGTAAGAGGGGCGGGGTCTGACTTCACATGATGCCACTGTTAAAGAAATGTCCAACCTTTGGCTCAGTTCATCAGCTGTCAATCACACACCTGTGAGCTCACACATCAAGTACTAGACAAAGCGACGATCATTTCCACGGCGGGATCCCCCATCACTGTGGTAACCTGGCAGGGGTCTTGTGGCTCATTACATTAAAATTGCATATACAAGTGCCTGCTGCTGAGGAAGAGTTCCAACAGCCCACTTCACCGCCCTGCATGCCTTCCTTTCTTGTCTCTCCACCGCAAACTTGTGGACTCCTCGCAGGCATTTTTGCATGTCAAAATGTCTGGATTGCAGTGTAGCTCGTAGCTGCCGATTTATGTCAAGTGGGTCGGGCAGTTTCCATGGAGATGCCCAGAAGCCCTCAAGCCTGTTCGCGGTGCTGTGGAGGAGTTGTGTTTAACGTCCCAGCGTGTGCTGCAGACAGAGGTGGCTGTGCTCATGATGTCAACTAGGGTCCAGTCTGTTCCAAGAGTCGATGAGAGCCCGGTGTGAGAAACCTAGCATGGGCCCGCGCGCACGCGCACACACACCGTGTCTCTTCACACGCACACACAAAAGTACACACAGAGAGAAGGAAGCACTAGTTGATTCAGAATGAGAGGATGGCTGTTAAAGTGCAGTTATCTATATGACTCAAAAATCAAAGACCTTCACCACCTCCTGGAGCTGTCCATCTCCAAGTTTCCCTGATAACTGACGGCTGTGGATGGTTGGTTGGTTGGTTGGTTGGCACCCTGGGTGGAGAGGTTGCAGCACCCCCACTGGCCAGAAGGTGGTATAGAAGACTGTGTTTGAATTTTTTTTCTCTTAAAAAAAAAAAAAAAACCCAAAACACCACCTTAGTGCCGCTGCTGTCTCAAGATGAGAAATCACCTGATGACAATAATGCATCCCACAGACATGGAGCCAGTTTTTCTCTGAAGTTGTGCGGTGGGAAAAGTGGAACGAGCCACCGTTGAATGAAAAGAGCTGGAGTGGAAATCACCACCACCAGCCAGAAAAAAACCCTCCCTTCTCCTTGAGTGGTCAAATCTCCTTATAGCACAAAGCAAGAAAAGCGGTTTCCATGTGCAATTTTGTTTCAGTGAAAAAACAGGCAATGTCCCAATATTTTGCGACAAACTCTCCTCCATATTTCAAACTAGACAAAACCTTATTTTGAAAAAAAAATATACAAAAAAAAGTGTTTACAAGTTTTACATTGTGCAGTGCTGAATATGCATAACACCCTCAAAGTTTGGACTGTGATACATCTTGACAAAGAGTCCTGACAAAAATGTCCTTTTTTTTTGTAAGAAAACAAAGCAGATTTGATCAAGCAGATGAGGGTTGAAAGAGAGAAAAGGGTTAGTGAAGAGTTTAACAGTATCCGCTCCCTGATGCCAGAGGCCATGCCAGGAGAGTCAGTTCCAGGCTGGAGGAGGGGAGCTGCCCAGGACAAGGCCCTCCTCCGGGGGGGGGGGGGGGGGGGGGGGGGGTGGGGTCGAGAGGTGGGAAGGAAGCAGGGAGGGAGGGAGGGTGTGTTCTTTTCTCTTTGGGTGCTGAGTAGATTGGTAAATCTTTTAGGAATGACTTCAAGGAGAATTTTCTCTAGGTAGAGGTTGGGTTGGGAGGGGGGGGGGTCTCTACATAGACTCTGGTTTGGTTCGTGGAAAGGCTTTGAATGGTGTGTGTGTGTGTGTGTGTGTGAAAATCTACAATGTGAAACACTGAAAACACACACCAACAATCAACAGGGGCACTTATGATTCTGGAGGTCCCCGACAGCTAAAGGCATGCTAAATGGGTAGAAAATGGGCCGACCCACAGTGGGACAAAAAAAAATAAAAAAAATCCTTTACTGCAGTAACAGGCAACGCTCAAAATCGGAGCATTACAGACTGGCACTGTGTGACAAGAGACAAATTAGAGACATCGAACGGAGTCCGCTCTAACAACATGGCGCCTCATTGGTAAATCATATTCATATCTGGGAGTAAAAGGATTACAAGTGAACGAAAGTGAGGGGAGGAGAAAAGGAGGGGGCTGATAGGTCCAGTGTTACCAAGAGGGAAGGGGGGGAGGGGACAAAAATAAAATAAATTTTGAGGTTTTGGTATCCGAGGCATGCTGCTGCCCTCTCACTCCTCCATGCACATGGGCAGGTTGACGAAGGTAAAGACGTTGTACTCGATCATGATGGAGAAGCAGAGGAAGACGGCGTACAGGATCAGGACGTATATGCCCAGCTTCAGGTCCAGCCGCCACTTATTCAGGTGGATCCCCAGCACCTACGCACAGCACAGGGATACGGTCAAGAATGTGTGTGTGTGTGTGAGTGAGTGAGTGTACGCGCACACGTTCGAGCATAGATTGCAGCAACATTGCGCTGCATTTAAATACCTGTCGACTGCAACGTTCCCTGAGTTTGTTGTACATTTCTGTACCTGCGGAAGTACTGTGGATCAATGTTAACATTCATGCTGATACTCTTCATACTGGCTCATTCCAGCCAGCTTTTTATTCATCTAAATACGCATAAGAGTATGTTAGTTTTACAGTCTGGCTGTTGTCCTCTAAATGTATTCATCTACAATCCAACACGTCTCTTTCTGATGTCCCGATACAGACAAATGAATAATAAAATGATTTAAAAAAAAAAAAAAAAAAAAAAAAAACACACAACAGATTCTAAATCTCCAAACAAATATTTCAAGTGACTTCTATTACATCTTTGAAAATTCTAGCTGAGGAGGTTTCGAGCGTCTAATTACTTCTCTACTGTACAGGAGAACCACTCAAGTTGCGAATTGGACTGAAACGCCGTAATTCACAAGATCCATTTTTGTATTCTTCTTTGATTAGTTGTTTTGTAATTAGTGCCATTTGTGGGCTGACGGGGGGGGGGGGGGGGGGGGGGAGAGCTCCGGAGACGCGACTGATTTGCTGGACGTGATCGTTATGGTGCAACTTGTCTGCCTGTCTGCCAATCAACATGGCAAAATGTGGGATGTCTGTTTTTGCAACGTTTGGTTTGGCCGAGTTCACTGTGGAGGAGGTGTTGCGCTGTGGTTCTGCTGCTGTGTTGGTTTAACAACCGCATCAGGGAAGACAGAAGTGAACCAGCTTAAAACAAAACAAAAACTAGACAGCAACTTATCGCTGTTACACAGTGCGAGAACTTGCAGTGTGGCTCACAAACACAAAAACACCCCGAACAGACAACAGGCCATTGGTTTTGCATGTGGAAAACGAAACCTCCCACACGAGCACACATTTGTTTGTAACATTTCGGCAGGAAATCAACTCCGTAAACGGAAACCTTTTGGAGTCGGGTGTGCTGGAGCAGGAAAGATGAACAGGTGACGCGATAAGCCTGAATTTACTACCTACATTAAAAAAAAAAAAGTCCCCAAGTCTGTGAGAAATTAACACATTACGTTTTTCACAAGGACAAACGTTACCACAGTGAGGGTGACTGGAACGGGTTCGTTAGGGAAAAAATGGCAAGAAAGGAAACGCACACAGCACGCATGAGAATCTATCCTCAGCCTTTCACTGTTGCGGTAACCCTCGCATTTCCGAGTTTTGCTGCTCGTTTTCAGGACGTGTTGGACTGTAGCGTGTGTATTTATAGACCTTTGAAAAATAAAAACAAAATTAAAAAAAAAAAAAGGCGTATTGTAGTCGGAGTGGGTGCCGCTTTACGATAAGACACCCCTAACGTAGGATTAAGAAATGGTTGCGAGCTGGTTATGCCTTGATAAACCGTTCACCAGCAGTAAATCACTCCTGATCTAATTTCCTGTTTATCAGTACTTGGTCACTGTTCGGTGAGATGAATGTTGCTACGCCACTGCATTTTTTATCCGCCTAGGTTCCTTTATAAGGGGGGACTTTTTGTGAGGTGGTAACCTCGGCAGCGACGAGCCAGTGGACCATAATTAAAGGGTTGTTTCCTTAATAAGGTTGAAGGAGGTAAAACCACTCTTATAAAAAATAAAATTCCCCCCGATTTCTGAGACGGGACTCCAAGGTATTTTTCAGAGGACAGACAGAAAAGCATTCCGATGTCAATATTGAAGCTGCTATGTAACTTTAGTCATAAACTGGACCTCTAGCTGGAAATGCTCAACATGTTTAATGTGGTCAGTGTCAATAAACACGAATACGAACTCACAGTGAGAGCCACAGAGCCCAGCAGGAGCACCACCGAGTACACCAGGCCCCGACTGTTAATCATTACCTGAAACAGACGTGACAGTGAGATCAGCGACTCATCTGCAGCTCTTCAATCTCAGATGAGGATTTGCTGGATTTAGACTGATACGCGCGCGCACACACACACGACAGTGCCCAAGCTCTTGTAAAGCATTACCTCTGATCCGTAGTTGACACACATGGTTTGAAGGGCCCAGGGAACCCCCAGACCCACGAGGATATCAAACACATTACTGCCGATCGTGTTGGACACCGCCATGTCTCCCAAACCTGCAGAAAGTTTTTGACAAGACAGCAGAGGTGTGAGTTTCTCCTCCAACTGAAAGTTGGTCTGACAGTGCTGCTCTGACATACAGGACCGTCCCAGCTCAATTTCCTCCTCCTGAGCAACAACAGGATCCCCTACAGACTTCTGAACACTAGGAAGCCTGTTACGCCACATTTGGAAAACAGCATATTTGAATCCATCTCACACGTATGTCACATCTGCGTGTAAATTCGGGTGCTTTCCATTTTGGTAAAGCTTGTTTTCACTCCGAAAAAGAAAAAAATCAGAGTGACTAAAAATGTACCTCTACAAACTCCATGACAACATTCACGCTGCTCACCGGTCAGATGTCTTATGGAGTGGTCGCGTGACCGCATAAAACTATTCACAATCAGTAAACTGATTTTAGAGCAAAACTAAAATCCAAAACCATCTTGTTTTTTTTTCTTGTTTTTTTTTTTTATTTAATCTCAATTCAGATCCCCCCCCCCCAAAAAATTGCCTTCCACGCCAAGCTGTCACTCTAAACATGGGTTTTGTATCTTTCAAAGTCCCATAAACAAAACCAATAGAAGAAAAGGTTGGAATTTTCATGAATACAATTGTTAATCACAGTATTGCTTTAAAAACCAAAACATTTAAAATTTCAGTGTCAGTAGTTTCATTACAAAACCTCTTCTTTTTGATTGCACAATAAAGACATAAAAGTAACTCCATGTGTGACTTTGAGAAAGACAGGAAATAAATAATAGAGCATGTAAACTGTAGCAGAAATAATAATCATGGATGTAAAAGTAGTGGGACCAACACCTGGCTCCACCAGATGTTTGGGCCAAAATGTTTCACCTGGATGAGGGGCTGGGTCGTGTTCACTGCACCGGTCAGTTGGTATAAGACCAGGAACCAGACTGAGATAACCACCGGACAAAACGCACCACAAAGCCAATGGTCATCATAATAACTCAATTTGTACTGCACTTTTCTCAACAAAGAGATACAAAGTGCCTTACAGAAAAAGACATGAACGCACACGGGCGGGATGCAGACAGGCGTTTACGACACCAGGGTTGACAGAAACCAGGAAAATGTGAATTCTCCCCCTTACAGCTCGTTCCTACGCAGGTATATGAACGGAGGCAAGTCCACCAGAAGTCGATTCATTCCAAGAGAAGCTCCATGACATGCTTTGTGTCCGCGCAACCTCTCCGTAACAGTTTGGTCCATACATTTTTTAATTTTTTTAATTTTTTGAAAAGGATCTTTAGCTGTGTATTACGGGGAGAGCCTACAACCGTGTGCTAGGTTTGCTAACAGGCTGATATTTGCTTACGGGCCGTTTCCTCCAGCCCACTTGGTTCCTTTGATTATCATGCAGGTTTTACACAGAATTCTCATGTTGTGAATCGCCGTTCTGCTGAAATAGGGTTATACATTCATTATCTGCATCAGTTTGATTTATCTGTTCTTAGGCTACAGGAAGGTCCTACCCATCTGTCAAAAAAATGCATTTCCTTGCGCTGGACACTAGGAGGCACCCTCATGTTTAAGGATGTACAGACACCAGTCACACACAGAGATGAGATATCCTGATGCTGCCACTGCACCATCGATACACACATCCTGTATTGATACACTTCGGGGGAGTCTTACCTTGGCGAGCCACAATCAGACTGGCTATGCAGTCTGGCACGCTGGTGCCGGCTGCCAGGAATGTGATGCCCATGATGACGTCAGGAATCCCCAGAGTGTAGCCGATGATGGTCACCTGGCAGGACACAGAACATGTCATCCAGCCGGTTTTCCTGCTTAGTGGCAAATAACAGTACACGATATCACGGGGTCTCTCTCTCTCTCTCTCTGTCTCTCTCACACCTACTAACTATGTGACACTCACCATCCACACCATAAAGTAGGAGAAGACTGCAATCCACACAGTCGACAGGATGAAGGACACCATGAAGTATCTCTCCCAGCGCGGCTTGGCACAGTTGGGAATGGAGAAGAACAACAGGAGGAGCAGCGGCCACGAGATCAGCCACTTAAACTTGCTGCCGATACCAACTGAAACACAAGCACACGTTTACTAATGCAGTCTTTAAAGTGAGACAGGCTGAGCATCTTCATCTTTTGTGGAAAACAACATTTGGCGAACCTTCTTGTAATTGAAATGTACATGTAATGAATACCTTTGTGCCACTGTCTGTTTAAGAAGAGACTCTGAAATGCGCTTCTACCAGAAACATTGGTTTGGGAACAATAATGATCATGGGACACGCTTCTGACTACTGTTGACTTATTCCTTTTATTTTTTTCCTGACTACTGTTGACTTATTCCTTTTATTTTTTTTCCTTTCCCTGTTTAACTAAAAATTCCACCTACTTTATAGATATATTTTTGAACATTAGCATTTGATCCAACATTGTTGCTTAGCAGCTTCATACACCACTGACTAACTACATCTGCACTGAAATTCCTCTGCCGCGTTCCTAATTATAATTTTCTCTGTTGCTATTCTGTTCCGCTCCTATTCAAAATACGATAAATTCATCTCTTGAAAGAACAAATATTCAGGTCAAAATCCATTTGGGACCAAACCACGAGCTCGCGGTGTTTCTGTCAGATTCAGGTGAATGAACAAGCATGTACGTTCATCTGCAATTACCTCAGGCACAGGAAGAGGGCGCTGGTTAACAGAAAAGCTTTCAGTTGAGCAGCACAACAACATTTCAGGATACTGAATATCACTTGATAGCAACTATGTTTCGGTCTTTGATGCTGCCATTAAGAGAATGGGGGAAAATGAGTAAAGTTTCTTCTTCTTTTTTTTTTCAAACTCCTTTTTGTTTATCTTTTAAGTAAAAGTACAAATGCCATGGGAAAAGATAAGTGGATAGTCTATATCAAACTAAAGAACCTCTCACAACATCACTATTTGGAAAACGTCAAAATGTAAATACTGTCATAACCAAAAGCATCACATTAAAAACATCTTAATAGGCAGGCAGTCGCCGAACAACAGCACCGTTGCCCGGTTGTCATAGTGACAAAACACAATTTCAGGAGTTGAGCTTCCGAGTGGCAGGCTCAAAGAAAGGTTGCCGCTTTTCAGAGGAACGCACAGAGGTGAAGGTGGTTTCAGTAATTCGTTGACACTAAAATGTCTCGATGAAGTAGCACCTGAAACAGTGAACCTCCATCCTACGCTCTTCCTCCTTTTGTTCATACATTTCGAGCTAATGTAAACACACACACACACACACACACACACACACACAATTTGATGAACTGGTATGTTTTGTAGTAAATCACACAAATCAGATTCACATCATTGGCCAGGGACTGGTGATGGGGCAGCTGTGGTCAGAGCTGATGATCATGAGTCAGTATATGAAGGCGCTGCCTCACTTGAGTGAGGACATTGATCGTCTCTGAGGAGGAGACGTCAAGGGCTCAAGAATGTCCGTCCAACCACAATAAAATACCTTCAACACAAGTGGCACCTCCAAGTTCTTCCAGTAAGCAAATACAGGAGGAGACGCATGTTGATTTGCAAATGTGTGTGTAAAATAAATAAATAAATAAATAAAGTGCCTCAGGAATGATTATTTCTTTAACTCTCTAAACATGTTCATAGACACAAAAGATGAGTCACATACGAGGGATATGGAACGGCGAGATGGTGTCGTTCTCCTCCGCCTTGGTAGGTTTGTCCTCAGGAACGTTCCCGTTCTCGATGTCGATCTTCCCATCAATCACTTGTGTCTCCACTCCATTGGAAGCTTGGACCAACTTCTGGCGCTTTCAGAAAAAAGACACTTAGTCGAAGAGCACACGAACATTTCTTTGAGAGGGGACTTCATTTTCCCAACACACAGCAGCAGCAACACCCAGCTGTACCTCTGTAATGATGAGACGGCTGGCCATGCGCAGACGTGTCTTGGGTCCAAAATGGCTGGTGACCATGACTCGCAGACCGGCTTCCGGGAACCTGAACTTGGAGGGGCTGGCGTTCATGATCTCATCCACCATCACCACCGAGCCGCGGCTGTAAGCCTTGGTGGGCTTGACTTGAGTTGTGAAGTGAAGAAGAAACCACGTAAATGAACTGATGGTGTGCAACATGTTAGACCTCCGTATGCGTCCAAAGCTGGGATCAGACTACAGCAATTCAACGGATTTTAAAATCAGGACGAACGAACACTTCTCTTTACTTTGTCTAGCGTGACATAACCACCATCTGGGAAGCTCCGTCACACCACGATGCCAAGTCTTTCATCGGTCTAGTGTGCCAATTCTTGCAACGTGTCGCTCAACGTCCACATTGTGGCGCCACCATCATCTAATCTGACACGACTATTGTGAAAGACGGTAATACTGTGTAGTCTGATCCCAGAATTACGCTCCCATCGTTGCCAAGTGCACGTCGTACATCACTCAGTGGACTAAGACCTTTAAAACCTTTTCTAACCAAAATATGATCTGTCTTTTCAACTCAGTTAGTGCCGATATTTTTCATTTTGATGGAGCGTTCATGTTCGATTTGGCGAAAGATTAGGTTGCATACAAATGTGAATCAAAGTGCAACTTTCCCTAAACAAGAAACTCTCCATAATCTTGCCCACATTTGCAGGATTTAGAAGTGACATGAACGGAAATGCACCTATTGGGCTCCAGGTACGACGGGACTTCTGAATGTACTTCCAAATGTGCCCATCTCCTCTAAGTCAGGTCCTGGTAAACTAGGGGTGGGGCCTCCTGGGTGTAAAAACTTGATTCAAACACTGGACTCGCCAGTGTTTGATCCGTTACCCCTCTCACCTCTCTGGTATAAAACACCAGCTGGGCTGGTTGAAGTGTTGAGTGTGTTACCCACATCACATGATTTCTGGACACTGGACTTCAAATAGCCTCCTGAAATAGCCTCCTGCTTTGAAGTTTGCCTGCCACTTGTGAATATTTATGGGCTGAATAAGACCCAATCCAATATGTGGCACGTGGAGGACCTGACCTCTGATAATCTCAACCTGAGTACATGTGGTCACAGTACTTGTACTGCATATATGTCATGCTCTGGCAATACCTATTGTTGTATTTGCCTGTTTCAATTTCTATAGAGGGAATTCTAGGGTGCAATTTTAGTTTAAATTGGCCTTAATTTGACTCATTATGCATGCAAGACTGCACATAAATTAAGTGTGTAAACAGAGCCAGCAAAAACATCTCTTGTGAAATTCATTACCACTTCAGGAGTGAGCGGCTCGCCTCCCCAGAGACCAGCAGAGGAAAAGTAGTACGGGCGCACATACAAAAAACACTGTTGACAATAAGCAAGAGGAAGTTTAGTAAGGCTAAACAGACAGGCATGTTAATGCTACAGCAGTAAAAGTGGAAATGTATCAGAGGGGTTAAAGGTCACTGATTAGAAAACTCTGAAAGGTTAAAAAAAAAAAACGGCAAGCAAGGAGGAAGAGGAGAGGCTGAAAAGTTTCAGTACAATGATATCAAAACTATTATTACAGCAAAAAAGATGGAAGATCTTTGCTATTCCAAACTTTTAAATGAAATCACGCTCCTGAGTTGCTGCTGACAAAATTACGGGTGAGCATAACTTTAAATACCAAAGGAATATTAAAGTGATACGTAACCCTCAACAGCATATTTCGCTGACAAATGTGTCGTGAGCACACAAAGACATTTGGTTCCGTCCTGCATCACTTCTTCGTGGCAGAATGCAGAAGGAGGCAGCCACATATATTTAGCTTGAAGCTAATGTTAACAGCTACAGGAACAAAACATCGCCGGGGTCAGTGAGTGCGGACGAGCGCGAGCGAGACGGTTTAACTGAGGAGGAAAGGTTTGTTTTTGCTGTTTTAGCTCTTACGGCTGAACGAAGGCGGCATGGATAAAACCAGAAGATGTGCTCGAGTTTGCAAACATTTTTTGGAAAAGTTTTGCCGTCGTTGGCCGTACGATGTGCCTCAAGCAAAATACACGTGAGCGGCTCTCTCTGCAGTCACAGAGAAGTGCTGCAGGAGGGAGACACATCTTTGTGAGCTCAAGGCAGCTTTTACTAAGTACTTGAAAGGCAAAATACAGATTTTTCGTGAAGCACCACTTTAAAACTATCTCCTCTGGCAGTGCCGTTTATTTTAGTCGAAGGGCCGACTTTCTTTATCTTTTACAAATTTGCAGTTATGAAAAATTCTCGAGCAGAATCAAGTGAAGCAAATCAAGCAAGTTTAGAAGAGTTCAAAGAGGAGGAGGAGAGATTAAAGCCACATAAGCTCTACCAGGAGAAAAACCACAGACTCGAATGTTCTAATTTAAATCACACAGTTTTTGGTATCCAGCCTGTCTGATTAACCTTACCTGCTGAGAGTAAAGGTAAGGCAGGGTCGTCATCCCAAACATAGTCATAACCAGTATTACCGTCCTCCATCTCGCTGCTGGCTGCGGCATTACCGTTGGCCACATTCTTCTGCGACTTGCCCATGAAAAACTTCTGCATGCTGGAGTTGAATCTGGTTGACAGAATAGAATCTTCAACTTGGGAGGAACGCAAGTAGCGGGGAAAACAAGATTGCACATCCAGTCACAAAGCACAGTTGCAAATTGGATTGAGCCATTTTAGATGAAAGCCTTGCTTGAATAGAATTTCTATTAATTAGCTACAATGATTTGTTTACCCTGCATACATCTATAGAATGCATTTACAGCAAGATAGCCTACTTTGTAGAAACATGGCCATTACACTTCACCATCCACACGAGAAAAAAAAAATTGATTAAGTTTGCGTCTCAGCATTAGGAAGAAAGAAGGTCAAAGAATTGTTCCCAATCACAATAAGCCACAGGCTATTACATCAAAACATGCCCCCGACACACACACACAGTCTTTGATCATAATGTGAGCGGAGGTAGAAGAGCTGCTGTTCTCCCATCAGAGGCCCAGCATTGAATGTCTCAATGAGATTCTCTAAGAATACAGGAGTCCAACAGGGGATATAAAGACATATAGTTATATTTTCTCATGCCGATATAAAGAATTCACTATTAAATGACTTCTAGAATGGCATAACTGAGTGTTAAACAAATAGAAAAGCGGTATAATTTATATAACATGATACTACAGCTTAACTGGGAACACTGGGGCTCATACACACTGGAGCAGGTTTTGAGAAAGAAGCTAACTGCGCTTAAAGAACCGCAGGACAGTCACATGATGTCGCAACGGCCCGTGAAATGCTTATTACTGTAGCGTCATGATACAAATGTTTGTGACATTTGTATTTGTCTTGTCGAGAGAGGAGACATCACACACATTAATGACATGGCACTGTAAAAAGATATCATAAAGTTAAGGCCTGGAAAAGGAAGATTTATGTCATGGTAATACAAGTCTTTTGCCGTGATGTTGCAAAGTCTGAGCTTTTAATCTGAAATGTGAGAGGAAAGTTATTGCTACGAGGAAGATGAGAAACATTTTAATGTGCTCAAAACATGGCCCGCTTTTTCCAGTTCGCATCGTCAGGTTAATGAATATGCATAACTTCTGTAGCCCATCTAGCTCACTCTGCTTGAGCAGAGCTAAGCCTGATACCACATTAAATGATATGTGATCACAGAAAGACATTTATTGCACGAATGAAAAAAATAAAATAAACCTGACATCTGACCACCGTGTTTTGGCAAATATGACGTCAACCTGGCAACTTGTTTTATAAAAATTATTCCCACACGCGAGGGCTTTTGTGTGAATTTTTCCGGTGGGAACTCATTATTCCGATTAGTCACAGATCACATGAATGCAGCATTTCGGGTTTCATATTACACAAAAGGCTGCCTGGTTTGGAGCTCCTTGTAAAAGCACTCATATTTCATTAATCACATCTAAATCTGCTACAGGTTGCTCAGAATCATTTTGTGCCATCACATTTTTCCATTAAGCTCTCATTTGTTTTTGCAGTCTGCACGCTCTTCTCTAAGGGGGGGGGGGGGGGGGGGGGGGTATGGGGTCGGTTGGGTGGAGAGAGAAAACAGCCGAGCCCTGAAAGGTCACCTCGGAGCACTGATCGCGCTTTATAAAACCCACTCTGCTCCATTTTGACGAGAGCGGCCTGAAATGGTCAGTGGCTATTCCGGGAGAGGGGAGACATATGACAGCGCGTCCTACAGTAAGCACTTCTTCCCTCCAAACGAGAAAGGAGACGAGTGATCCGGTTAAGCCTGTGCTCTTACAGTAGCCACTGCAGAGGGAGAAAGATTAAACTCTTATGGCAGCGAGAGAGCAGACTGCTGCTGAGTGTAACACAGATTACCAGCTGGACGGAGACAGCAGGCCGGGACAGCGCGGCAGTTTGGGCTGTAAAGACACAGCTATGGCGTAATAGACGGAGGCTGTATTTTAAGCTTGCTCAGTGAAGCTGAAAACTGACAGACATGTTAAAGTCGAAAAGGAGACATTTTTAACCCAACACTGATCTGATTACAGGACGGAGAAGGCGGCAGCGCGAAAACACAAAACGGCGGCCGTAAAAAAATGCATCGTAAAAATTGCGGTTTGCTTGAACTTCATTCTTTAGAGCAGCAGGTTTTCACCAGAATGCTCCTGAGCTGCTGCCAACATGTGGGCACAGGATGTGAATGAAGACACTCCCCTGCAGCTGGAAACACACACACACACACTTCGGGTGGCAATCTGCTGCCGGCGCCGACTGGCTCGGTTAAACAACAATCTGATTTTAAAATGTGCAGAACTCACTTCATGACGAGGATGTACCCTGCGTACATGACAACCAGGATTAAACTCTCCCACCTGAAAGAGAGAGAGGGAAAAAAAGAGATGAGATTAATTTATTCCCATTCACACACACGGAATGGAAAACAGCAAAACTTGATCTGAAGGCTGAGATTAAGCAGATTAAAGTATGAAAACAATGAGGGGATCTGTTTAAATAACTGATTAACAAAGTCAAAAGACAAATGTGTCTCTTGACTATGTTTACGCGCGGCCATTATTCCACCGTTACTCAGAAAGCGACAACATTCTGGCAAAGCTCTTAAGGAAAATTAATATTCCACAAATAATCTGTCTGAATCAGGGAACGGCAAATTCTGAAAAAAGGCCAAATTTGGAAAAGTCCAACAGGAAAACGTCTTTAACACAACGACCAGTCGAATTGGGAAAAATTCCCATTTTGTGTGGAATAGTAGTGTGCATGTAAGGAGCGCCGTCTTCGTTTAGATATGTGAATAACTTCGTTCAAATATTTTACCAAAATAAAACTGCTACATGAAATACAGCACAAAACAATGCTGAGAACCTCCCAGGGTTTGCGGGCCAGTGTTAGAAGTCGGCTCCATCAGTTTGCAGCTGTAAAGGTTTCCAACAAAAAGCCGCCTTTGAACATGGTGCCAGACATTGCTGGACTGGCGTCAGCGTGCAATGGGGTCTTCTCCCTGTTGACTTGTGGTCCGATAAATCTCGACGATTTTTGTTTCGGTGACCTTTTACTGACTCCATTGTAAGGAAAACCTGCGTTGCCGTGGCTTTTTCATGTGAGTTACCTTGGCGAGGGAGACTCGAGCTATCTTAGCAAATTTGTGGTCAAAATTCAAGAGGAGATCGTTCAGGACGCGATACATTTGTGAGGTGTTACTTGGCTGCCAACGTACAGCATTTATATTTTGGTTCAGTGTTGTTACCGTGCACTCTCCTGACTTTACAATCAGGTAAATGAGCAGAGGAATCAATAAAGACAACAGTGGGCCTGACGGAGATGCTGTCGAGGTTCTTCCCAGTAAATTTTGTAGGAGCTAAAATTTTCAACTTCATGCAACAACAAATTCAAAGCTGGGATGTCCGATTGTTAAAAACAAGACTTCAACTCACCACACTATCTTCTCGTCATATATGAACTGGAAGAGAGAAGGGAGACATGCGATTAATAACATGGCTGGGCACTGCTGGTATTCGTTAATAAATGCACGGAACTTACTGCAATAAGAGCCAAGACAGACAGGATGTAGTAGAAGGAGTCTCTGAAAACTGCCCACCAGGTCAGCATCACCACCTGAGAAGGGAACATTGGAGGTATTTTTAGAGTGTTCAGGTCAACATGTGGTTTTATCTAAAGCTTTTTTTTTAATATCTAAAGTGACGAGACAGCCAGTGCTAAACTTCTGATCCGTTTATGGCTTCAGATTTTTTTACTTTCCATTTCAAAATAAAACCACCTCTGAGGAAACAGGGGCAGCATGGCTTTGTTGCCCCTCTGCAAAAACTTCTGCAGTCTATAAATAACTAGAAGGATGCAGCTGCAACACAAAGTCACTCCTACACACACACACACACACACACACACACACCTGTCCAGCAAAAATCCCGCACACACCAATGATGCAAAGGATGTTGAAGACTGCTGAGCCAACGATGGTCCCCACCCCCACATCACCGTGGGTGATGAAGACACCTGCACACAGAAAGGAGGCCAATCAGAGTCAGCGGTGACACCAACCATCTGGGAATGTCTCAGTGTGTGTGTGAGCATGCGTGTGTGCGCGTGCGTCTGTCTACCAATAACAGAAGCAAACAGCTCTGGTGCAGAGCTGCCAGCTGCCATGAAGGTGGCCCCGGCAACATCTTCACTCAGATCCAGTTTCTGTGTAAATAAAGCAAACATTGTTGACACAAACAAAACAACACTGACAGCATCAAGTTTCAGATAAACGCTCCTTCCTGTACCTCGCAGATCTTCTCCAGTGATGTCACAAAGTATTCGTCACATGTTATGGCGAGGGCCAGAAACATGTAGAGTGCCTAAGGACGGGGGGAAAAATAATTCAGAGTTCAGCTGTGCACAATTTTTTTATTTACACATTTTAATAGCAAAAATATGAGGTAACGGAGCTTTGATGAGACAGAGTTATTCCACTGCTGAAGGGCAGATGAAGGACACTTAAAGCACAGCACCCAATGAAAAAAAGCATTAAATTTAACTGTCGCCTCAGTGAGGGTTTCTCTTTACATCTGAAAAACCTGCGGGATCTGCACACCCGCCGCTGTGAGGGGGAGAGCGGTGGGAAGCCTATTTTGGTAGCTGAGGTAAGATCTATAAATTATAGATCAGGTGTGAGATCACGGCCTGGTAGTTCTGGCAGGCAGTGCTCTGCTCTATGCTATCCACAGGGGGCAGTGCAGGACTGCAGGATGATCAGGCCCCCCCCCCCCCCACACACACACACACACACACAAGTTAAGACACTGAAGTATGTATCATTGCAGCTCACATCTCAGCTTGAACTGCATCTACTGAATAACTTTTATAGAAGCGGAAATCATGATAAAAAGCTAGCGCTTGAGGTTATGCAGCTATTTAGACTGGAGCAGAGCTCCTCACTGATGCCAGCTGCACGTGCGGGTTTCTCTCCTGCTTCACCTGCGAAGTGCTCAACCGTGCAGCAGGAGTAACCCCGGTTCTTACACCAACACCTCAGCTCGCACGGGCTTCTCTGTGCTTCTGTCTGAAGTTTGAGCGGATTACAAAACAAAAAAAAGGTCAAAAGATTCTCAGGGCTTCATTTACAAGTCGTGGCAGTGAAGACGCAACCTTCATTTCTTACGTTTGTGCGTGTGTCTAGTAAATTTGAGGATTTCATCATCCCGGAGCAGTTTGTATAACCGCAGCCATGGTGGGTGTTTCCTCAGCTGCCAGTTCTTACTGTAATTTATCTGCAATGTCTAACGCTTGTTCCTTGTTCTCCTGTGAAAGAAAAATCAGACTAAAAAAGGTTAGGAATAAATATTTCAATTTTTTTCCGTTTCATAACGTTTCCCCTCTGTTTGCGGCGATGATGAAACACGGTTCAGTTAGCCGCCTACGTAAATGGAGACCCCCCCCATACAGCAAATCAAATCTTTGCTTAGAGCAATAACATGGTGTTCTTTCATAGGCAGTCGGTCACACTGAGCAAGACAGCAGCTGCTACACAACACAACCATAAAACACACCAGCACTTCCTGCTTAAACTTACAAACACGTATTGTCCTCCACGGTAGCTTCATGGGCAAACCCCTCAATCGCATGCCGCCACTGTGACTACAGTCCCGTGACAGGCTGGTGCAGCCATTGCTAGTTAACACTGTCTGCAGGACCCGTACGCACTCCTCACAAATGGAAAAAAAAAAAAGCAGCAACATGTTTGCTTTCTGTGCGTGATGTAACATCAACACTGGAAGCCTGCCAGCAGCCTTTTTCTGATATATCCGACAAGATGAAGATTGCTCTTCACATCAAAAAGCTCACAAATTGACGCATCTTGTTTCATTTGTACTACAAATACAAGGGTGGAATTACAATTAGCTATGCTCAGAGGTGGGTGGTAACATTTACTCGTGTGCTTTAATTTTTCCAGTCAATTAGGTTGACTCAAGTACATTTGTAATTTTTTTTTAAGTCTTTTTTTTCTCCCTTGTTTTCCCCTGTTTTTCTCCGACCGTACGTCACCAGTTCTCCCTACCGAGCCGTCCTGGCTGTTGCTCTACTCCCTCCTCCGTTCTGGGGACCACCGCATTCTTCCCTCGTCTCATGTGGAGTTTTGTCACCTGACGGCAGGGAGTTTCCCTGCTAATCTCCCCCAGAGATGGCGCCAAGTAACGCTGTGCAACGCAGTCCATAGCGTTTGCTGACTTGAACCAGCAGGTCTGTGTGCTTTATTGATCAAACCGTAACATTTTCTCCCAACTGTCCACTTCCAGAAGCTGTTTTCAGTAAAGCTAGTAGTTTCCTTCTTCCACAGCCTTACTTTGCTTAAATATTCTATGTGACTGGAACTGTACTTGCTTCTACTAAAATTTTGTCACTAATTCACATGTATAAAAGAATATATCTTTATAAATCATTGTTCATATGATTTAGGATTTTAGTAAGCAGATTTTTTAATGTTCGGTTTATTTGGCGAGCTTTAAATGTTTAATCCTGATATTCTTCACCTTTTTTTAACTCCTAAAGCTGATATTTATTGAGTTCTTGTACTTCTACTTGACTCATAATTATAAAGTACAAGTTTTTGCTCCTTTTAATTTTTTTTTGGTCTCGAGTCAAAATTGTCTGAGCGGGGCAGGGAACATATTTGAAGGGGCTCAAGACCTCAGCATTTCTATAATCCACAACTGAATGGATGGGAGAAATATTTTTAAAGCCTAGTTCAAACCAGCATGAAGAATTCATTCACTTAAAATGCAAACTGAATAAGTTGGTTCTCTGAGTGAAATTCGCAGTTGGTTTTGAATGTCAGGTCAATAGAGCTTACATGTTAGGCTGGATGTTGACAAAAAAAAAAAAAAAAGAGGCTTCAAGCTTGCCTCATCTTCCCCGCGCCTGGATTCCTCAAACATCCCAGCACCAATCTAGCGTTTGAACAAGAACTAAAACGACTCAGGGGTCCTGCCATATTTATGAAGCTTTTTAGAGACTCTCATCGAGGACCAGAAGCTCACCGCAGAGATCTTGATTTGTAACGCCCACAGCGAGGAAATTCAAGTTGCAGCTTTTCCAGGTGTAAAGATAGTTTCACTTTATTTATGATTACTGTCCAGGCTTCGTGAAAGTAGTGGAAAGTTTCTACGTTAACCTGTAGCCAGCTGAGCTCCTTTGAGAGCGCCGGCGGGAGGCAGGGGCGAGGGTGCGTGGATGTGGCCTCTAAAAGAAAACTCCACTTACCGCCACAATGTGCAGCAGAATGGCTCCACTCTTTCGTTCATTGTTGCTGAAAAGGTCATCTGGGAACTCATGTATTGCTGAGGAGAGAGGAAATGTCACCGTCAACACACATCAGCTGCGAGGTACGTGTCCCCGCCCCACCCTGGGAGGATTCCATGACTTTTTGATGGGTGTCAGTCTCAGAGATACATGCACTGTTGGTTCAGCAGAATTACAACCAACTCCTGTGGGAGAGACATTTTTACATCTCTTTGCACTGGCTTATCAAAACGAACTAAAATGAGGATTCAACTTAAATTAGTTTACTCAGATGCTATATACTGTACAGATGTAACTTTTTTTTTTTAAAAAGGGTTTTGGCGTTATTTTTTGGTGAAATTTATCCCTCGAGTCGTCACTGAGACGACAGAAAAGTGTTTTTGTAGAACACTGAAGCTTTAAAAAAAAAAAAAAAGTCAGCCACCTCACGAGAAATGATGTCATAATTAAGGTGTGAATTCTTCACTTCTGACCTTCGACCAGTTCAGGCGAATATTCAAGATTCCTGCAAGGTGTTCCTGATGTATCGTGTTTACATGGACCAGACGGATGGATGAACCTGAAAACAGTGTCTCTCCAGCCACGGCTGTCGGAGTCACTGAGGTGTAAAAACCAGGCCACCACAGCCAGACAAAATCCGCCCGTTATCTGTCATCGCCCCCCCCCCAAAAAGGTGGAAACTCAAGGGCTTTAAATTTTTTAGAAAGGACTGAATCATCCTCATATGTCACGCCACCCAGTTAACCAGTGACTTCATAGCGATTCATGCTCAAGTTGGTTGGGGGGGGAAGCAAGAGAGAGAGGGAGAGAAAGAGAGAGACACACACAAACATGAGCGTGGGATATATTAGGAGTCTGAAGTCATCGAGAATTAAAGCAAGCAGGCAGAAATCCTCCCATGCTGAGGGCTCTTCATACATCCACAGCTCCAGCTGGATCTCAGTGGGATCGTGCTGCCGCCATACGGCATCCGATCTCGAGGATCACAGACGTGCCGCCGTTCACCTGGCTGGAGACAGACGTTGGTCATGTCCCTGATGGGACTTAGCATCTGTGGGGGGGGGTGCAGCCTCTGTTCCACCTGTTCTCTGACACACGCCACAGCTTTTGCCTCAACTGCCACGCTAAGCTAGCTAGCACTGCAGTTAGCCTCACGCGGCAATGCTAGCACGTCGACCCGGTTCATCATCTCACTTGAGCTTGTTAGAATACCAACGCTGCACAGTTGAAATTTGAGTTTTGCAGGCATCTCGTCGTGAACAAAAGTGCTCGACGAATTTAGGTTTTGGCCTGTCAGCAGTGGGTGAAGAGTTGGCCAACATTATTACAGTCAGTCCTTTCATAGCATCCCCACCTAGATGAAAAGCCAGGTGATTATCAAAGCAGCCTTTATTCTCTGGAAACAATGAATGCCTGTCCAAAATTACACAGAAATCCATCCAGTACTGTTGAGATATTTCTGTCTGGAGGACTGTTGGACGGCCAAGAGATAAATCTAACAGATGAGCCTGCTCTGCTGCTCTACTACTGCTGCATAGTACTTGGAACAATGCTGTTTACAACAGGAAATAGAGTCAAGATTTGGGCCCCTGTCACATATGGACTCGTGAAGTGGAACAGTGCTCACCTGACACTCCTCACGGCATCCGTTCCAAACTCACTGCTGTGGTTTTATTTATTTAACATATATAGAGGTTTTTTTTTTGTTCTTTCAGTGGTGTGTGACCGAATCGGCACCGCATTTAGAACATTGCACCAAATAATCCGCTGTATGTAGTCTGATCCCACTCAATCATCTACATAGCACCTGGATTTCATGCAATGCAGCACATTTTCTGTGCTCAGCACATATATCATTTAATACATCATCATTGCTACTTAACAACCGTGTCTGACTGTGGCAACACAAATTAACTTGATTTGCATGATTTCACCGGTTGCGCCGCCGACCTCAGACTGCTTTCATGACAGTAAATGTAATTGATTAGATGAGAGGACAGAACAGCAGTGACTCCACAGCACGAGGAACACAGATTATGACCCTAATATGTGAAGCTGATAACACCTGGCTGACACTGAAACCTTGGAGCAACAGCGACAGTGGCAGGCAGCTTTGGCTCATCTCATTTCTGACAGGTTTTTCAGCTGAATGAAACGTGTTGGGAGGCTGCCTGCCTGAAGCAAAGGCGCAATCAATTACAGGATTTGTCAGCCGTGCCCTCAGCGGTGACTGGAAACTAACTGATGCCAATACAGAAGCCTAAACACCAACTGATACCCTCCTCCCTCCCCACGTTTCCTCCCGATTCAACCTACAAACTGCCTTGGTCGTTACTCTACCACTCTGCTGCTCTAGGAGCACAGCGGACAGACACATGCTTCCTCCGTCACGTGGCGTCAGCATTCACGTCTTTTCACCTGACAAGGAGCTTCAACAGTGGGACGTAGCCCATGGAATGATCACGGCATTCCCCTCAACTCCCCTCCCCCTGAGCAGGTGTCCCCAACTGACCAGAGACGGCGCTAGTGCAACGAACAGGACACAGACTGGCCCCTAAACACTCGCCCTTCACCAGTGTCTCTCCATTAGAAGTCATGCTCACCAACACTGGAGCCTCCTCCTTGTTAAAGGGGGATGGTGTAAAATCTTTGGGACACCCTTGGCGATTACCTCCTGGAAACAGGAAGATGTTGTCACAATGGTTACATCAAGCATGCCAGAGTTGCTGTAAATGCTGAACATCCACTAAACAATAAAGTAAAAGGCTATTTTCATTGGTGTTGCATGTTCAAATCAAGTACATTTTGGGACCAAATAACATTTTGTTCAGGTTTTACCATCACCACATTCCACGATGAAGGCACTGTGAGATAAACATGTTATGTTCATGTTAATGACCGTAATGCATATTCAACAACACAGCAAGACAGAAGTGAAATGCTATGTTTTCCTGCATTCTCAATTAACAGTTGCAACGAGGGCTAGCATTTGATGAGGTTAGCTTCCATGGCCACTTAACGAAGGGTTTTACTGTCCTCTGTCCCTCCGTGCTTATATTTGGGACGGCCCTTTGTGGTGGACAACCTGTGAGAATGCGCAAACAGAGGGAGAGTGGCTAGGGGCCAGTTTTTGGATGGGCCTTACCCTCATCCGACACTGGGGCCGGGTAAAATGTTGATATAATAACGGATGTCAAGATATTAAAAAGGAGACTGTGTCATACTTTGATATCCTGATGTAGCCTTTTGCTGAAAATGTAGTTTTCCTGGATTTACCAGGCTGCGCTAATATTTGCTTTTACCCACTCAGCCATTATATCCACATTACTGACTTATCAAAATCAGTTGTGTAAATAATTTGTGGAAGAACCAGTGGTCATCCCTACATTGGTGTGAAACGTTTGGTAAAAGAGTGTTTTGTCTTTGTTTAGCAACCAGCCCCAACAGACATCCAACCAAGCTGAAGAGAACACATGGAACTGAACCAACTGCTCCCATGTTGGTAGGCGACCCATTTGATGACCGCACCACCTGGGCGCCCTCCAACTGACACCTTCCATACAACACGCCCACATTCTAGCTGCAGAAGGTCATTTGGTCTGAAAAACATAAAACCAGGAAGTATCTCAGTGTTCCCGCTGTTCAAGACCATTCAGCTCCTGTTTCCACGCTTAGCTACCAAACCTGCAGGAATGCCCTCGATCAATAAATAAATGGCATATAGCCACGTTTTTGAGTTACCTGTTTAGCCCCCATCCACGGTATACAAACAGCAGCGTGTTAAAAATAGGTGATCACAAAAGGTGTTTAAAGGGCGCCGGCCCTGGGAAGGCAGAGATGACAGGCAGGGGTCACCTCCCCGTCCCCGTAAACAGTCAACCGGACTGCCTCTCCATGGTTTGCCTGCCTCTCCTCACCGTGGGGGTCAAACTGGACATGAATATGCTTCTGCAGTCGTTTCCTACACAGCGACAGGACGATATGTACACACGGGAGGACAGATTGCTTCAGTGATGCATCTCAAATTACACCTTTAAATAGAATCATAAATAATACGAACGGCATCTCAGTGGAAGAAAGGAAATGTAGTTTGAACAGAATTTGGCTACTTTAGGGAAATCATAAAATGCTGACCATCATTTATTAACAAAACAAAATGTATAAGAATCTGCAAAGCAAAAAATCTCTAGAGTTTAACATGTATTTCATTGCATGAGTAAAAATGTTGGCATTAAAAAAAAAACCTCATAGTTATAAAAAGTATAAATTCTATATTTTGGATGTTGAATCAAATATGTTCTTGTGTGTCGGCGTTTAGAATGAAAGTTTACATCATCCTATCGGTGCCAAGCAAACTGCCTCTCCGAGGAAATCTGAGCAAAGATTCTGTGATTGCAAAAGTCAAGTGTGTATCCATCCTGCTGTTCTTGTGTTTGTATGCAACTGCTGTCTTTTTGGGGAGGGAGGAGTGCGAGGACGGAAGGAACGTCTGTACTGGCACGAGGCCAGAAGGCAAAAAAAAGAAAAGATAAAGTCCTCCTCAGAAGCTAAGCTCCAAAATCTATAAATAAACCCCGGATTCCTTGTTTGGACACCTGACTGTGCTGCTTATGCAAGAATAACTGGCAATACTTTTGTTCATCTGTCTCCCTCCAGCCCCCCACCCCCCATCGTCTTACCATCCTCAAGTAATTACAAGAGCACACACAGAGTTGAGACTTTCACTGTCCACATTAACGCCATTTGGCCCGTTGGTGTCCAGTTTCATCCAATTATTATTTTATGTTGAAGACAAGGGTGCACTGACATTTCAAAGATCAGTGTCCACAAATGTTTAAAAAAAAAAATCCATCGATTCCGATGACTTCTTGATTCAACATTTGGGATATGTGCCTATTCCTAACAATTCCGTTTCAGTTTAGTGACACATTTGCACAGTGAGGACAAGCTGTTGCATGCGGATTCAAAGAACTTCTTCTCTAAATTAAAGCAAGTACCCAAGGGGCCTTGATATTCAGAAAGCAAAAGTTCTTGTAAAAAAATTTAAAAAAATAAAAAGTTTCACATCTTGTTGGATCCACTGTCATGGCAACATACTGACCCGAGTGGGCCTTGTTATGACCATCATTTCAAAACTAGTCCAGTCGTCCAACTTGCCATTTCCCTCAGTTTTCTGGTGTTGTTCAACTAATGTCCGGTTTTAAAGTTCTATTTTGCCTACATTGACTAAAAAAACAAAACAAAACATGTACACGCGTGTGTGTGTGTGTAACCGCTTCAGTTACAGTGAGTGAAGAGTAGAAACTGCATGTCAGACGCAACATTGCGCTTAAAAGGAGCACACACACCCCAAGAGGGAGGAAAACCCTTGTTCCTTTTTGAAATTTAAGTGTCGGCCATCTGACACGTCCCATCGCGTTAACCCTAACGATGCTCTTTATTTTGAAATCAGTTATAAACACACAGTGCAAAGTAGGAGTTCAAACATGTTTTTATGGTCTCAACTGAGAGGCACACATGCTGTGACATCTATGTCTTTGTGGCCGCAGCAGGCCGCACAGCCCTGGGATCTGCTGTGATTTGCAGCAGATTTACATACACATTATTTCATATATTTAGAAAAACTTGTGTCACAGATCAGTAACCAATTGCTGGACAGCTGCTCTGATCATTCTTTTCTAAATGAATTCATGAGAATGACAACGGTTCCAGACCAAGGCAGCAATAATTAGAGCTGGTCATGATAAATTGATGACCGACTGTAAAGGATTTTTGTCGATCACATGCAGGGGACATTTGTTCCAATCAGGCTGCGTGTCTTGACACAATGAAATGAATGTCACCAAGTGGGCAGTAACCAACTGGGTACAGGGGCAGAAAACGGCAACTCAGCCAGAGTATTGAAACCCTAAGGGTGGCGTCATGGTGGACTGAAAAGAACACCGCCTACAGAAGGACACGCAAGTTAACAGATATTTGCCCATTTGTCTCGCAAGCTTTTCAGTCCACAATGGTGGACACTCCTCTCGGCTGCTGTGCAATGTTGCCATGGAATGACTAATAAGCTTTCACTTGCTGTCAAACTGACTGCCACCTGGTGTTACGGGCTGCCGTGGTAATATAATTAAACATGAGGACACATGGAGTGCGGCACGGTGGTGCAGTGGTCAGCACTGTCGCCTCACAGCAAGAAGGTTCCGGGTTCGAGTCCCGGCTCCAGCACGGGATCTTTCTGTGTAGAGTCTCCATGTTCTCCCTGTTCCTGTGTGGGTTCTCTCTGGTACTCCAGCTTCCTCCCACAGTCCAAAGACATCAAGAGGGGACGAGGCTGATTGATACTCTAAATTGACCGTAGGTGTGACTGTGAGTGTAAATGGTTGTCTGTCTCTATGTGTTGGTCCTGTGATGGACTGGTGACCTGTCCAGGGTGAACCCCACCTCACGCCCTGGGATAGGCTCCAGCCCCCCCCCCCCCCCCCTCACGACCCTAAACAGGATAAGTGGTAGAAAATGGATGGATGGACACATGGAGTTTGATGAGGGAACATTTCAAAGCAAAGAAAAAAAGACCTAATTGTAAACATTTCTGTGCTGTATGACAGCTACCACAGGGATGAACCACCTGATCAGCACACACCCAACCCTGGTGAATAAATCCTTCTCTTGAGCTAGCATCACCTCACAGTGGGCAGAGCACATTAGCCAAGGCAGCAACCTGGGTCAGGTATGCTGACATTTCTTATCTGATATGATTGAAGATTGTATCTAAAAAGAGGCTGAGATGTGTTAAAGAAGAGCACAGTAGTGTCCCCCAGCTAATTTGTGAGATGTTTGACTCAGACTCCATATCACAGACGACAAGCGCCAAATATATTGCCTTTTCTTTTCCATGTAATGGACACAAATTAATAACCAACTGCTGTATTGAAGAGGACTGTTGCTTGGTTATCACTGTCCTGTCATCTTGAAAAAAAATTTGAGGAAAAAAGAAATCAGGGCTCAAATCAATGATTGGGCCATTAAATTTGCCTTCATGCTTTAGGAAATTTCTTTAAAATCTCCCTCTCCATTACTGATGGTTATAAAATAAAGGATTGAATTGAACAGTAACAAAAGGTTCCACGAAAACTAGTTCTGCCATTTCGCACTCTATTGCTCTTCAAGAATTTTAAGTTTCTGTTCAGATTCATTTTTCCAATTCAGTTATTCAGATTAAAAATTGAAATTCTGAGATTCAAACCCCTTTAAAAACTTTTATTTGGTTTCTATTGAAACCTCTTTTTTTTCCCTACCTATACAAGAGCAGATAGACTAAATCCAGACTGTCCACAGCCATCTGTTCATCGCCATTCTGTGTGAAGTTAAGATAAAATAAGATAAAGGCTGCTGGCTATTATTTCATCGCTAACCATATGGTCCTTAGTGGTGGATCAATTGCTTCATTTAAAGTGAAAAAAAAGCCTATTTTCAAAAAAGTAAAAAAAAAAAAAAAACCAACCATTTAATCTCCCTTAATATACAAGAGCCCATTAGATAACCTTAATTTATGGACGTATTAAAGCCCAAGCACGTCAGTCATTCTTTACATTTGCAATTATTATTCCGTAATCTGGTAATAGTCCAGATATTATCGTGGGATTACATAATGGAGCTCAGAATCTGGGGCCGTCTGTTGTCCCAGAGGGGACGACAGGCGGGACAGCTCATGCCGACGTCCAATCTTCTACCAAGACTACAGTGGCGGCCATGCTGTGGTCTTCCACCCATAGATTATTCTTGAAGGGGAAACACTCCGCCTTCATATATTATACAGCTGAATAGAAATATTATGACGAGAGCAAGATGTTTTGGCAGAGCGCCTGGTGCTGCCTTCTGTCACAGCCTGCTGAGTGACCTAGAGACCCGCCAGGTCATTAACAGAACGCAAGCGACACTTGAGTAAAGTCTCGAAGAGGAGAACCGTTCCTCTGGGTCATTATTAGCCCATTAGATAATCAGCTTGCTCCAGCGGTCCGGGCAGCGCAGTGTGTGACTTACAGCCATTTGTGCGGACACGGACATCAGGAGTCGCTTTGTCGGAAAAGAAAAAAAATCTCAGTCACACAGAAACGATAAGTTATGGTAAATGCAGCATGGATCTACCAAAGCGTGCACAAACACACGCGCAAATGCCATTATCCTCTTGTTGGGTCAATACTTTCACATGCTCCCGTCACATGTAAAAGTGCTCTCACATGCTCATGTAAGCACTTAAAACACATGCCAGTTCACCTGCATGAGCACACACGTACCTATTACACGTCTAATTTTAGCATGAATTCCCATTCGCTTTTGTGTGTATGACAGGCTGAGAGCCGGACTAGAAAGTTCAATAGCCTAAAAAAGGGGGACGCCACTGTGAAACGTATGCATTCAGCTGTGTGCGGGAGGAATGAGTAAACAGCCCCGGAGGGCGAGGTATGGATCTGCATCCTCACTGAGGGAGAGCAGATCTACCTTGCTGCCTTTAAACCTGGTGATATGCGCTTTCTTGGCACTGCGCCGGCCAGAAGCGGAACAGATATTTATACATTACAAAAGCAACGAATCGCAGGAGAACAGAATGTGAATAAATACATGTAGAAAGAGGTCAGGCGTGTCAAAAGTGCTCTGCAGGTGCTTGTGCCTCCGCTGCATTGTTCTACTGTTGGCATGCAAGTGAGAAGCAAAGCGAGGTCAGTTTCCATTATGCACAGCAGCAGCATAATCCCCATTTGTGTAATTCCCTTTTAGAAGGCGTCCTTCTGGTGTTCCCTGGAGCTGACAAACAGATATTCAAACATACAAAAGCCCTCCTAACTAGAAGCCAGCAAAAAAAAATAAAAAGTCAATATTCTTAACCCCACTACAACCACAACCACTCCATTAGCCTCAAAATATTGCTAGTTTTTGCACACTGAAATATTTGCATCGTTCCCTCCTCCATCGCTTCTTTGTGACGACAGAAAGCAGAAAGAGCAAGCACCACATATTTAGCTTGAAGCCAACATTGACTGATAGCCAACCATTGCAGAAATGGCCAAAACCTCCGACTCTCAGCCACATCTCACGGGGTAAGAGCCACAATGCACAAACTAACGCTTCCAGTGGCTGAACTGAAGGCACCAGCCGGTCAGTCACTGTGCTACAATCAACAGGAGCAAAACCAGAAGGGTGATCGTAATCTCAAAATGCACTGATTTGAGATAAAAACCTGAGCATATCAACGATACATCCGCGATGTGAAGTATACGATACGATGTGCACAAAAGCTTGAGAAACAGCAGTTTTTTTTAATCAGTTTTACTATTGTGTGTCATCAGCTGCCATTAGCTTCAACCTACGTATACATTGTTGGCTCTTTCTGCATTCTGGAGTGCAGAGTGCTTTTTGATTTGAGTGTCTATGAAAGGCAAAATACACTTTTCAGGTCAAGCATCAAACCTGAGATCTAGTTCATAATAGAAGACGTATGAAAACATTGGGCTTGTAGAGGTGGATGGCAGTGCAAGACGTTTCTGAACAAGCAGCAATTATGAGGCTCGAGTGGGAGTTTAACAGATGGTATTAGCAGGAGCTTTATTAAAAGACGAATGATTCTTCCTACACATACATTAGCCATGGACTCATGGCCCCACCTTCAAACGTCAATCTGATATTATGGGTGGGGTGTGAGAAAGTTTCATTGAATTGTCTGGTGGGTGACGAGGTGACTGCACAGCCTTTATATCCTGTATCTCTCAGACAACTGCAGAACATTTGACTGGCTGGAGTGTTCAAACCAAAACGCTCCACAGGACAGATGCTCTTCTGAAGTCAGACTATTAAAAAGGGGCTGTGAAGAAAACGGCGAGGGTTGCCGTCACGTGGCTCTAACTGCCGCTCAAACTATATACATGTGGGTAAAACACGATATAACGCAGCCACAACAAAGACTGGGGGACTACATTTGCTGTATAACTGAGTGAAGCCAGAGGAGGAGAGAATCAGAGTTTTGTTGCTACATTTTCACTTCCACAGAGAGATTAGATGTCAGGAGGCTGCATGAGACGAGCCTTAAAAAAAAAAGAAGAAAAAAAATAGATGTGATCTATGGATGCTGCCTGCAAATATTAAAGATGCTTGCCAAACCAAAACAAGGCCACAACTTGAATCCCATTGGCTGGTTGGTTTAACTGTATCCAACAAAGCCAGATTTTATGGTGAGCACTTCAACACTTGCAAGCATAAGCATACTATCAAGACATATTTTTTTTTAAGTTGGGAGAAATCCACTAAAAATAAACCCCTTCACACGCTAAACACCTCGTTTGTAACCTGGAAAGTTCATTGCGTGCTACTGACTCAACCAGAGGGATGATTCCATTATTCTTATCAGTTAAGGGGCATTAAAGAGTTATATTTATCTACCTCATCACTGGCAACACAGACCGTGTCCCACATCTGAATGCTGGGACGCGCTCACGTCTGTGCTGTTTCAGGCTGTGCTAGCACTGTGATCATCAGATGCATTCTGGCATGAGACATTTTTTCCAAAAATTACTGCGACTCGCGCAGTCGAGGTGAATAAGTACATTTGTTTCAATTACCATGGGATTTCTCCAGCGGGAGCTCTGTCACCAGCGGGGGCGTGACTCAAGTGGATGTGTTTGAATATTTCCATTCGCTTAGGAAGGTTCTTAACTAAGCAAAATGACCCAGAGGCGTCGCCACGGCAGCCATGATAATAGCCGTTTGAATTCTCTCAACGGCAAGGAGCGATGCCACAATGATTCCTGACTCTTAGCATCGGACAGTCTGAACCTGGAGCCTTCGTCACAAAAAGGGAAGGAGGGAATGGCTGCTTCACTTGTGATTCCTCTTCCCTCATCTGTCCTGTCAACTTAAAAAAAAAAAAAAAGACCTTTTTTTTAAGCTAAGATGTCCCATGATGTCTGAACACATGGAAATATTTACAATGACTGGAAGCAGCCACTTTAATCTTTAAAACAATATAACAAGGACTCAAATGAAAAGCTGACACAGCTCAACATGGATGAGGCCGGTTTATTTCCTCCTAACAGTTTTACTGTATGACCCTGGACAGTGTGTGACAGTTTATAGTAGAGAATTAACAACCATTAGATCCTGACTGTTAACACACCAGGAGATAATCAATGAAGTTACACTGCCATGCTTTAAGTGCGTGTGTGTGTACACAGCACACAAGTGAGAGCTAGTTTCTGCTGCAGGTATTAAAAATACCTTGAAGACCTGCTTGCTATTTCTTATTCACCTTTTTTCCTTGTTAGAATATTCTTGAATGTGCTGATCTCTAAATCTGTTAAACCCAAAGATTTACGAACGTTCTGCTGCTGTTGTGAAATTATTAATGCAAAATTAATGTTGTCAAACGACTCCTTTACTCAGCGAGCTAAACTGCAAGAATAATAACCTGCAAGTTAGTAGATGTGCAATGAACCAACTTCTATATACTCCAGAGCAGAATCCCGAGTTGACAATGTGACAGCCATTTGGTTTCTGTATTGTTGATGATACCCTGTAATGCTTCGGTAATGAAATAATACTGTTTATACTGTACGGTCTGTATGAAATGACGTGAAAGAGCAGGAGTCGCCTTTCGCAGGCCATCATTGGAACCTTATTGTAGTTTCCCCAGGAAGGAGCCGTGTCAGCACTTTCTACGTAGCCTTGTGTAAGAGAAACCGGATTCTTCATGCTGGCTTTGTCTTGTTCTCCATCCTTTTGAATTCTCCTTCACATCTTTACTTGACCTCATGACATTTTCTAGGGCTTCGCTGACTCAGAATTTAGAGTTGACTAGAATTTGCCTGTCAGTGCGACAATTCGGCGGTTTACCTCGCCACTCACTGGCAGCTGTGACCCGTCACAACTGGACATTAGGTTCTGCAAATTTTAACCTTTAACACAGAAACAAAAGCTGAAATACCTACAGTACACTCAGCTACGGGATGATTCAAATGTACTATAACAGTAGTACAACATCAACAGCAGCAGTATTCCTCTCCTCCACAAGAAAAGATGACAAATACTAACATGATATGCAACACTGTGGTACAGGGGGTTACCCTAACGTTTCCTATTGGGGTTGCAGAAGTGATGACACCAGAATGGTGGGGACTGTATGAACCCCATAATCTAATATGGTATGTGCACTGATACAGTCAAATATGGAGAATTCACAGGTTCTATCAGGACTTTGCAGAGTGATTTAGCCTTTTGTAGATTACAGACATTTATTGTAATCAAGCAGAGGCACTGGACAGCACTTTGAGTTATTACTGAATGGTTGCAGCACAAGTCCCCGGACAAGCAAAAGAGCACTGGCACCCCTGAACCCGACGAAACTCCCTGGCTCATAGCAGAAATAATGATAAGAGGAAGAGAACCCGTGGCTGGCTGGGCGTAATCTATGCAGTCCACAAACAGTAACCTAATTAAATGCTGCTTCAGATGTTGCACTCAGCATAAAACCAAAAGCCTCCAATAATAATAATTTGGAGCCAATCGAGCCTTGCTCCATGCGCATTTAGTGGTTTGCCCTGGAGGGGCCATCGCTGATCCCGCCGACATACAGCGATCAAAACAACCTGATCTCAAAGAAATGTGAAATAAACACAACCTTACATGGTGGTAAAGACACCAGACACTTATGAGGCAGCACCAGACAACCATGCCATGAATGTCATCGGGATCTACATTAAATGAAAATCCTTGCTTCAACAATGTCGTGCAATGGGTTACATGTGTTGTGTGGTTTGGTGAACGTTACCGTCATCATTCACTGGCAACAGTTTCAAAAATAATTCAAGTCCGACTCAGTTCAGGCGCAAACACTTCCTTGTGGTTAGGAAGGCATTGTTTGAGAGGGGAAGTTTTCAAATTACTTCTGTTCATGGGACTTACATGGGGAAAAAAAAAAAAAAACCTTTATAGATTTGTGTTAATATTCTCAGTATATACCACCACCCAGTGTAAAGCTTAAGTAGTGCAGTTTTGTATCGTACGTAAATATGAGACAGGAATCCTCTTTGTTTTGACACAAGATGGGTCTGAAGGAGTAGAATGAGTGCTATGTTATGCCAGTAACTATAATATTAGCAATTAAGTTGTAAATATATAACTTATGGCAATATTTGCCTTGCGTTTGTAGTAATTCAAATGACTTAGATGACATGTACACGTGTGTGATGCGTCATGGAGCTAATTGTGTATGGACGTGTGTTTACATCATGTAAAATTGCATATTCATTTGTTTCTGACGCTAAAATGTTCAGCTGCTGAAGGAAGTCTGGCACTATTCTTCAGGCTTTTGTATTTGTTTATGGTCTGCTTTTATAGTTGCACACTTCTTCCCATTAAACCTGTCCAACTACAACACGCTGGTCTGTTTCATGGAGGAAGAAGAAGCTGAATGTACACACACAATTCACAACTGAGTAAAAGATCCCATTATGTGATAAGTGCATGTGTACTACAAAACAAAAACAAAAAAAAGAAGACTGGCTGGTTTCCATTAGTAATGTCTCTATGATGCCACCATGTAATTTTAACGCCCCAGTGTCACCACCGTGAATCACGCAAGTGCGGCGCTACATTGAGTGTGTGTACCATAACTTGCGTGTGCAAGAAATACCTGGATGTACACGAGAAGGAAGAATTTCTCTGTAGGCATCAGGACATACTCCATGTCCCAAAATGCATTGTGGTACTACTTTTTGCTGCTATTAATCAAAATGGGAAAAATCTCACTTAAGTTCAGTTTTTAAGCGAAAAACACATCAAAACCACCTTGTGCTTTTGTCCATCGCCAAATGGCAGACTGACAAATGCTTTGGGTCTTGACTGATAAATGGTGGACTTAATAAATTGTGAAAAACAGTCTCATATAGTTCCATAATCAAATTTGCTGCACGGCTACAATTGGAGCCCCTTCATTTTGGTCAGAACAGTGCAACCTGTTAGCCAAAATGCTCGTGCGTGTCCATGTCCATGACAGGATTATTCACAAGAACAAAGAGTCATATGATCAGCTCACACTGACAAAGGCAGAGCAGTGGTGTGGGATAAGAGCCGATGAGGAATGTGTGGAATGTCAAGTACAGTCTGGTGCCTCTGGTGCAGGAAGACATTTGAAGGGGAAAAAAAAGAAAAAAGAAAAAGAAAAAAAAAAAAAGGTAATCCCTGAGGATTAAGAAGAAAACTTCCAGGACATAATCTTGTCATTTGAGGCTCATTTCAAAATCGGACCCTGCTCTGACTGAGAGGGTTCACACACCGAGGAGTAGTTCACTGTAATGGGTGTTTGTTTTGCTTGATTATGCAGAAATGGCTGGTTGCAGCACCAGTGATTCCATGAGACCCCGAGGGATTCCGCCTGCTGTGACCAGTAATGAAGTAATAGCCAGTTAGGCCCCACTGGGTCACTTGCGAAGCCACAGAAAACAGTACGTTTAACACTTCAAATTACATCCAAATTGTTTGTGCCCCGGTGTCATCATCCTCATGCTCGTCAAATAAAAAGAGTAGGACACACATCCCTGTACTGAATAAAATTATTCACTGAGCTTCAGAGCCCCTACTTTGATCCGTTGCCTTTCCATTTACATTTATACTTTGTGGGCTTTGACCTTTTGGGAGATATTTTGAGATTTCTGTAGGGCCTTTTCCAACTCATGCATGACTTGCATGAATCATAGTGGTTGCTACAAAACAGCAAATTCACATGACATGGAAACACAAACAAATCTGACAAATCTGTGCTATTGTGGGCTGTTTCTTGTGCATCATGAGTGAAAGAATGTTTATTGGTGCGACGCAGATTTCAGCAGCGTCAGTGGAACACTCAGCGTTCAGTCCGGCAAAACTATAATTATCCAGAATGCTGCTTCCTCTTAAGTGTTCAGAAGATGCTGGAGCAGGATCAATACCTGACCCCTTTTATTGCCCCCTTCAGTGCTTATCACAGAACATGTGAGCTAAACTGAGTTAGAACAATACAGGCCCAATGATGAAGTGACAACTCAGAAATATCAGATGTTCCTTCCAACCAGTTTATTGAAGTGGTCCCTCAAAAGTTAGTCTCAATACAAGTACCCCTCGTTTGCCATCCTCAAAATGATGGATACCGGTCTCTCCCCTGTGCTGCATTAGGGAGCCGAGACCCACAGAGACCAGCTGACCGCTAGTTAGCTCAGCACAATGAATGGTAGTGGATGAACAGGTTAGCATCTCTGTCCAAAACCATCTTTCCCTGCATTACAAGAACTGCGGCTGTGTATATCATTAGCAGTGAAAGAAACCAAAAATTGTAAGATATTTAAATTTTAGAACAAGGCACATAGCAGGAACTACTTTCCTGACTGGGCGCGGTGATTTTACATTCCTCAAAACTAGATGACAAGAAGAGCAACTGCTGCAGCTATGGCTGACTGCAAGAGGATGATTCTCTCTGGACAAACTGAGATTCTGAACCTTATCTAATTGAACCAGAACACACAGGAGACAACAAGTTTTGAACTGGGCTGAACAGGCAAGACTGAGGTAGGCTACATCGGCCTTCCACTACCATTCATTATGCTAAGCTAACTAACACTTAGCTGGACACCGAGTCTCAGCTCCCTAATGCACGCACAAAAGGGTATCCATCTTCTAGTCTGGTTCTGCAATAAGCATGTTTCTGAAGCATGTTGCTTTAAATGGGAGTTCATTCCAGGCTCATTTCCGCTCAGCATTACGTATGAATGGAGATGGAGCTTTGTGTCCATACCCCGCATTCATTTTGTCCAGATGTGTGCGCATTTCTTCAATTCTTACGAGCACAGACCAATTGAAGCAGCACCACTGGTTATCATGAGGATGGCGCTGAGCAGCTGGACAAGAACTCTGCAAGAATAAATGCTGGAACCTTTTTTTAAGTAGGAGTTTGGATGAGTTGATACTGAACTACATTCTGACGTTACACTGTGCTGGCACACAGACCCACAGTTGCAACGGAACAGCTGGGAGGAGACTGGACAGCGTGACACACGAGGGCGACGAGTGCTACATCATTGGAAATAAATGTAACATTAAATAAATGCGCAAGATTACAGACCAGATATCCGTCCTTTCACAGTTCATTTTCTCTAATAGATATGGATGTATTTCATGGGGTCTCCCCTGTCCATTATTAATTGATCAGCCCTGATTCAGGTCATAAGATATCTTGGATTTAAACATTTGCATCCAGAAACATTTTCCATGGCTTCATGGGTTTGACGGTGACCCTGTAATGCCTCACTGAGGACATGTTGACGTCCTTTGGACATATCCAATTTCAAATCAGTATTAATTGAAGTTACATGTCTTTGAGGGCAGTGAAACAAGCTGTAAATATCAATTCATATTTGGGTCTCACAGCTAATACTGCCCATTTACACATCCAGGCGACAGCGGCGTCATTAGCATTCATTTGAAGCCGTTTTCCTGGTCATCTGACAAATGTTAAAAGCGGTGAACCAAAACGGCGAAGTTGTGGGCTGAAAAACAAATCAGCGACAGGGACGAGGGGGGAGTCGATGAGGATCCCTGTCACTACCTGTAACCTTTTTGTTTTGTGTAAGTGCATTTGTACATCATTAACTTTGCAGGACGGCGTACCTGGCTCTGAACAGTTCTTGGGCTCTGTTTGGTTATCTGTTGCTGAAGCCATTAGCCGTCTCCCCCAGTGCTCAATGTACGGATGACCCTCCACCGTCATCCCGTGGCCTGCAAACAGAAGAACAGTACATGTCAGATTAATAATAGTATCCAAGCTTGTACACAAACATGCCTTCTAGTCTGAAGTGCAAACATGTAGCACAGAGAAACCCTGTAAATCAATTTTACACTCGATAAAACCACCTAGAGTGATGTGGCTGCTGCTGTCGCACTAAGCATGACCCCAAACATTGATGATTACTGTCATTAATCCAAATAAGGTTGCTTTTCTTAATCCTTTAAAAGTTTCCCCCCCCCCCCTTTCTTATAGATAGAATGTTTTTCATCTGGCAGCAGCGATAAATGCAGCTGCTGTGCCATTTGAGGCTGAGACGGTGGGCGGAGCGTGTCTGCTCTTAAGCTTCTGTAACGAGGACATTTAAAAAACTGCAGTCCCAAATCTACGATGGAGACTCAGAGCCATGAGCACAGCAGCATTTGAAACTTACAAGTCTGATGAAGCAGTAACTTACTGTGGAAAGATACAGTGTCGTATGATGAGCCAAACACAAGGGGGTACTCTGAATAAGAACTAAACCCAGGCCATCAAACCTCAAACTGCTCAGCAGACTACTCGGTCTGGCTTTGAGCAGTAGGTCACACAATGGTTGTGAAACACGGCCTATTCAGCCGTTGACTCACATGTTAGTGTTTTTAATTCTTTGTCTGACCATGTGAATGTCTCTGCATGATCCTTTTGTCTCAGCTGACAAATGTGGCAATGACTTTGTTCCACATAACGTACTGATTGTCCCCAAATTGAGGAACTGACATATTGACACGGTATTGTCTTCCAGGAACACCCTGCCACAGTGAACAGTGGGGCCTATCGGCTGTTACGCTTGACACACTTGATGAGAGCGGCAAACAAAAGTGTAAAATTGCGGGCTGTAAAACCAAAGCTATGACCTCAAACCCATTTTAACATTTTGTGGAACAGATAGGGAGATCGGAGTCAGGTGACAGCTACATAAGACGTTATCACAAACCCTTCATTGATTCAAAAGTGTTATGTTGTCATTTGAATATCTGAAAACATTAAGCAGGCTTTCAACTTGTAATCACTCAAAGTGCATTTTTCAAGTACTTAAAAATAGGCGTCTTAAACTCCCAACTTGTGCTGTTCCACCCACATCGCTTCTGTGGGACTCCAGAAATGCAGAAAGAGCCAGCCCCACATATTTAGCTTTACATGTTCACGCAATGTGCCATCCGGTGTAAATCAACACCTTCATCCAGCAATAGCCACAAACAATTTGATTTGAGCTAAAAGAAAAAACAAAACACAACCTTGTGTTTATCTACACTTTCCCAGCAGCGCCGGACAGGTCGCGTTAGTCCATCTTCAGCCCAAATCAAAGTGTTTGTAGATTACAAAGCACGCCGCTGGCTACAAAAAAAACAAGTGGATCACGCCAGACCATGAACCTGAATCTATAAAACACAACTGTTGCAGTTGTTGTCGCCATTAGCTTCAAGCTACATAGACGTGCCTGGCTCTATCTGCATTGTGGAGTCAAAGAGGTGACGCAGAAGGGAAAAATGTGAAGACACCCGTTTGTGAGTTCTTGAAAGGCAAAACCATTTTTGGGTTAAGTATAACTGATGGAGGAAAAAAAAAAGTATGAACACAATACTGTTTTCCTAGTTTGGCTACGGAATGTCGTGTCTACATTAAGACTTCTAAGACATCACTCCCCCCCCCTCCAGCTTCAAGCTAACTTGGACCTAACTGCATTAGTCACTGACAAGTCTTCATTAAACGGCTTTCAATCCAGAAGAGTCAGACAGCCTGAAAGTCAGCAGGTACTGGAAACACATGAGGCAACTGCAGCTGCTCCCACACTTCCTCTCTAACCTGAAGGAACAAAACCCTCGGGTCATTGAAACCGTTCTTCCTCATGAACCGGCTTCTCCAAAAATCTTAAAGCCGAGATCATCTCCGTTAAAAACAAAACAGGGGTGTGGGGTGCAGCTAAGTTTTGCTCCATTTTTACTCTACAAAAACAGGAATGCACTGTAAAGATGACCTTTAAATCACGGTTGTCACCGTTAGCAGCTGCGTGGCTGTTTGGGGGTAAAGGGTGTGCTCTTTCGCACCAGTAACTATGGATTCGTTGGCTGGTTTTATTGTTTCTTAATTCTGTATGACAAACAATTGAAAAGCAGTTTAAGGCAGCTGACCACAGATACAAAAATCTTCTGTTAAAGAATCTTGTAAGTGTCCCGGAGGCCTTGAACAGCAGGACAAATGTGTGTCCACATGAGTGCAATGTGTGCTTCCTGCCAAGTATCTCAAAAGAAAAAACAAACAAACAAAGACCACACGAGTCTGGCTGTACTTTCTGGACAAGTTGGGAAGGAACATTGCGGCAAGGATTCTGCTGGTCACACCAACCGTGTATCGGCTTATTCCTCTGCTCAGTTTGACTTCCCATTGATTAACCCCTGCTCGGCCATCGACAAGAGCCAAGAATGACTTCATCAAAAAGATTCAGATGCCTGCCCTTCTCTCATTCTTGGATCCGTTGTCTCAAATATACTCGGAACCTTTTAGTATATTAGATCAATAGGCGGATGGTTTAAGTGAATTAAGAGAAATGCTGTACGTTTGTTTTTACAAGTTAAAAAACAAAAGTAAGAAAAAAAAAATCGCTTCATCTGAGGAGTCAAAACGAATTTACTGCAGCAAAAATGTAAGTTGACCTCAGACAAAACAAGTGGAAATTGCCTTTTTTTTTGCTGTATGAAACAAATCGGCCCCAAAATCAGTTCTTGTCTGACACGTATACCAAGTTTAGTGAAATTATGCCTGGGAGTTTTTGAGTGGTCCTGTTGATAGCAAGAGTTTGCCACACAAACATGATCGTCTGACGCATCATTACCGGATCTCTTCGAGATAATTTTTCATATCGTCAGGAGCATGCAGCTATATTTGCACTATTTAAATATATTTTTACATTTTCATGCATTTATGCTGGGGTGGCGTTATGAATCTGGACATTATTTTACTGAGGCTTCCTATTTATTCTGATAGTTTATTTAGGGTTTTGTTAAGAGTCAAAGAATCTGTGGGGCTACTTTGGAGAGAAGAAATGAACTCCCCCGAGGAATAAAGGCCGTGCCAACACTCCACTGAGCTGAGAAGCAGGAGGAGGTCGAGTGGGTGACGACGGTACACTGGTAATGTCATCCACCAGCTCTGTTCAACTGGCTCGGGAGGGAGACAGACCAAGGACAAACATCCATCACTCTTCCTGTGCCTCGAACACGCCCTCTTGTATCAGTAGGCCGGCCCTCCTGCTGCCAAGAAATGCCTCCAGCAGACTTACACGCTCCCCTCGGCTAGAGTCGCTGCACCTACCTGTCAGAGGTGAGTTCTGCTTTGTTTCCTCAACACAGTGCAGAACTCCGTAACACCCACGCGTGCACACGCATGAACAGTGGGATCAGCATGCAGCACCCCACCCCTCTCTTTCTCTCTATGGAGATGTAACCCAGGAGTAGTACATCAAATCCCATCCATCTGGCCCATTCAGTGAATCAACACTCCCCCACACTACTATCAATCATAGTGCAAACACAGGACACAGGCTTTTACAGTGACATGACAAACGCTTGTTGTGATGGCTGAAAGATGAGTGGGCCGCCACGGTTCAATTAGACAGATCTGATTATGGCGAGCTTTGGGTCTCAGAGAGGATTTCTGATTTTTTTTTTCTCCCCACGTCAAACCCTTCTCGTGCAACTGTGATCGACTGTTTGACCACACGTTCAGGAGGAAACGCCTTCTGTCAGATATCCCTACATGACAGCGTGCGGGTCAGGCAAACTTGATTAAATGAAAAGAAAAAAAAAAGCAGGCCATTAGTGACCGATTGAGAAGAGGAGGATAGTGGGGGGGGGGGGGGGGTACATTGGCTCCCAAAGGCTGCCTTTGGAGATAAGAGATTTGCACTCGCATTTATGATATCATTCCAAAATAATCTTTTAAGCCTCTTGTTGTTTTAATGTAATTAATAAAACTCCCAATATATCCGTTGGAGATCTACAGCCAGGCAGTTGTGGCGAATTTACAGCTGCTCTCAGCCCTGGAGCCTAAGTGGTTGCAGATGGACAGATCCCATGACAGGTTTGGGGCTTAGGGTTAGATGCACTTTGAGAGTGTGAGTGTGTGAGTGTGTGTGTGTGTATGGGAGGGGGGGCAACAACCATACATGCTGTTTATTGCACACATGCAAATCAAAAAAATATCCTAAGTACAGTAGGAAGCTCCATATTGCTGCCAAGGCTGCATGATTTGGAAAAATTAAAAGGCATCTGTTTGCCGGTTATTGGGATATGATCTGAATTCTCATTGAAACACTCAATTCAAATGTTCTTAAGTCTGATGTGAAGGCAGGACACCTAGGCAACGCTGCAATATTCAATTTAGAAAGGTATTTTGACACAGTTGACTTATTTAGATAAAAACTTGATGGTGCCCTTAACTGTGCTCCCTCTCTATGGGGGGGGGGGGGTGATGACGAGTTGACCTCCAAACCGACGGTGTGGCAGATACCAATCTTCACCAATAAAATGTCAAGGTTGGTGTTTAGATTACATAACTGTGTGGGTGTGTTTCTGCGTGTCCGTTTTTGCGCGGGCCTAAGGGAAGAGTTTTGACATGTGTGCATATAAGGGCTTGTTTGGGGGGAGTGTGTGTGTGCGCGCGCGCGCGCGCGCCCCCCTACATGGGGCATCACATGCATCACGCATGATCAGTCCTCAGAATCGCGCTCTTCGGCAACAGCAGCTATGAATATTGCAACATCCAGCAAGCCAAAACAGCCCCCCCCCCCCTCCACCAACCCCTTTTAGATATTTGTCCTCTGCATAAAAAAGCGGCATCCCTCGATCGTCATGCAGAGTGTGATGATGCTCGAGTGGGATTGGGGTGATCCGGTGTGTCCATCGGTGTGTGAAGACGCGGGGCAGACGCCAACATTAAACAAGATGCTGAGAGCTCCGGGAAGCAACAGCAAGGAGGGGAGGGGGCGCAAACAAACCAGAACCAAATAGATTTTGTGTACATGAAGCGTGAGGTGTGCGTGTGTGCTGTGATTACGAGGCTGCCTCGCAAATTAAAAAACGTGCCGCTGCCACGGCGCGCACACTGCGGCATAAACGGACAAATATGTAGCGGATACTCTGGCGTTCAGATTAAAAAGTGCCACTACACGCATTTTATTTATACAGATTTTAAATGCAAACTAAGCCGCAATCAGATCCTTTTTCTGATGAAAGAGGATCCGTTCATGCCTGGATAGTCACACGTTCCCGTCCGTGCCCTTGATAGAACCGGGTATTCCTGTGGTCGATAGGGTGCGTGATTACAATTAATGGACGTGCATGTGGGTGCACGATCACTCTCAGCTCACCTGTCTTGGTCAACAGCGCCGACATGCTCCACGCCACGAACAGGACACTGCAGATAAAGCACACCTGGATGAAAAGCATCTCCCTCCTCTTGCGAACTTTAAATATCTTCGACATTATTGTCTTTTTGGACGCGCTCGCCGTGTCGTCCCGCTCCATGATTCGCAGCTCGGCCACTTCTTTTTTTTCTTCTTTTTTTCTGCGTCCTTGAGAGAGCCGAAGAAACTGCCCCTGTTCGCCTCTTCACACGGAACACAGTCACCGGGATGCGGTCCTCATTTCAAGCCGTCCTGGGCGCAGATGGAGAGTGGTGGGGAGGTCGTGGGTCTCTTTCCTCCGTCGCTTCCTTAGCGGGACTGCTAGACGGTGCAATGACACGGCGGGGAAATTTCAATGTATATGGGAGCTCCAAAATCAATTCTCTCCACATTTAGGACTAAGCAAGAAGAATACTCTGGCTCCCCTAACGGCACGCATCTTGGCTCGGGAAAAAAATCAGCAATATCCTGTAGTTTGGCTTGAAATGCGTCAGCGTCCCGGTCATAAACGTAGAAACGCTCAGCTGCGCCGTATCGCCAATTCCGCGCACCTGCGCCCCTAAGTGAAAGCGATCCGTGTTCATCAAGGTTAATTGTTAAATTCGGGCAGCGGTCGTGCTGCACGCTTCGCTCGGGCACCTCCCCCTCCACATGAATCCCTCCTCAGTGCAGGAAAGATAGAGAACCGTCAGCTGCCCTCCTACTCTGCTGCGCTCATCTCCATCCTCTCCTATCAGACTTTTAACTTTCCTCCAGATTGCATGTGCAAACAAACAAAACACCTCGTGTTTTCCCTCCTCTAACTCTCCACCTCCAAACCTCCAGACAGCTCCTCATCTATCACTTGGACCCTCGAGGCTCCTAAGAATCTGTCAGGTTATTTGCGCGCCGCTGTGTGACCAAAGCCAAAGCGCAGAGGCGAGACCCATCACGCAGCTCCATACAAGCAACAACTGCTGTGTTATGAAACCAATATCTTTCTAAGTCCCCTTAATAAGTGGCCTCTATAAATCACCTGCTGGTTATGATATCACCTTCATAATTGAGGTTTCCCCTCAAATCTGTCACCATAGAATAAAAGATCTTATCGCCAGAAGGTGTTTTGTGCCCAGACTATAAAGGCTTGCCGTTTTGTTGTTCAGAAAAATAATAAGTAGCAAGCTAAGACTTACAATTGTGAGGGAAGAATTAACTGTTTGTTCGTGGAAATTAAAAAAGCCTGCTGAGTTCATAATTTTTTTTTCTTTAAATCTGATGGGAAATCAAATGTGTGTCCACGCAAAGTCCGGAGGGCTCCTGGCTTGTGATTGGCTAAGGTCATGGTTCAGAGCGCACCTATTGTTTGGTGTCAGCTGTTGTCACCTGGAGCTGTCAATGTACTTTGTCAATAATTGGACAGTATATTCCCTAGACATTAACAGAAAGGTATAAGGTACCTTTCTGTTACTGATCCCATGTGGACCTTATTTTCCAGTGTTTACATCTTGTTTTATTTGGTGGTTATTTGGTGTTGTTTAACTTCCAGGGGCGGCATGGCTCAGAGGGAGAGTGACCGTCTAGCAACCGAAGGGTCGCTGGTTCAATTCTCACTTCCCCCGGTGACCCAAAGTATCCTTGAGCAACATACTGAGCTCCTGATGGCCCTGTGATGGATTGAGACACATCCAGGGTGAACCCCACCTCTCACCCCATATCAACTGGGATAGGCTCCACCCCCTGCGGCCCTTAACAGATAAGCGATATAGAAAACGGATGGATGGAAGACTAACTCCCTGTCCTTGTTTGATTTTCTGCTGTTATTAATGGTCCCGCCCTCATGAGATTCACCTGTGTATTTGTGATTGGTGTCTTGCGTTGTGACGCACTGTCCAACACTTCACACTGTCGGTTCCTTTGGCTCGGCATGCAAATGTACCAATCCTTTCAAATCTGGATACTTTTACAAAAATGTATCAGCCGTTTTTCTATTCATGATTAAATGCTATTTCTACCAGATTCATTCTGCCTTCTACGCGGTCGCTAAGCTACGCAAGCTTAAAATAATACTGCAGGTACATAAATGTGACGACTACGTTTTGTTCACGAGGACATTTCATTGAGGAGACACAGCCAGGTATATTTAGCTTAAAGCTAATGGCAACTGATGGCTACCAACAACCCTAACCCTAAACCTAAACCTAAACCCAACAAAACTGCTCTAAACATCCGTTTACAAACTCAAGTTATTTGTTTGGTTTATGCAGCCATATGCTCCGTCATCCATGAACGCTTAGATTTGGGCTGAAAACAAACTATAACACTTCTTGTTTGGTGCACCTGTTAAAGAGTGCAGATTAGCGTCAGGTTGTAGTTTGTTTTGTGATTTTATAGCTCAAATCAAAGTGTTTCTGAGCATAAAGCTGGACAAACCACGCACTTGAGAGTTTGTAAATAGAGAGTTTTGTTCAATTTTGCTGTTGCTTGTCATGACTTAGCTTTAAGCTACGTATACATGGCTGGCTCTTTCTGCATTCTGGAGTCACAAAGAAGTGATGGAGTGTGAATAAAAACATCTTTGTGAGCTCAGGAAATCTATTTATGAGAACTTGAAAGATGAAGTATACTCTGGATAAAGTTTGGCTTTATTCGTCACGCTCGCTCGTTCGGTGTAGCCTGCCTCAGTCTCGTACGAAGTCTAATTCAGTGGAAGGCTCGTCCAGTGTTGCTTGCCTCAGTCTTGTTCAAAGATTCTAAAGTTCCTGGCTCATTCATACTCGTCCAGCTTGTTATGCACCTATCATCGCGGGAACTCAGTCCGTATCGGACACGAAAGAAATCGATGGTCAAAGAATTTCCTTTGTTCTTCTTCACCCAGCACTAATATTGTTGCCCTATTTGTTCCTTTTTCATTTTCTGGATGATCTTTGCCATCTTTCCTTGCTCTGGGATTACACACTCTTTATCCTCCCCCAGTGTTGGAGTGATTTCTCTTCATTCTTTGTGTTTACCTCCAGTGTCTAACCTATCAAATCCCCCTCGTGATTTAGTTTGTTCCCCACATCGTCCTCGTGATTTAGTTTGTTCCCCACTCCTTGTTGGATTTGTTTGCCCTCTCTGCCGGATTTAACAGATTTTGCAGTCTGCTTTCTTCTCACAGAATGTTTGACACTCTTGTATTTTTGGTCTTGTTGTTATTGATCAAAGCAATTGTTGTGAATCATCCCACAGCTCCTGAGACATTCCAGATCGCAAGTTTCGGTACTGGTTTCTATAAAATTAAATGCGAAATCCCCACATCATTAAAAACCATGAGCGTCAATCGGATACCTTTATCTTTCTTGTATCATACTCAACATGTGATACAAGTTTTCGACCCTCTAAAGGAAGAAACATAGTCAACATGGCTCAGTTATATGAGCTTTTAATACTAAATACTTTTGATAGGTCAGAACCAACTAGCAACATAAAATTTAGAGATCAATGTTGTACCAAAGTTTAAATTTAATATTTCAAATCATTTTGAATCATAATTTTAGCATTTAATGTTGAATATTCATTTAATTAATTTGTTTTCGATTTAATGTTAAATTATAGAAATGATGGTACATAAACTGTTATTACAACTACCCGGATTTAAAGCTTTGGCTCAAAGTTGCAATTTCAATTTCAATTCAAAACGCTGCAAAAAGTTCTGCCTGCAAGCTTAAATTAAAAGAAGCAGCAGTACTGTACAACTGAGTTACCTTGCAGATTCTGTTGGGTTTTTTTTAACTACATGGGATCCAATATTTGTTTCCAGGCAAGTTTTATTTACTGCTTCATTGTTTTAAGAGAAGGGAATAAATGGCGACTGATCGGTATCAACAGCTACTCTTATATCGGATATGACAAAGTGTAATGGAGAGGTTTGAGAGCATCTCCACCAGGTAGACTGCTCCTATGACATCTACGACATTATACTTGAACATAGTGCTTAGAGCAGGGGTACCAGCATTTTTTCCCTCGGTGGGCCGAAATTCAAATGAAACAGTGGGCGGTCAGCCAAAACCCCAAACGCACACTGTGTTGTTAAAATGCCTTTTGTCTCTGATGTCTCTGCCTCATGCAAAACCTTTTGCAAATTTTCGCTCCGCCTGCCAGGTGGGGGCTCATTTTAAAAAACAACAACAAGAAAAAAAAACATTACAATATTTAAGAACATGACATACCTGCGAGAAAATGACAGATAAAAGGTCATAAATACAAAATACAGTGTGCTAGTTTTGGGGTTTTTTTTTTTAAACATGCAGCAGGTCAAATAAAATAGCCCATGCGTAGACAAATGCTAATACATTAGCTTGGTATTCTCATATTCCCCTATAATGAGCAAGACTATGAGCAAACGATTCCTTTCACAAATGAAGCTGAAGCATGATTAGCCTTAAATTGTATGCAGCTGACTTGATTTATCCAGTGCAGAGTGCGGTTGTGTGTTTCTCAGAAATGTTGAAGTACTCGGAGAACTCTTGATTCCAACCTTGTCTTGCACTCACAGACATGCCTCATACGTGTGTTTAGGGACTTCAAGGGTGCAGCGACCTAAACTGTCAAGATAGAGGTCAGGAAACTGTCTCACACTCAGAGCCATCTACACGTGCACGTTGACAAGGCTGAAACAGCATGTCAACTTTAGTGCCACCACTGCTGCCCACTTAAGCAAAAACAGAGCAGCATGAAAGGTCAAAGGCCTCTTGCTGCAACGCAATCTGCTGCAGACAGAGGTTACGTAAGACGAGGGCCATCCCTGTCAGTACAGTATGAGGCAGACCTCCAAAAACATCCCCCGCCATCTCTAAGAAACATCCGAGGCCGCGTGTGACGGCCACTACTTAAGCATGGAAAGCATCGCATCAGGCTGCTTTGAATCCATCATCAGGTCTCGTCTTCATCCTGCTGCTTGACTCTTCTGCCTGCACATATACACACATGCACATCAACATGTGTGACTCGCACCGATGCCAGGGGATTAGGCCCCTCCAGGCCCCTGCCCACACAGCAGGCAGGCAATTGGGGACCAGCGCCAAGGCCTGCTTACAGAGATTTAGCCACCGCTTTACACTCCCTAGCTCGGTCAAACACACACACACACACACACACACACACACACACACACACACACACACACACACACTCACACACACCCTCCTGTGCCTTCTGCTGGACCTGGTGATTTGCAGCTGATCAACGGCAATGATAATAATGTGTGTAAACTGTAGTTTTAGCTGCAAGGAGATTGGCTTTGTAGGAGTGTTTGAATGTGGGCTGATGTCAAAAGGAGCAGTCAGTGTAATGTAAATGTGTTGTTTGATACAAATGCCAAGCGTGAGTCATGTCTTTGCACAGCAGATCACCAATGACTTGATTGTCAAGGGTGTCAACAATGAGCGGTGCCAATGTTGCACAACGACTGCTATTTGACTAGAAGTTGCTCATTTCAGATTCCAACTCCATTATCACAGCGGTGACTCATATAGTTTACTCACTGGTCGAGTTCAGTTGATTAAGACGAGCTTTTATGCACGTTACATCATTTTACAAAGTTATGGAGATATTTTTTCATTGTAAAATTAACTATAAAGTACCAGCAGTTGAACAATAAACTGGCCAGCTGTCAGATACAGCATATACAATGGTAATGAACTTAAGAAAGTCTTAGCGGAACCAAAGACAGTAAAAGCCCAAGAGAGGAGACTGGTGCTTTTTGACAACAGTGTTGCCACCATGTTGGACTTACTACCTCAAAGGAAACAGCGACGAATGACGTCTACAGAACAACAGACAGGACGACGGGAAGAAAGTGTCGCTAAGTCCCTTGATAAGTTAACCCGTGTATGCCCATCTGTCGAGAGGAGTCGTTCTAAAACTGTGGTGTGCGTACGTAGGAACCCTCGAAGGATCGCAGAAATATATTTTTTGAAAATGAAACAAGTCAAAAATATTTTAAAAAGGACACTAAGAATAATAAACCCTTTGAAAGAAAATACATAAACTGAAATGCAATGTAAAATAGGTTTTATCTTTCTTGTGAATTTTAGTATCAGACCACCACGTGCAGGTCACATCCATAAACATCTCTAGCACCCGCTCCTCCTAAAGTTAGCGACAACCCAAGACAGTAAGGACCTATGACTCATGTTAGCTCTAGTTTGCATGCAGTAGGACTGAGGGAGAACAGAGGCCCCTGTGTGTGTATGTGGTTAAGTTCTCAACAGTGAATCCATGAAACCAGCACATCTCAGACAGCACCTTTTAACCAAACACCCGGGGCTAAAAGACAAACTGTTGGAATAATTTCTGAGAAAACATTACGCATTAATGCAGTCCAGGTCCATGATTCAAATCTGTGCTTCACCAGTAGCTCACCAGCAGGGGATCTGGCAGGAGGGAATTGGAGATTGCAACAATGACGATGAAGGAAAAGATGATCCTGGCGGTGTTCAGCGTGAAAAAACCCTGGAAGCGCTCGTCGTGAAGCTGTAGCTCCCAGATGAGCAGAAACTCTCCAACTCCTGTGTTGTCCTGATTATGAACACATGCTTCTTCTTCGCAGTTCCCCTCCACAGAATAACCAGAGCCAGCGCTTTTTTAATCGACCCCTTGCTAGCTGACGTTAGGTAACGATAGCAGAAGAAGAAGCTGAACTAGCTAAAGAAGCTGAGCTAGCTAACACTAGCAGCCTTGACTCAAAGGAACTGCCATCAAATAATTTAAAACTGCCTCGGAGCACAGCTGCTTAAATGTGCATTTTGCTGAGAGATTTTGAGTGGAACTCTGAACATATACAACTGCCTGACCACAAATCGAGTGACAACAAACAGCCATAATCAAACCCCTCTCCTGTTTTCAGTCTCTTTTAGATCATTCTGGTATTTTAAACCAGGGCCTAATTTTCCAATCTTGCCTTCAAATGACTAACGGGACATAAATGACTATAGCCGTTCCAATACTGGGTGAGTTGTTCGTCAGAATACGTGCATAAATTCATGCGCGCATTTGTCAAGGACAGGCTCAGATTATCATCAACATCATGAAAAGGATCCCGACAGAGATAGACTGCGCGTGAAGTGTGTCTTACATGTAACAGAAGTCTCACTCAATGAAAATCACATTCTGAAATCTCACCAGAGGTGAGAAGTTGCAGGAGTGTGAGTTAGAGAAAGCCGCCAGGAGAAAAGAGAGCAGGCCCAGACTGGACCACCAGATGTTCTCCCCACTACCAAATATGAGGTGAGAGCTGTTGCACATGCTGTGTGCCACAATCAATGCCTGTATGATCAATAGGTAGAAGGGAATAAGACACGCGCTGATGTGTTATACAGTAAGAGTAACTGCACCTGAATGTAGTTGGTGGATAAAATAGGTGGAGAAGAGAGGAGACAAATTCTGCAGATTCATGCAAGAGACAACCAGGTGAGCCAGTGAATAGAAATCAACATGTTAACGTTACTAATAAGACATCATCATCCGTCAGCGTTGACACACACGGGCAGGCGATGCAACACTCATTTGAATAACTCATTAATTTGCTGCATAAACGCAAACGTATTACAAGACAGGGCGGAACCAGAACTTTACAATGACGCAAGTCCTTATTTGAACACCGGAGTAAACATGAGAAGACAGAAAAATCTTCTGCAGCATAACAGTTCACTCATTTCCTCACCCGTTTTCACATTCCAGTTTCCCGGTTGAATGGTTCCTATTGCTTCAGGAGACACAGACATCAAAAAAAATAAAAAGCAGACTTTTCCAGCGACGCCAGCTGGTTTGTTTCTCTGTCTGTCATGTTCTCTGTGATGATTAAAGGGTTACTTTAACTTCTGACAGGTAGTGTATCTGTACACTGCGTGGGAATCCAGAGTGGTTAACTGTATCACAGTGGCAGTACCAGTATCAGTGGCATATCAACAGACAGTCAAGAGCCGACAGCTGGACCTGTGAAAGCGGGAAATTATACACAAGTGTAAACATTAACATTCGCTCCAGTAAACTACATCAGTTAAGTTGGCGGCCATCATTGATTATGTTAATTCAGTACTTTTCCCACTTTGACAACAGAGCTCTGTGTTGGCTCATGCACCAAAACCCTCCAGAATGTAGGAAAGAAGTTGTTTTTTTGTTTTTTTTTATTCAAATCTGGTGGGGTCCTTCCTAAAGGTGAATACCCACTATATCTCAGTTTCATTTCATAAACATTGCAAATGAGAAGCAAAGTGTAGTGCAGGTTATCAAAAAAGGAGAAAAAGAAAGAAAAAACAGGTTAGTTTGAGCACATTTCCAAATTAGCAGCAGCAATATAAGACATTGCTTTCTTCAAGCACAGTCCGACATGAGTGGTTTTTATGCCACTTGTTTTGTTTTTGTTTTGAAGGCTTAAATCTAAAGCACAATAGACCCAAATGCTACCAGGATTACATGATGTTGAAGCCAGCATCAATTTAGATGATGTACATGATGCAAATAATGTTTTGGAAATGCTTCCTGTATATTTACTGTGCTGTGTGTTACTTTTTGTTTTAACTTGTGTTTTTATCTGGATTGATTTACCTGGCTCTTTGAATGTGTATGTACTACTTGTTTTTGATTAGTATTTATTTGACAAATTTCTTAGTTTTAATGTCTTTGGTAAAAAAAAAACTAAAAAAAACATATTTATATATATATATATATATATACAATGATTCATGTTTCCTGTTAAATTTTGAAAACTTGTGTAGAATATAAATCCTGAAGTTGAGGGGTCTTGTGCCTGTTTGGAGATGGTAGTTAGTTTTTGTTAGCCTTTGGAGCCCTAAACACCGACCATAGCACAACCCTAAATCCTCACGGGGAGCAAAGATCAGTCTTAATGCGGCAAAACAGAATTTCTGAGTTACTGGTTCAGGTGTGAATTGAGGCTAGGATAAGGTTAAGGATTAGGATTAGGATTGTCCAAACAAGGATATCTGCACAAACTTGTGTGTGTGTGTGTGTGTGTGTGTGTGTGTGTGTGTGTGTGTGTGTGTGTGTGTGTTCAATAAATCATATAAATCATAAAAGGAAGAACAGTGCACCTTCCATTGATGCACTGCTGGCATTGCACCTAATATTTCAATAATGATCTGAGGCAAGTAGACAGATGGAGGGAGAAATATCTCCTGCTCTGAACCCTTTTTTTCCCTCCAACCTACCTATTTTTTTTTTTCCTGAGCCCTCTTTTAGCCAATGGCTGGTGCTAACAGAACAGTACAAGCGGTCTCCTGAGACCTGCAGATTTTACTCCTTGGAAAAGCTTCTCAGTCAACGGCAGAGAAAATAAAATATTCATCATGAGTTTTGAGCATTCTGTGGCAGTACTGCAGATTTATTTGTTTGCCTGCTCAGGTGTGAAGAGTAAACAGGGCAGAGAGGCGTCTAATCTGTGTATTCTGGAGGCAGCAGGCATCTCCTGGACATGAAATCTCCCCCACAGCTACAGCTGTCAACAACATCATGCAACTCAGGCGACCCCAGAAAGCTGACGTCAGTACCGAGCATTAAGACTCGCGCAGCGTTTCTTACTGTATCAACATGAAATCATTTTGGTGCTTCACGAGAACACAATAAAATGTTCATTAAACATGTTTCGTCCCTGCTTACGTATCTCCAAAAAATCTGTTATGTAACCTGTAGGTGGTCAGTAGGTGGCTTCTGAGAAGAGAAAGGAAAAAAATTAAAATGTTTTGTGTATGAATTGAACTCACGAGGGTGGAGAAAATGTCACGCGCACACGCTACAATACCTTTTGTAAAACTCATATTTTTTTGTATGAAATATTAGATTGATTGAGTTTATCTTTAATTTGAGACTTTTAGTTTGCGCAAAATCAGATGTAAAGAGTCGGGAGTCCTTCTTGCTGCCAAAGGACGGGCAGTGGAAAGAGGAAAAAAGGTTGCTTATATCTGAGATAGCCTTTTGTAATGAGCTGCACATAAATAACTTCATTATTCTGCCTGCAGAGCAGAAAGGAAGGGGAGGCATGCATAGAGCAAAGAACACTGTAAAGTCCCATCCCATCAGACTGACTACAGAGGTTATTCCAGCCCAGACACGCAGCCCATTCATTCTGGGAAGATAGCATCGGGCTTCTGGAGGCTGCCTATGAAGTCTGTATTAATACAGCCAGCAGTACTGCAGAGCAGAGGGTGAGCTCTTCCACTTCATTCACTTAGAGATGGGGGTGGAAGGGTATCTAATAAAGCCAATGAGCCAGTAGATTTCCCTGCTGTGTGGTTTCAACACCCCGCACACCTCCATACAGGAGTAGGAGTTGTTAATGTCATCTCGTTATTCATGCAGGCACGAGGACCGCAATGTGCTTTTTGATGCTAAACTTCTTAGAAATGTGTTTCTTTTTAAAAAAAAACAAAACAAAACAAAACAGGACATCTGTTTTTTTGGGGGGGGGGGGGGGGTTCTTTTTTAAATCCATCACTAAGATTTCAGTTGTTTTGAATTGGCACACAGTCACACAAGGAAGTTATACCCCCTTTTTTGCAGCTGAGCCGCCGGTCTTTTTCGAATTGGTAGCTAGGACAGAGCGTGCCAGCCCCATCTTTGACAGAAAGGTTTTGTCACTGCAATGAAGTCTGTGCAAGATGCAAGTTCAAAATGAAAGCCAATTTAAAAGAAATGGGAGTAGCCTGCGCAAAGGTAGCCAAAGGAGTGATGCGAAGTAGGACGGGGCCAATTGTGGTCCCCTGTGCACCCCTGATTCTCATTTATTTTACATTCAAAAACATTTCAAGTGTGTAGTTGAGATCAAAATGATCATCGTTAGAATAATTTGAAGATGTGTGTTACGTGTGGCTCAGGCGTAATAATTTCAACGTCGTACAATTTCCTATTCCAGAATTGAGTATTTTTATATTAAGGGTTAAGATTCAAAGCCAGACTTGCCGCACAAACACAAGATACAAAGGTTTAATTCCTTGGCTTCAGTCTCTCTTTAGAAAATAAGTGTGACTGGGTCCGTTTGCCCAGGCCTTGGCCTCCAGCAGCACGTTCATTCTGGCCCCCTGACAGTAGTCATTGAACTCCTATTCGTGTCGTGCAGCTGCTGCCCCACTGCTGCTTCTCTCTGTCTGCTGGCGGTGGGTGGGGGGGTCACAGTGAGTGATGCCCCGGTCCCAGTGGCAGCGGCCTGCACCTCTTGCCGGAGCTCCAACTACAGCAATGAAGCCACATTTGTGTTCGACCACGACCAGCTGGTTTCTGTCAGCATGGTTGCTAGTTAATGAAGTAACCAGGTCAATAAAACAAATTACAACCGCTGTGTCTTATAGTGATAATTGCAGTGACAAATCTCTCAGAGCAATCAGTGGGCTGCAGTCCAGCTTAGCATCTACTCAGCTCACTTGGAACCTCAAAAGGAACTTAAAAAAAGTACCTGGTGCCCCCCCCCCCCCCCCCAAAAAAAAGTTACTGTGCCAAGCTGTAATGCAGTGGAAAGGAGATGAACATGACAGTCTTGATAATTGGCTTCAAGCGTATCCATATTATACTAATGCAGTAAAACACACGTCGGTTGTACCACAAGTTATTGAAGTAGTATGACTCAGTCATTAGGATTCACAAAGGTCTGCAGACCACCACCCTTCAACTAAACTGAACTACATGAAGCTAAACGGTTTGCTGAGTCACCTCTACGGATTCACACCGCTCGGTTTGGCCTCCTTGTTTTCACATCATCATTCACGGCAGATGATTCAGCCCTCTTACATGCCCCTGTGTCATGCCGGAGTCGTCTGCAGGGGTAAACACAGAAAGCCTATCCTCATCGTGCTTTCTGGGTTTGAATTAATCATCGGCAGGGTCTCCTCGTATCTCTCAAGGTGGTGTCAGCCATGTCACATCAGATAGGGCTGCTTCCCTCTGATGTGCTGAGCAGAAAGAGCAGGCCAGCCAGGTTGCATTCTGCTGACTGGCTGCAACCGCATGTCAGCTTGAATGCAGTTAGCTCAGAGGCTGTTACTACCCTCATCCAAGTGTTTCCTGATCCTGCATCACATCAGATTTCAGACAACCGAATGGTCAGGTTTGTTTTGCTCCAAGAGGAGAAGAATGTGCCGTTTGTAATGACGCCGAGCAAAACTATCTCATGTGGTCTGTCCTAAATATCCAGTCACATACCCATGATCACTAAGTCATCCATGTGTCTACCAGAGCAGCCAGTCAGGATCGCTGAATGCACCCAACAAGATGCTTTTGTTTCATCAAAAAGGCACCGTGGATAATCTGGCAGCAAGCGCCTTCATGGATTTGTGATCATGAACATTCTTACTTTGTGGACGGGTGTGAGGAGCAGGTTGCATAAGAGGATCACCTTTGCAATGGTGTAAAATTCAGGATTCCTGCTAAACACAGGCTTTCTGTTTGTACTTTTAAAGAGTGGGTGAAAGAGTGGTTACTCTACAAAAGGATCATTACCAGAGGAAGATGGTGCACATGGAATTACTCACAAGAGAAAATATGGAGGGAAATGTTCATTGAAGTATGTGATGAGAAAGAAAATTAAAAAATGAACTCACTACCAAGAGTAATCATTAACCAAAAAAAAAAAATGGAAAGAAACTTCTTCTGACAAATAATTTTCTTGCCAAGTTTAGCCCAGGTGAGAAAAATCAAATCTTAGTGCCAACTATCAAATGAGAGCTAATGCCATAAAGTTGGTATTAGATCAAGTCATTAGCATGACTCTCTGCTAAATTTAAGTAAAAATCAAACAAAAAATAGAGCCTACTAGAACTTTAAGGCTAAAACATTCGCACGTATCTCATTTGTTAAAACAGGACATACAAATTTGGAGAGTTATATGTGTGATAACAATGGCTAAAGAACCATTAGCATGAAGCCTCAGGGGCAACCTCCCAGCCTGACTCTTTCAAACATAATTAAATACATACATAATGACAGAACTTCTTGAAGTAAATCATATTTGCATATTTTTAATAAATAATAAATATCTCATTTGCACAAATCAGTCAAAATGCAGGAACGTTTTAAATTTGGGGTTTTATTTGTGTACTAACAGTGGATTGCGAACCGTTAGCATCTAGACTAAGGGCATGTCTGCTAGCCTAACTCTCTACAAAAACATAAACAACTAGGTGTAACAATACATATCTAGTTTGTTAAATCAGAAGGCCTTTAGAAACAAAAATCTTAAATTTTTTTTTGGGTGCTATTAATGGATTAGGAAGGACTAGCAATAACAGTAGGGGCCATCCTCTAGCCTGACACTCTTCAAAAATATTAAATGCATAAATAAATAGAGATATATTTCTTTAAGTAATAAGTAAGCATATCCTTAAGTGAAGTGCCCGTAAAACCACAACATGATTTTATACAGCGCTGTGTGCTTGAGTGGACAAGGATAGGTGTTTTTACCTGTTTCCTATATTTATGCAAAGCTAATTAACACTCAGCTCAAGTTAATTCTTGAGTACCGGTTTATTTCCTCTCAGAAAGAAAATACATGTATCAAAGAAATGAACAGTTTATTCTCCAAGCTTTCCCTCTGCAGAATTAGCACTCTGAATTATTTATCTGAGTGTTTAAATATTACATGAATTTGGAAAAACAGTCCTGTAATTTCATTATCTCTGCAATTGTCTACAATACAGTTATGTAACTAAAGTATAGTGGCATACCTCCGCACATTTTTTATACCCAGGAAATGTTGTGATGTCAAAGGACTACTTTGCATTCATTTGTTTAAATGTAAAGCAGCAAAAATAAAGTTTCAATGTGATTCACATTTGGGCAGAGGGACGAGTTCCATTTTTAGAGCGGGATATCATGGGATTTTTGTGCTTATGCTATGTTTGAATATTTTGTGATTTCATAGAAATGTGTCCCCTTTCACATTATTACATTGATGTCACTGGCATTAAGTGGTCTGCTTAGTGAGGAGGCTGGGAATTCAAAAGGATTAAATTCATTCATCCTCCAATCCACACAGATGAATGGATATACGCTTCCAAGATGCTTTGTTTTCACCGCAGCTTTTGTTACACTGTAGCGGTGAAGACACTGTGACAGGCAGAAGGGCGGTCGCCCTGCAGCCAGGTTATGGATTTGTGATTTGACATGGTCTGACAGATTGGCAGGACACTTGTGGAGTAGAGAGCAAACCTCCAGCTGTCCTCCAGGGGGCAGAATGGCCTGAGTGCCCCAGGGCCACACTGCCCTGTGCTCCAGGCTTAGCTGCTCGTTACATTAAAACAGGGGCTTCTGTGACAGAGTCAGCATTATGAAAGCTAAGAGGATTAACTGATGGACATTTCTGGCGTTGCCGGTCAATTATCAAAATGAAAAGCAGTGACTGGGTAGGGCTGGCATGCTGTATGGCACAGAAGAGCTTCTCTCTCTCTCTGTCTCTCTCCTCAGCTCATCACCACTCTACATCTCTGAGCCTGTCTGTCACAGGTTACTGAGGTTCAAAGAAAAAAATAAATAAAAGCATAATTGGTGCGTTTCTGCACATGAAAGTTTTTTTTGTGTGTCTGTGACCCATGGATTAAAAAAGAGCATTTAAATTTTAATGTTTCTAAAGTGCAAACTGTATGTTACGCAACTGTATAAAAAAAAACAAGCCCGCACGACAGCCAGTCATCCGTGCTCAAGTCTAACTCCTCCAACCATGTGCATGATCACCTCCACACACTGCTCAGTACAGCTCACTTTCCTTGTCCTACTTGTATTTGTATGTGTACCCCCTCTCCTCCTCCTCCTCCTCCTCCTCCCCCATGATTGCTTAACAGCCCATTGCTGGAGGAGGAGTCTCCATCATTGTCGTCACACTAGGAGCACGTGTGAGGTTGGAGAGTTGAGGGGGTGTTTTGGTACACCCATAAAAGTGGCATTCCGCAGCTGGCTGTGTTAAAAGATCTACCCTGGGGATTCACACCGTGCTGCAGGCGTAATCAACCGAGTCAATGTACCACCACGGCTGCAGCTGACACACCGCTCCGCCACTGACACCCTGCATCCCCTCCATCCTCGAGCCAGTAACACTCCCCCCTCTTATCACCCAGCTTTCTAATACAGCAGTACGGCTGTATCTCCATGTGCCTGAAAAAGATAAGGAAACAAACTACTGGACCATTTCATTATTTTTTACCCCTTTGAAAAACAGCCAGGGAAGTAAACAGTTTTTGCTGTGAGAGGAATTAAATTAAAGAGAACGGTAATCCCAGACTGAGTTGTATTCAATCCCAGTTATCACCTGAGGGACAATGTCATCTCACCCTGGTGTTACAGATGGACCTGCTGCATGAGCACATTTGATGCGGGTATTCCGAGGGCTGTTAGATGCAGCTGAGGAATGTCTCCATCTGGTGTTTCTGCAGCAGTTAGTTGACAATAGGTATAAAAAGCTTGTCATATTATTAAAGACAACAAAAGCAGAAAATCACACCCACTACTCTACGTATGGGACTAAGTACAGATTTAGAGGGTTATTTTTTTTTGTTCACAAAAAAGGACAGAAATGCTCATTTAAAGAGGATTTACACATATTTCACCTCTTAAAATGAGTTTCATGTACTGTTTTAACAAGATTACTCTACATAGCAGAAATACTGCATGACAAATATGGCTATGAGACTGTTCAAAAAAGTTACAAATGGTGAAATCAATCAGGCTCTATTTCTGAGGTGTGCAGGAGACATCGTCCATACAAGGCACCTCTAAAAGGACTGTTTTCATGTTTTCAGTCCTCTTGTGCGTTCCCAAATTTTAAAAAGGACCGTTCTAACTTTTGGGGTGAAATACAATCATTTGCCATCCTCTCCTGCACCAGACAAGAATATAGATACACTTCTCTCCTCTATGCTGCATTCGGGAGCTGAGAAAGAAACCAGCCGACTGCTAGTTAGCTTAGCACAATGAATGGTTGTGGATGGGCAGGTTAGCATACATGTCACCCTCTCAGCGTCTAAAACCTTTTGTTCCTCCACGGTGTATTCTGGTTCAAACAGATTTGGTTCGGTTCTCTTTATCCAGAAGTTATTCTCCTCATCCTTATTTACAAAGTTGACCATGATTCATAGTAGCAGTAGTTATCCTGTCATCAGTTAATATTTTGCTAGCCTAACTATTTAGACACCAAGTCAAAGCAATGTACCCATCAAGAAAATAAAGTTCAATTTAAAATTTTTAGTTATTGTAATTTTAGAGGCAGCATGGTGGTGCAGTGGTCAGCACTGTTGCCTCACAGCAAGACGGTCCCAGGTTCGAACCCCGGCGTCTTTCTGTGTTGAGTCTGCATGTTCTCGCTGTGCCTGCGTGGGTTCTGTCTGAGTACTCTGGCTTCCTCCCACAGTCCAAAGACATGATTCAAAATTTGCAAGAACTTGAAATTTTAAATTATTGCACAACATATGTTACACACAATCCTAGCTCTATCAGTGCAGGCAAAGACTGCTACACACACTTCCCATCCACCACCTTCATGGCGCTAGGCTAACTTACGGTCCGAAGGTTTCTAAAAGGTCTCAGCTCCCACAGAAGGAAAAAGAGTATCTATCTCCTTGTCTGGCTGGCGTGGATGGCAAATATGCATATTTCCCAAAAACCTGGCTTGTTCCTTTTAAACTTACACGTCTGTTGAATGTGCAAGTTACTATTCAAAGAACAGTTAAAAAAAAAATCCAAGTACATGTCAAGACACTAAGGTGTGGGGCAAGCTTCCACCGTCATCTACTTGAGACCCACTGCTAACGTATCTGAGACAAACCTTTAACAGCGATCCATATTTGAAAAATGAACTTGTTTAATATCAGCACAGGGGGGGAAACGTCCCTTTGTCCATCTGCTGCGTGAGGACATTCCTGTACATTGGGAGTAGGTTTGGGAATCTCACATGTAGAGTCTGCTCATGTTAGAGTCAATCAGTGTTAAACATCTGCTTCCCCCATTTGGAGTGGTAAACAGAAAACATAAAGGGAAAAAAATGTATAAAAAGGGAAAATGTACAGCAAAGTTAGCAGTGAAACAGCTGGAGTCGCCCATGGGGCAGAGGTAGCCCAAGAGTGGCGTGCTCGTCTCCTCTGGGTAAAGTCCTGGCAAAGGATTGTCTCTGCTGCTGTTATACTATGGCATACTGCTGATACAGCAGGCTCCGGATCTTGTAATAGTCGTCACACAGGCAGCCCTCCAGGCCAATGCGTCCGGCCTCCGTCTGGACAGAGAGAGCACATAGATGCACATGGGATTAGGGTACACGTCAGCAAACCTGACCACCACCGGGCTATTTCACACCGGTAGTTTGTTTGTTCTGTTCTGAATCAATTCTTTAGTCAGTCAACAATGTGCAAGTATAAAACACTTCAAGTGTCAATGATGCACCTAGAAGCTGGTTTGCCAACTGGCAAGTAAGCCTATCAGAAGATGGAGAATGTGAAAATATCCCCTGTATTTATTGGTTAGATGAATTTAGCGCGGGAGCAAGAGTCATACAGGTAGATGTGCCTGTGTTTTGACAAGTGCGTATTAATTTATTGCATATATTTTCTCCTTATTTCTTCGGTGCAAACTGTTACAGCATGGGTGCACTGACTGCTCTGCCCAAACGTGCCGAGCACAATAGGAGGTGGGTCATACCAAGGTCAGATCATGTCTCACCACAAATGAACCACACCATAGTTTGTATGCTGAGACCACCATGTCAACAAGGTGTCCACTTCTTTGGTCTGTTTTTAGTTCACACACGAGTACAATTGCTGTGTTCATTCCTGACCAAATGAACCACACCAAGACAGAAACAGACCAGAGTTTGAGTCAAACGAATGAAGCAAGGGAGGTGAGAGAGCAGCAGAAAACAATCAGGCTCCTCTTATTAAGGGATTAAAGCTTCCGATGATTCCGCTTGAAATTTCTCAAGTTAAATAGCGCACACACGCACGCACACACACACACCTTTAAAAGTTCAGTTCCCTTTGATTTCATTTTCTGGGTTGCATCTATTTTAAGTTCTTGTCAATTATGCATTTTGTTGGTGGTGTCCTGACTCACTCAAACTTTTTATTATTCTATCTTATTAAGTCAATATCAAACCCCACATCGCCACCCTAAGAAATCACACTTTTTGAAAAATCTCTTTTTAATCTCAATAACAAAATTGTACTTTGTCAGATTGTATTTGATAAACAGGAAAATATCAATAATATAGCGGGGGGGGGGGGGGCTACTCACCCTGCGGACTGCCACCATGTTGTTGCACACCAGCACTCCTCCTACAAACTCGGCCTGGATGCCCTCTCTCAGCAGGACTTGCTTGAAGTCAGACAGGCGAGGCTCATTGATGAACACGGACTGATGTCCAGCAATCTGGAAGGAGTATGGAAGAGACCGCCGCTCACACAGAATCTCAAACAAGTTGGCTGAATTGCTTCAACGTCCTCATGAACACATCCTTCTCAACCTTTTCTTGAATTACTTTCCAGACATCACTGAGTCTGAAGGCCAATTCACCTAAAATTTGTGACCATGTGGAATGGATTTAAAGGAAGTGCACCATCGCACCTACTCCAGTATGGCTCTTGATCCCACACACCACCATCCTGTTGGTGGTGCATGCAGCTCTAGGTGACAAAAAGACTGTTGATCCTTATCATCTCTTGCACCACCTGTACCTCCTGTATTCCCAATCCCACAAATTTTTTTATTTTTATTTTTTTAAAACACTGCACAACTTAAGTTTTGGCATTTTTAACTCCTCTAAAAACAGGAGTTTTCTTTCTAAATGTACATTTCATCTTCTTGATTTTTACACCGTTTGACATATGACCAGGAACACGACTGCCCCGGACTTGAATGTAACACAGACTGGGATGTTTGCAGAACATCACACCAACACAGAAAGTTAGTTGAGGTAAGACGCAGGACTGTAGCTGCCAATGGACATTAACTTCAAGTGATTTGTGTGTAGCAGCCATGAAAATAAGGTTTTAAAGCTGCTTGTACTTTTCCCACTGGTCAAGGTCATTTGCCTGAATTCCATGAATATTGAAACTACATTCAAATGTGAAAGGCAAAGAAGATAAAACCCATGATAACATCAGTCACATGTCAACATGGAACGACATGATCACGAGGAGTATCTAACAGTTCAAAGATAAATCTTCAAGCTTAGATATCTATAAAAGCACAAGAGGTTCATAATTCAGTATTACCTCATTAGGAGGCAGTGGCTCCAATGTGGGAATGACATCACTCTCCTCGGACGGCTCCTTCTCATCCTCCCCAAACAGGTTGTTCATTGCTCGCTGTGCTGCCACCGTCGTGGCGCTCTGGTCCATGTCGAGCTCTGGGGCGGCATCCATGGCTATCTCGGATTCCTCAGTCTCCTCTTTCACACCTTCTTCCAGCATCACACCTGTGTCCACCTTCACCACACGCATGTCCAGCACGCCGTCAATCCATGCTAACTCCGTGTCCTTGGCTTTGCAGAACTGCAGGGAGCTCACCAGGGAGTCTTTTAACCGCACCTTCACCATGAAAAGACGAAATAGAGTGGACATGTTAGCTCGTGTGCAGGTTAACTCTGAGGTTGAGCTGCCACAGGTTTCAAAAATAAAATGATTTACTGTTTTAAAAGAAGCATATCAAACAGAAAAGATGGTATGGAATTCCCACAGACAGCTTTACAGTTACAAACCTGGTAGATGTGTGTCTCACTGGTAGCGTCTACAGTCTCCTGCAGTTTGGGTGTGTAGACTTTGATGTCCTTGCTGAAGGCCTTGCAGGACTCTGCCAGGTCCAGGCTTGCTTCTGGAGGCCCGTGAACAATCACAAGCTGTCGGGGCTTCATCTGATTAATAATCTTCTTTATGGAGTCACCGTCTGAGCGACCTTCATAGTCTATATAGGATACTCTGGCTCTGTGGGGGGACGGGGACGAAGTAAAGCCTTTAACTATTGCTGATGTGTGAAGCACTTTTTAACACAAGCCTAGAAAGGCCTGTAATTTATCCAAGTGAGCTTTGCTGACTAGACATCATCTTATTCAGCATTACACCGCCTTACATTCAATCAGTTACACTCATTGCTAGCTGGAGGCCGTCCAACACAGCACAACACTGTTGGCCAATGATCAGCTCTAATGGGCAGTTTATGAGACAGGAGAGACTTTCATCTTGAGAGTTTAACTCATTATAGCAACAACTTGGATATGAGTCAGATTATTACTGACCTAATTTCAAGATTTTCGACACTGGAGATGCATTTGGTGGGAACAACAGACAGGTCCTGATCCATCGGTTCATCACCGTTGGTCAACCCGGATTCCAGTTTGCTTTTTTCTTCCTCTGTGGCTTGCAGTTCAGGAACCAGAAACTCTTCTAGTCTGTAAATAAAAAGGATGCTTTAGAAAATTGTTGTTTTAACATCTCTTTTCTGAATCAATGTTGTCGTACCTGATGATCTCTCCGTACTCATCCCATTTGATTCTTTCCTCGTGTGCGGGGAACATTGGATAAGACTTCTTTGCTTGTTTGAAGAAGCTGCCTTTACGGTTCCCCTCGCCCTTCATCATCAAGTCGTGGTGTTTGGTTTTCACAGCAGCAGGCTGATCCAGGTCGTCGTCCATATCGCTCTCATCACTGGAGTCCACATCCACCCTGCAAGTGTTTCCATGAGAACATTAACAAATTTTCACTCTGTAACAGAAATATGGTTTCATGTACACTATGAAGTTATAAAAAAAAATCAAGTGTATAAAGCATGCAAACATCTTTGTCCTTTGTCCATACTCAACTTACTCTTTTGCTTGTTCAAGTTTTTTAGCTGCTTCTTTCTTCATTTTTTCATTTTCGAGGTATTCATCCAGCTCCTTGCCTTCCAGCTTCACCCTTTTTCTCACCTGTCATAATGAGAAAGGTGAAAGATGGATATGGTGCAAATGACAGAAAGACACATTTTATTGTTTCCCCAGCTGGGCTTGAATGTGAAAGAAGAAAGATTCCCCCTGACAGATGCTGCGTGAGGGGACACATCTAAACCCTCTGTAATCTTGACTGCTGCTCTCACCTCTAGATCGAGCATCTTCTCTCCTGGGTTGTCAATGAGGTAGCGGGCCAGTGTTCCAGGGGTAGTGCGGTAAGTCAGGATGATGGAATTTTTGGAATCTTGGCACCACTTGATAAAGAGTTCTCTGGAAAAGCCAGACTCCAGGTCTGGCTGGCTGCAGAGTACCACCTTGGGGCTGGGCACCCGAGCCAGGTCTGCCAGACTGTGGCACAGAGTCAAGTGACGGAACTGGAAGGGGTTGTTCCTCTTGTCCTCAAAACACCTCATGAGCTTGTCACTCATCCACTCCACCTATCGATAACAGGTTAAAAAGACTCGCTAAAAACCTTCTATATGGTTGAAATTTGACGGTCAGAGTGGCACAGGGGTGGTCTATGGGTCTATGATATGAATTCCTGGACACAAAATACTCATCAGAAATTTTCTGTAGTCACCCCAGTAATATCTGTTATAACGTACAATCACAGAAAGAAAACTCGTGCTTGTAAGCAGTGCTTTGCTATAAAATCATTTCAATATAGCTTTACTTCTGCACACTTTCACAAGGTGCAGCAGTTATAATCAGGTGGGCGAAAGTTGGTAAAAATACCAACAGACACCACAAGCCCACCTTGAACAAAGGCTTCACTGCCGCTTACACTAAGCTGTTAAAATGATGGTTCATTCGCCAAGTAAGATGAGAGCTGTAGAAAGTGTCTTTGTGCTCTGCTGCCTGCCTCTTCAAACTGACTCATTTTGAACAAGCAGCAGCCAATAAGAAACCCTACGACTAAACCGCTTACCAATGGCGCATCCACGATCACTCAGGCATTCAGCAACAAACCTGATTATACTGCTGACTCACAACTCCAGTCAAAAAAAATCACTACATATAATATCAGAATTTGCTGTTCCATCCTCATGTTAAACTGAGTAAATATTAGTGTCTGATACCTGGGACTTTGAGAACTCCACCACATTGTAGCTGACATTGTTGAGCAAGGCAAGTGGGTAAGCTCCAAGTCCAGCATCCTTTGTCCTCCAAATCTGGTCCAGGAGCTGAGCCAACTCCAACACGCGTCCAGCTGTATCCACGGCGATAAGCACATTACCGTCACCACGGAGAGTCTCCATTACATTGGCTTTGAGGAGAGAGGGAAAATATGATGAGAAACTGCTATGTTCACTTTAACATTGTACTGAATTAAAAAAAATAAATAAATAAAAAAATTTGCTGATATAGATGACTAAGAGAAAAATTACTCAGTCAGTATAGTTTATTCTGTGGCCAGGAAAGGCAAAAAGTGTTTCAGATTTAAACACCTCATACTACTTTTCTTCACACAATATCAATCAAAAAAGGCTGAGGACCAACTGAAAGAGAGTGCTAACTGAGCATATGTTCCTTTAATCTAAATTTTGAGGTTGGAATCAAGAATGTAACAATTATGTTGTGCACATCTTTGAAGATGCTATTTCCTCTAAAATCTATATTTCTACGAGGAATAAAGGTGTAATTGAGTATTACAGTCAGCAGTGAGGATGACTTACTAAGAAGCTGCTCATCCCTTTGTTTACGGCGTGGTTGTACATACGTTGCATTGAAGGAATCTGTAATAAGTAAGGAAGGACGACTAATGCTCTCCAATGAGCAGCCATTCAGGTGACTAAAATGTAAAAAAACAAAACAAAAAACAATCATAATTAAACAGAGCCCAGCTAACAGTCACATTAATTCAGGATTAAATTTGATGTGTCTGGGCTTACATCTCTCTCTTGTGGTTGAAGTCCACAGCATAAACAACCTCCTCCTCACCATCTTTCACTATTTTCCAAATAGTTCCTCCGATCATGTGACCAGCTGGTAGTGGTGTTATTGAAAGACCATGTCCTTTACCTGTCAGGTACAAAGGAAGATTTCAAACACTGATATGTTTGTGTTACATAAACAAGGCCACGCGGTTTCTTTTTTAATCTGCAACTCACCTTTCAGATTAACGATCTGAGAGTATTTCAGTTGTTGGATTTTATCAAAAGCACAATCCACATCATCAAGGGTGAATAGTGTAAAATCTTCACTGTTGTTTCGAGACTGTGAAGGATGAATAATTTAACGGAGTAAATGAATTTAAAGCGTATCCACAACTACACTCATTGCCACACCGCTTCTTACCTGATACAGATCATACATGAACATTTGACCCATCTTATAGACAGGTATTGTTGCATATATAGTACAATTTAGACCCAGTTTCCCCACAGCATATGGCAAAGCCCCCAGGTGTATGGGGTCAGGATGGGAGAGAAGCACAGCATCGACCTGGTGAACATATCTGGAAGAACAAATGAACATCGCACACTTTATATTCATAAATCAGGAGGGAAATTAGGGTAAATAGTACTATATTTACCGTTTCATAGCATCAATAATGTCCATAGAGAAGTTTTCGTCCCATCCACAGTCCAGTAGGAAACGAAATTCATCCACCTGCAGTAAGTAGCAGAGGGCCGACTCCTCCTGAACCCCTGACACGGCTGTCAGCTTGATAATAGACGTCATTATCTTCAGTTTTCACACTGTAATTAAATTGCATCAAGGTTAACTTGATGTTTTGGGGGTGATGTTATGACGCCATACTATCAAAATCAAACAACGTGAGCCATGTTAGCTGCGTAAGGAAGCAATTTTGAAGCGTATTGGAAAAACAATGGTCCTAAATTGTATGATGTGATGATGTAAATTATACTGAGTTTCTCCTTCAAAGTAATATTAGCCATGCAAAGAATATATATCGAATATAAAACAATTACGCAAGACGTCGCTATACAAATTACCCGGCAGCGTCTGTCTAGCATGCTACTGTTAGCTAGTTTTAGCTTGTGTGTAAGTTGCTTGAATGCACAGAGAAACCCAAAACATACCACTTCATATGAAATGGAATAAATCCGTGCCTGCTGGAATAGAAACACAATGACGTGGTTACTCTGTTTTACAAAAATGAAGATATTTTGTCTTGCGTCTTTAGTTGTGCTCTAGACGAGCAGACATATTTGCCGCTGCATCATGTGTGAAAGGGCAACGGAATGTACGATATGTGGCATTTGTAGTACAAAATAATTTTTATGTTGCCAAAAAATAATATAATTTACAGTAAACAGCTCGGTTTTATTGCTATATATAATACTTCACACTCTTGAGTTACTTTACAACGCACCAAATAGCTGCTAATAAAATAGTGTTGTCATTTCTTAAGACACCCTCTATTTGCACATTGGTAGATTCCAATGACCTCTGGCTGGAGAGTGAAGCGCATAAGGCCGTGTCTTGGTATAAACAAAGGGTAATATTTTCTACATGCTAGTATTGTGTTTGATTATTTGCTGTATTTGTTTACTCTTTTGTTATTGTGGTAAATATATTGTGGTTATGTGTTCGTCATTTGTAAACGCAGCGCGCAAGGAAACGTTGATACTTTTGCTAATACGCGCTAGCAATGAGCTAACGCTAATGAGTACCGATAGCTGGACGATGACCCACAGTGGAAACTGCTGTGGGAAAATGACAGCATTGTGTTTGCCGTTTTAAGCGAGCGTTGTTGAGCATTATAAACGCTATAGCTGTGTAGTTAATGCACCTTAGGGCTCATGAATGTTGATTTATTTCCCGTAGTGCGTAGAGTCCTGTCATTCATTCAAAATATAAATAAAAAATAAAAAGAGCAATGTATAGATGAAATGTCGTTCTGGTTTCGTCTCTATGAATTGTGGTAACTGATTTGCATTGCAAAATGAATGTCACAAAGTTAATGTTGCTCTGTGTCTTCCTCTTACATTTATAGGAACCATGGTCAAATTTGTATCACTCGTACGTGACCACTGGGTGCACATATTGGTGCCCATGGGATTTGTGATTGGGTGGTACATGGACAAACAGCAGGACCAGAAGCTGACAGCATTCAGGAACAAAAGTGCTTTATACAGCAGGTAAGAATCACATGACCTTCTTGTAGCAGTGTGGTAAACACGGCGCGGTATTTTCTCAATATCCCCAAATTGAACCCTCTGTGGTGAAAGAATTACTCAATTTTGTAATGTGTATAAAATATTGAGCTGGGAGAAATAACCAAATATTTAAAATAGAATGTTAAAAAAATTGAATACAATCTGCTGTAGTTGACTTGAATTTGTATTAAATTTAAGCAAAAATGTTCCAATCATTTTACAGTGGAGTTCCCAATATTCTGAAACTGTCATTTCTATTCATTATAGGGAGCTGAAGCCTGGTGAGGAGTTCACTTGGAAGTAGACTACACAGCCCTGATGTGTGTTTGGGTCCTGCCAACTGTTGTGTGAATGATGGTTGATCTTCATCAGAATCAGAATATTTAAGAAGGCTCCTTTACCCCTGTTTTTGAGTAGTATCATCCAAGAATAAATGTCCTTTCTCGTCAAACTCGCTATTCTTGATTATTTTAATGTTAAAAATGTAACCCCTTTATTTCACAAGAATTTCTTTATTATTTGATGCTGGACAGGAAAGAAATGCATGTGGTTATTCAGCAGCGAAGATCTTATTGGATATGAAGACATCAATGAAAAAAATACAAGGCCACTACAGAGGTTCTTCAGTGTGAATAATCCCCTTCTCAAAAAGCAACTCAGCAAAGGAGATCTGTCGGGGAAAACAAAACAATATGACCAACACTTAAAAACATTGATTCGTGTATACTCAAACACAATGTATTTCTAATAATACCAGGTCCAAACACGTACCCTGTCCTCTGGAGAATCACATGGCAGGCTTCCTACACTCACAAATTTGGGGTATGAATGGATCAGGAACTCCATGGCATCTGTATGCTGCAAGAAAAAAAAACGTGATTAGGACATTGTACAAAACGCTAGATTATACAGATTTTCCAATCTCTCTACCTCTGTTTTTATTTCGAAACTCTTCAGCTCCTCTTTGTGGAAAACTCTGGAGTTGTCTGTGGTGTAATAAAGATGAACAGCATCCCCGTCACTGCACAACCTTTCGGAGAAGAATATTTGTGAGGTAAAAACACCTGCTAATGATCATTGATTTTGAAAAATCTCAAAGCTTGGTGTGACAAGCAGTCAAATATTACCTGGCACATCCATCACGGAGGACTCGGACCCGGGTCTGGCTTGTGATGCATGCATCAGCATTTATAACTTTCCCGCGCTCCCACTTAACTGGCGCTCCTTGCACACTGCTGGCTAGTTCCTCTGTGAGGGATGTTGGAGTTGTTAATACTGAAAACTCGTTACTTTGATCTCTGGTGAACTGCTATTTCTGTGACATACCTTCGGTGAGCATGGGAGGAAGACAGTCATGGAGGAACTCTCTGGCTTTAAGGTCAACAGCAGCGTCTACTGGGGTGTAATTTGTCAGCTTATTTATCAAACTATTAACTTTGGAGAAGAATTCTGCCCTTCGTGGATCGTCCTGCACACATGGTGGAAATGATTTATTAGTGGGTTGTAGGTGCAAAGCTGAGGGGGAAGATGGTGGCATGAAGTATAGAGTCGTTATAACTTGCCTTGTCAGAATTCTGCACTCCCATGTATGTCAGATAATCAAGCGGTAAGCCCCGCCTATACTCCACATCCTCTTCTATCGCGACTTCCAGAGCTGCTGGGACCATCTGACAAGAGGAAACAAAAGAATGGAAGATGCAGAGTAGACAAAACTAATTATTTATAGTGTATGTAGCACCAATTTTATTCATCCACACTTCAATATTATGCACCAGTGCTAACTAGATCGACCAAATAGGTTCCTGCGAGGCTGAATATCCAGCGGGCTCATGGGAAACGAACGATGGTCCTTATTTAGCTGTCCAAACATTGGGCAAGTGCACACAGAATAAAAGTGCTGGTTGAGACATATCCTGATGTGGAATCTGCAAATAATAACTATAACTGAAAATAACAACTACGACTTAATGTAACGACTACGACACTCGACGTACAAATGTTATTGTGTGTTTGTGTGATGATAGTCACTGCAATCAGCAAATGAAACCGCTTTCAAAAAAAGTGTCAAGTGAAATAATTTTCCAGTGCCATTTCCATTGCACAAAATGGGATAAACCATATCTTATTTATTAACCGGGTGATTATTGCATTTATTGACCGGAAATCCCAAGTATCTGCATGTGTATTGATCTCCTGAGGCCGCATTATATTAAAGATGAATAATTAATGAAGTTAATTAATAATTAAATATATTCTCATGTTGAATGTGAAGAATAAACAGTTCTGATGTTATATCAAAGAGGTTGAAGTACTGTGTAGGTAGCTACTGAGTTAGCATGCTAACCACCTCACGCTGCACCATGCCGACCTACAATACCAATTTTTACCTCAAGAGGCAATAGCGAGTCATTGAGCCCAGTTTGTCCTCACTCCAATATGACAGGCGGGAAACATTGTACTACCCAGAGACAGCTTGATGTAGCCAACAAATCAGATGTACCGACCTTGAACAAACCAGACCTCAGTGCAGGAAATGACAATCATACCAAAAAAACAACAAAAAAAAAAACATGAAAAATGGCTTTGTTGTGGTGGTTCACCAACTCTGATCATGTCACCATACGTCTCCACAGGTATCAGGTAGTTGTGGATGAACTTTGGTTGAGAGTGTGAGACATGAATGAATTTGACAGTTAGCTGCTGATTTGCATGGAGCCACCTGCTAATGATTAGCGCCTTCACTGGAGATCAGACGCTGTTACCTTGAGGAGCAGATCTCCCCAGCTGTTCTTCTGGTACGAGGAGATGGTGATGTGCAGCGAGTGCGTATCTGGTAGGCAGTCGCCTTGGTGAATGAACCCTCTGGGGAAGTAGAGCAGATCACCTGCTTGCAGCACCACTTCCAGAATGGGCTTTCCTATCTCAGTCTGGTTGAAATTGGCTGGAGAGGAAATGCAGAACAGTTCTGTGCATCTATGCAGTGTGTTCTCTGTACAGCTGTGTTAATGGCAGATGTCAAAACTACCACCAATAAATCTTATTTATAACTGAATTCAAAAAATTTGCTTTTATTATGCGAAACAAATTTAACTCACGACTCGACAGCACAGGCAGCACCTCGTCCTCTGTCCTACAAGAGAAATAGAAATTACTTAAGTGTTTTTTCTTAGCATAATAAGAACATAAATAAGACTTATGTGTAGTAGAAATCAAATTAGATAAACACACAATTTTTTTTTAAATTCAACTTCTTTTTTTTTTAAATGTTACATTATTTTAACTACATATGAATTAAACTGATTGGAGACGTTTGTGATTTATTTTCCCACATCAGCAATGTAGCAGAATCAACAGACAGTCTATCTCACCTCGGGTTGTACACCCTCCAATGTTTCTTCCCCTCCAACTGAACTACGAAAGCTTCAATGTCATCATAATGTGGAGCGAATCCTTGCGTTCCCGGTGGTGTTAGGTATCTGATAAAATAAAAATGGGGACACAGTATTGAACCCAGTGCACCTCAAGCTTCCAAGTGACTATTTTTGTCTCAGAGCACTTACACGTTGGCCCCCGCCATGCTGCCAAACTGCTCCTGCAGGATGGAGAGCACGTTCCACACCGTGGAGGAGAACGCCTGGGGATTGAGCAAGCGGAGGGAGCAGCCACTCTGGGACATTGAGAGGACGGTGAAGGTTACTAAAGAGGGCCGTATGTATACACACACACACACACACACACACACACACACACACACACATATATATATATATATATATATATATATATATATATATATATATATTAAAGAGTAAGATATATATATATATATATATATATATATATATATATATATATTAAAGAGTAAGATATATATATATATATATATATATATATATATTAAAGAGTAAGATATATATATGTATATGTATATATATATATATATATATATATATATATATATATATATATATATACATATATATATATATATATATATATATATCTTACAGAGTAAGTCAATAAAAAATACACACACATCAAGACACAAAATAGCTACTGCATCACCTGATAGAAGTCCCATACAGTGAAGGGCAGCGCTCTCCCAGGTGGATTGTGCGTCTCCCTCTTCCCATCAGTGTAACTCGTGACATCCAGGTTGACTCCGTACTGAACATCCTCCTGAAAGCAGCCCAATAAGCAAGTAGGTCACCATGACAGATAACTGTCCGTGATAAAATACACTATGCAAATGCTTAATACCTGTCTAAGTATGCGATCAAACTCAGCTGTGGAGAAAAGTCCCTTGTAGTAATCTGGATTTTGACGTTGAACAATAACGGGCTTCTTCTCCCATGTGTCCCTATGAAAAGTAGACAATGATGTTGCATGTAATTTCCTATTAAATACTTGTACCGACTATTCTTTTGTGTATTGTTTTTGAATAAAATATTTCTACCTAAAGAAGGCCTTGGCAGGAATGGGGTCAATGAGCCACTGGAAAAGTTTGCTCGCTCTTTTCCTGCTGTTGTTCATTCCGGTCAGTTCAGCCAGTAACATCTCTAGAGCCTCGCCGTCTCCACTTACACTCTCCATCTCCTGGGTAAGAAATAGAAAGAACCTCCCAGAGTCAGAAGAAGAAACTGTCATTGGGTTTTATTCAGGTTTAGATTTCACACTTACCTCAGCAACTGTCCTCAGACCCTCCGCTTTTCCACACTTTTGGATTTTGTTTCGCAATTTCTTCCTTTCAGCCTTCATCTGGGCTTTAAGGGTGCTGACCTTTGTACTTGCAACCCCATTCTCCTTTTTCTTTTTCTTCTTAGCTGCCGCCTAGAAAAACACAAGTCAAAACAAGAATGCACAGCTATCAGCCAAAGTCGACGTTTAAAAATGGCACTTCTTAGCTGTGTTAAAAGGCTCAAACCCCAAGTTTGTTAGTTTTATCTTCCGACTGTGCTACAACCTCCCACCGAGTTTGGTTGGTTGGCAAATTCAATATATCAATCAGGATTTAAGTTCACAGCATGATGTGCTTTAGGAGCTGAAGGAACACCAGCCACAATGAGCAAACACTAGAAGCAGGAATTAAAAGAGAAAATGAAAAAAATTAAATAAAAAATATTCCATTTATAATTAATATAATATTATGATTAAAAGTTTAAATTGAGTGAATAAAGATTGGGTGTTGAATAGAAAGACAAAAAAATAAAATGAACAGCACAAGAATAATCAAAATTAAAAAAGAAACATTTAAAATGGAGAGGACGCATTAAAAATGATTAAAAACTAGAGTTTAAAAATGAGGAAATCAAAAGGAAAACAGGCTAAAAATGTCTATTTCTCTCATTAAATAAATAAAATTCAGCTAAGAGCTAGAAAAGTTTATTTAAAACTGGGGGAGGAAGTGCCTCTCAAGCTTGCCTTTACAAATGTCAACAACTGTTTAGTTATAATTTGCTATGGGGAGGACGAGTTGCTGGTTCAAGCCCACCAACAAACCCACCACCAGCACCAGCAGCGGCCCCACCACAGCAGCTGCAGCATCGGGGTGGAGGACCACGATTTATCGCTGTATTTAATCATTTTTACCTGAGACGGATGCTTCTTAACCTTAGCGGGGGCAGGCAACTCTGCTGAAAACGACTGATACAAAGCAAAGGCTGACATGTGTTTTCTCTCCATTTTCCAAAAGTGACGTAATCAAACAGCGACAGCTTCAGAGTCTTCTTCTTCTTCGAAAATGAGAACGGTGCTGTGAATATTTGACTCACTAGCGCCCCCCCCCCTCCCCGCAGGACTCATGAAACGGCTCATTTCCTCTGGAAGAGGACGTTACTCCGTGTATTGCCGTCATTTGCAGGAAAAATTTAATGAGCGATATCACACTTCAAATTTGTAGATGTACAACTCTAGAAACAAAGTAAAGACAAGAAAAATCGGAGACATACATTTTTGTGTAATTCCATTCTTCTACAATTTCTATAATTTCATTTGACAGATGCTATAATGTGCATTCTTATATATCGTTACTTCAAGGAGCATAGTCAAGGTACATAAAGCAATTCGTAAAATTGTTCATAAAGCAGGTTTTATTGGAAATATGTTAATGATATTTGGTTTTTAATAATGTTAATATGATGTTGCATCCCTCAGTCCAACTTCTGAAACAGTCATCATACACAATAGAAAAGGAATGAGAGTAAACAGGAACTGATAAATTGCATTTGTGTTCATGAGGTGCTTCTCATGTTGGCGCGCTGCTGAGTCGTTCAGAAACTGGATTGCACTTAAAGAATAAGATGGACAAAAAAATACTAAAAAGACTCTTTGCAACTACAGCTCAATTTGAAGCAATGTGTACAAGAATTTAAGTTTGAAAGAAGACAAGAATACTTTAACATGTTTCATTTAATCTAATGAATACATAGCTTGGCGACTTAAAAAAAAGCTTAATTGGACATGTATTGTACACAGTATAAGAGTCTTATATTTCAGGTTGTGTTTAGCCCCTCTGATGACATTTTCCTACATTCCCATGATGATGACATTTATTTTTTGTTCATTAAATTATTTCAGAACAATGTTGGCTTGTATTAATATTTTTGCTATTTTACATATCGCATTTAAGAAGTCAATTTAATAATTTTTGAGCAAAGTGCTGTACATAGAAAAAAACATTCCTTTGCTGTTGATGATGACAGTGATGTTGATTATTATGCTCTTTAAGTATTAAACACAAATTAAATGAACGTGATCATCATTTTTATTAGAAAAGATAACATTTTGGAGTTGAAGCTGTAACGGTAATACTTAGACAATTAGATTAATAAAGTATGCTAATGTGATTATTATTATTATTATTATTATTATTATTATTATTATTATATGTCAGTACAAATAGTAGCCTTAGTAGCAGTAGTTGAAGGAACAGTATTCATTTTGTTGTTGCTGTTGATGATGATGTTGATGATGATGCTGATGATGATGATAACGTTATTATCATTGGTAGTAATACTATTTCATTCAGTATTTCAATAAATATCACAAGCGTTTAATACAAAACGGACTTGACCTTAAACATTTGAACGCGATTGAATATTTTCTGCATTAAAAAAATAAGTTACACCTTGCATTGCTCATTTCAACCGCCAGGTGAAGCGTTTTCACCAGTGTTTTCTGTCCGTCCCGCAAGAGCGAATCAACACGGTTTCCCACAATGCTTTGCTGGTGCTGTTTGTGCAGCCGTCGCTTCAACAATGCAGTTTTTAATGGTGCTGTGAGCGGCACCGTAGGCTTGTCCGGAGACCGGAGTCGCACGGAATCAGCACAGCGAAGGATTTACGGTCTGGCCAACCTACCGGGTGATTGTGACTCGGTTGTTTCAGACGTCCCGGAGTCTGCAACTGGGTGAGTAGCAGCTGAAGCTAACATTGGTTCTTCATTGTAGGAGACAGCAAATTCATTACTGCTAGCAGGTTAGCTAATTGGCCAGATGAGATGTATGGCCCCTTGAATCGCTCCCCTGCAGTCCGTCTCTGATACAATAGCTAGCCACATGTCCCACCATTCTCTTTTAGTCTTCTCCGCGGTTAATTTCACCTGTGACACTATAAGATCCGCAATCTACCGAAGACTTCGGGTAGTTTACTCGTTCCTGTAGCGGCTGCAAGTCGCGAGGGTCTAGTGCTTTGATCTCCGCGGAGACACACGTCAACCAAGCTGGTGGAGTCGGTGCAGGAGTCCGGATAAAACTGCCAGCGCTTGTGGTCAACCACCGGGGTGGTGAAGCCCACACCCCCCTAAACGTGCTCGCTCATCCGTTACAAGTGGAATGTCACGCTAAGTTCAATTTGCAGAAATGTCTATCACTGATGAAGAAATCTTGAGAGCGTCTTAGACGAGGACGATTGATGCTCTGTACAACTTGCTAACTCACAGGCACTGTTAGTTTGCGTTTTCTTCTATTTAAGATTTTTAAATTCTATGTCATAGAGGAGATGAGCAGTTATTGCTGGCATCCACCACAGATTTGACACCTGAAACACTTTTGACATTTTTTAAGCGTCACAACACCAAACTGAACTCATAACACCCGTCATTATTTTTGAGCCTCAGCTTTTCGTAGGTTTACATACTAAAGATAGCACTTGAGTCCAGCTGGGTGTAATTGGCATGGTATTTATTATCAACCACTGACTGACGAGAAAGAGCAGTTTAGCACAACCCTGCTGAAGGATTCTCCATGTCTGCTTTGTTTATTTATCACCCAGTCATGACAGAGGTTATCTGAGGGTAAGTAGCAAGTCTAAATCTCCCTGTTCATTAATTTTTACACAACAGTTCCCCTATAAGTTTGCCACTTGGTGACATTGGGGAGGGAAAACTTGGGGTGACGTCTCTTCCGGCTGGTTGAGTATGGATAGAAAGAGAAACGGAGGTAATGTAGCACAATGCAATTTGCAGAGAGACATGTATAACAGTCGTAATAAAACACTCAGTACCATTACTATTATAGTAATGGCACCACTACAACCACCCCCACTACTACTAGAAAAATGACAATAATTAGCATAGCAGCACTAGAGCGAAGCAGGATCACGGAGGCAGAAGGTGGCAGCGGGCTCAGGTCCAGACTCTGTGGCTTCAGACGCTGAAATACCTGCAGAAAGCAACGAGAGGAGAAAGCACGGAGGTACAGATAGAGCTGCGGCAGCCAAACCTTTAGTCCTCAGTGTTTCAGTTGTGTGTCAAGTAAAAAGATTTGTTTCACGGCTTGCATTTGTCTCATAAATGTAAGCATTTGCTGTTTTGAGGATTTTTTGGATGGGCAAATTAAGCAATTTATCAAAGGAGCATGGGAAATTGTACTGATTTTTTTGGGGGGGGGGGATTCTTGATGTTTTACAAACTAAATGGTTAATTGTGAAAACATCAGATTAGTTGATGAACATAATTGCAGCCCACTAAACAGAAGAGAGACGATGCAGTGACAGCAAAACGTATGGATGAAGTACAGATGAGGGCAGCCCGAAGTGGTGCCCGCATGTCAAGGTTTGGCTTACCGTGCGGTTCTTAGTGGCTCCCCACGTGTAAAAAAAAAAAAAAAAAAAAAGATATATAAATGAATAAAATACCTGTCCTAATGATAAAGTATTAGAAAATCATAATAAATGAACCTCTATTTCTGCTGTTTTCTTTTTCTCTGAGGTTATTTTTTTAATAAACATGTAGCATCTCAAGTTATTAATGATTTACTTTATAAATTAATCAGGCAACATGGACACTTTGCATCAGATTGGCGCAAGTGAAGTAGGAAACTATGCCTTGACTGTTGTTTACAGATAAAAGGCATTTCAACAATACAACATGGATTTTTCCTGTCTGCAAGCCAACATTAACTCTGGGTTCTGGCCCTCTAAAGGCAAAGGTTTTGGCACCTCAGGTATAGATATTCCAGCACCTAGTATGTATCTGTTCCTCTATTTGTTTTGTGGTTTTTAGTGAAAGTAGGGAGCTGAATACTTAAATTGTCCTCTTGAATTAAAATGCTGTCTAATCTGATCTAATCTGTCGTACTAAACTGTGATGAAACCCGACCGTGACATCCGTCGGTTGTGGCAGGTATATTTCAGTGTGCGACCGTTCCGCGAGTGACTCAAGAATGAATGTACGCTTTATTTTTCAACATGACATTATTGTGGATACATATAGTGTTTAGTAATAGTCTACAACTGTGCGGCTTTGCAAATATAAAAAAAAAAAAAGGGGGAATAGAAATCTTGTTTGATATCGTTTTGCTTCAATTTGTCTGTTGAATTATGGATCCAATGAGATGGGCAACCCAGGTTTTAACAGCAAGTCGTTGTTTCAGCTCTAGTTCTGCATATTATGTAGAACAGACAGCAAGCTGTTCTGTATCATTGCGTCACAAAAAAAAAAAATCATATTGCAGAGCCTTAAAATGCAGAGAAAGAGTGAGGAAGAATCATGTCTTTGCGCCGAATATAGGAGGGTACTGAGTATTAGGAATATAAATTCTGAATAACTTAACACTCAGTGTCCTGACCTCAACAGCGGTGAAGTCAAAATGGATCGAACATCTTGAGACCCGAGAGGGGAGGGTTCAGGATGGCACACTTAACTCGGCTCAGCTACAGTATCCCAGCAACCTTTCAGCAGCCTTCATCACCACACAGCCACATCTGCTTATGCAGAAACTGGTAGACGGGGTTTGGCTGTGGCTGCAGTGTTGTTGGCTGCATTCTAAACTTCCTCAGATGCAAAGAGTAAATGGACAGTTTTCAGAGCTGTACACAACATCCCCTGGCTCTGCCTCGGGATTGTTCTCCCCTGTACATATTGTGCCTTAATAATGACTGACGGAGCATTTATAAATCTGTCGTCTTGAAGTTTGCTAATGATGCAGCCATGGTGAGGACGTGTATCTCACAGTGCTGTTGTTATTTTGCTGCTTGCCGCCATGAATCATTTTATCACTGAACGTGTCAAACACTGAGGACATGTGTATTGATTGTAGATGCTCTCAGCCCTCTCCCATCAGCACCGTGACTGATAGCCAGAACATAGAAATAGTGGAATCTTACAAGTACTTGGGTACTATTCAAGCCAATGACCTGACATTTTAGAGCAATACAAGAAAAGCCGTTTTTCTCTGAGGAAACTAAGGCTGAGAGGAGCCTGATGACAAAGATCTTATCGATTTAGAACCTGACCTTGAGGGATAGATATCAGCAGATAAAAGAGAAAGTGAGTGCGATATAAGGTGGTTCTTGTCTGCAGCAGAGTCAATGTGGGATCTCTAAAACAAACAGTTATATAACAAAGCAGAAGCAATCCTGAACATCAGTAACATCAGTTTGAAAGCACCCTTATGTCGGGCATCCGTTAGCTATAACCTCCAGATATTGTAGGAAGACAACGCAACTACCTTCATTGTGTTCGAATTACGAGTTATTTTTATCTCTTTAATCGACCACTTTTGTGGGTTTATTCTGTCTGGTCTTGTGCTACTTGATGTGCTCTAGGTCTTTTGTGCGCTAAACGTATGTGTCCCCACTGCCCCATAACCATTCACCCGACTTGGGACAAATAAAACCATCGATTGATCATGCTAGCATCAATGTGAGTGCTAATGTGAGCTTTCAACACAAGCGCAGCCGCAAGCACGACTGCATGACTCTTGAACCGCTTATATATCAGCATTCTTCCATTTCTGATATATGCACATTTCAGGGTCGAGATATGAACAACAGCCGCTGTTATCTTGTTTATAAAAAGCAAAGCAAAAAAGCGTGTCAGGACTAATGTCGATACAGACATGCCTGAAGTCAGGAGGCTGATGTTATCTTCAGCTGTCCAAGAAAAACTACGAAGCAGCAGCAGCTGAACTTTGCCCCTGTATTGGTTAGATTGGACCGCAGCTGTTGGAAAATATCGACCCTTTTTTTTTTCCCGGAGTACCAGCATTTTTTTTATATGTTTTTTCCAATAAGAAGGGAGTTTTTATTTATTTATATATATATATATATATATATATATATATATATATATATATATATTTTTTTTTTTTTTAAGTGCAGCTGCCCTAAGCACTTCTCGTTGAAATCTCTGACTTTGTTAGGAAAGCCCTGGTACTTTACTTCCGTAATCGACCAAAGACGGGAAGGTTGTTCTTGCCATCTGTTGATACCAAATTATATAAATGTTCCTGGTGATGTGTGCATCAAGTCACTCCCTGACTTACAGCTGCCACAACCTGTATTGGCAGCTGCCATCACCTGGGACCTCACGTACAAATGGTGTGCACACTTGGGCTGTGCCATATCATGTCACTACGACACGAGTATAAATTTTTACTTGATGAAGACCTATATGATGACGTGTTGACGCACAGCCCTCAGCGTGTCTCCCATGCTACATATGGAAGTTGTTACAAAACAAATGATGTGCAAAGTATGAAAGAAAATTCTGAAGGCTACGCGTGGAAACATGACAAATGTTGTCCACCATTTGACGTAGAAACAACACCATCCAGTGCAGCAGACTATGAAGGCACGCGAGAGGGAGAATGCAGCTGGTGGTGATTACGCCACATATTACACACACTTTAGGCCTAGTATTGTGAGGATACGTTGTCAGTCCTCACGGTTGTAAAAGAGGGCTCACTAAGTGGCCCAAACCCAAGATAACACATCTCTGGTACAAAGGACTTTTCCTAGACATCCTTGCCAGAGATACATGAAGAATTCCTTGACAAGTTAGCAGCTATCTTATCTTTTTTTTTTTTTGCCTCAAACACAGACGTGGTGAAAACGAGGCCCAGTACAGGTCCAGGACAGCTGGATGCCGCACAGCTCACAGACACACTTTTTTTCCTACCCCCGAGAATTGCACAGGCGAAACTATTGTGAATGAATGATTTTAGCGAGTTTGTTTAGCTGTGGCATCTTGAAAAAACAGGCATTCAAGTATGTTGCTTCAAATTTCCCTGAAATATCACGATATGATTTGAAAGCCCCTAACTTACACTCTCACTCTTCCGGGCTCACATTCGGATGGAGGGTGGGTGATACGACTGTGAGAGCATTTGGACGTCCATGCCAGCTTCATGACTGTGTTGGTGATTTGTACGTTGAAGACACAATGAAACGCTTAACACGATCGGGTCTGCAGTTAAATAAGTCGATTTAAATCAACAGTAGCTTTCACTTACAAAAGGATATGAAAAGAGACCTCAGTGATTTATTTATTTAGCCAGCCGTGCTGAAGAGCTCATCAGCCCCTTCATATGTCTCTGTGCCTTGTCATCACTGAGCTGTGTGTGACGGGATCATCTGGAATACCAGACTGGTACATTTGCAGAGCGAACTGGTTTCCATAATGTAACAGGAGCTCGCAGCTGCGCACACACTGATACGAGCGCACCATCCAAGGATGAATTTGCCTGTTAACAGAAAGAAATTTCGCTCCATCAACGCGCAGATAATACAGGATGTGAAAACACGTGTTGATAAATACTGAGGCGAGGTGGTCTGGATCAGCCCACCAGTCATTAACACACAGCATGCTAGGGGGATTGGATTCAAGCTGGCAGGATGCATAGTGGGTGGCTTCTTCATCAGTAATTAATTTGTTAAGAAATTAGATTCCTTTTAAGTGCTCAGAGCATGTGCACCATCGAAAATCACACAGCGTTAATTAGAGACGAGTCCATGCTTGCCAACAAGATTGTCGTTTCCTTCGGTCAACAATTACATGAGTAAAGTTGCCATAGTTAAGATAGTCTCACCTTTCCCCGGGTACACCGCTGCATTCCGATCTATAAAAATTGGAAATGATGTAAGTAAACATATTGTTGAGCGAAACCTTATGCCGCTGTAAGTCATCTTTGTAATTAGAATAAGAGCGTGCACGCAATGTCCAATAAAAATAGAGAATTCTAGTGCGAGTACTACGGGTGCGTGGTTCTAAACTGTCGCGAGGAAGCTCATGGGAGAGAGATGAAGGATGTGCAGGCAGAAAAAAAAGGACCATCTCTAACATAATAGCTTCAAATTACCACGTCAAAATACAAAGTAATGTTTTACAATAGTGAGCTGAGTTTTTTTTTTTCTTTCTGATTCTTCAATGCATAAAAAGTGGTGATGCTTTAGATATGTTAACCGGACAAAGAAGCTCTGTGAGATCAGAAGTCTTGATGCTGCCTCTGACGTCACGGGTGCTTTATTTCTGTTCACTTGACATTATTCACCCCGAGGACACGGCTGCTCTGGGGGCTTCTGCTTCACATAGACTTTTATATTGGACCAGTTTCCAGGCTGTACAGCTGTGCAATATTGTTGTTGTTTTTTTTGGGGGGGGGCGATTTTTCAGCTCGCCTCTGTCATGATGTATCCTGATTGGGAAGGGAGGGGTGGTACATGTGTAGGGCCTGTTTAGCACGCTGAAATATGGGCATATAGAGGGCGGAGGGGCCTGTGTGCTCAATTTGGTGTTGACTGAGATATACAAAGGGAAGGTTCTTGGATTAATGTGTGCGCACTGCGTTATGTGTCTACAATTTCGTGTTTGTATGTACCTTTTCAGATTTAAACCTAAGCCGTGTTTAGTATGGAATCCAGGTCCCAGATCTTGAGGGCGACTGGATGGGCATCCGCTGGTTGATGCTCCTAATGTAAAAACAATGTCAAACTAATGGATGATTACAGTAAAAACAAAGCCGACAGTAGGTCATCAACAACGCTCGTTTTGCCAGAATTTTTCATTGTCACAGAGCCATGCCGATATTTTCCCTGTCAGAAAAGCAGAAGCCTAATGACAACACCCGCATTTGACGACCCTTTAACAACGATAAAACCGGAGCTGCCTCATGAGCTGGCAGAGAAAAAAAAAATACAAAGAACAACAAAACATGTCTTAATATTGGCTGTCAACAGACTACTCTTTGAATAAACATTTAATGAGGCACTGCTGATTAACCTGTTGTTGTCATCATTAAGAACACCGCCGCTGCCGCTGCTGTGCGAGTGCACTGTCTCAGGTGGGCCCTAATGATAATAATGTCAAATATTGTAATTTTTGTCATATTTGATACTCTTGTTTTGTGTGGTTGCATTAGATAGACACAAACAAATACAAATGCTATATTTTTTTTTGTTTATTGTTTACAAGAAAAACTAACAAAACTAAATCCTTGACAGTTTCAATATGTTAGTTCTTAACATTGTTTGCACCAAAGTCAACAAATAACAGAGAATGTGTTCAAAACTGAACAAAACATAGTAAATAAATCATCACATCATCAAATTAATATTTAGTAGTCCTGCCATTAACACGCATTAGAGTTCGAATCCTGGCTGGCATGTTCCCCATGAGCCTTTCACACTGTTGAGGGGCAATCTTGTCCAATTCTTCTTGAATTACTGCTTTTAATTTTTGAAACAGACCTTTTGATAATCCACCACAGATTGAGCTGGCCCCTCCAAGATCTGGATACGTTGCTCCTGCAGCCAAGTTCTACTGGCCCTGGTTGTGTGGCAAGGGACATTATCTTGTAGAGACACCCAGTTTTGACCTCAACTGAACAGTGCAGAAGGGAGAACTGGGGTGTCAAGAATGGCACAATACTTGGCGAACTTCAATGTGCAGTCACAGACAGTGAGATGACCAACACCAGCAGCACTCATGTGTCCCCAAACCATGATACTGCCTCCACCATGCTTGACAGTAGTTACTGTACATGCTGGAGATACCGCTTCGCCTGGCCCTCTGCGTACCCTCACGTTAGCAAGAGGAAGATAAAGCTGGAAACTGGACTCATCTGACCACACAATTGTCTTCCAATTCCCGGCTGTCCAGTTCTTGTGTGCTTGGGCCCAACAATGCCAGGCTAACTTCTGTCTCTCATTGATCAGAGGCTTCTTGACAGCCTTGGACCTTAAGCCGTGATCTAAAAGTCGGCCACGTACTGTGCAGGTGGAACACTGGCCACCAGTGGGGTTTGACCACTTATGCTTAAGCCCCTGTGATGTCATTCAGCGGTTTTCCCTGCACATGCGGATCAGGATGCGGTAATTTCTTGCTGAAGAAACCCTTGGACAACCAGATGTTGGTTTGTTTTCCAAGCTGTTGGTTTGTCTGTATTTCCGCAGAGTATCCGACTGCTGAAGGACTGTATCTGCACTTCCTGGCTATCTGGCGGCAGCTGTACCCTTCCTGGCCGAGAATCTGTATCTCCAGGCGTGTTTCCTGCGTTAGGTCCCTTGTTTTAGCTATTTTTGTCTCTGAGGAACTTACAAATATGCTGGCTTTATATAGACCCAAAGCACGGCAACAAAAAAAATTGTCTTTGAATAAAAAGGATGACGTTCATTATTGGGTCACTGGTAATAAAATGAACCAGTATTCAAAATTTCTGATGTATTTTTATGAAACCAATCAATTTTAAGTTTTTAATGGCTTGTTAGGATTTTTGTGTGTGTGTGTTTTGGTTGTGACTGTACTAAAAAATTGCACTTGAAGACGTAAGAGTGATTCTTAATGCAATACTTCACAAATACACGGGGTGTTTGCAAAAAATGTTTCCCCACCACTCTATGAATATTCATCCATTTGTGAATCACCAAATGGAGCCGCTGCTGCTGCTGCTTCCTCTCAACTCGCATCTTGCAAACTCTCCTGCTCTTGTCTGAGAAACCACTGAATTTTAGCTCCACTCGAATAGCTGAGGCTTGCTGGTATGGAACGACGTCTTGTCTAATGAACATCCGCTTCAAGAGATGTAGAAAAGTTAGGCTTAGGACAGCTTGTTCTGTCATTTTTACTGAATCACAGCAGGATGGATTTGAGCGAGAACAATTTCTGACAAGAACAGTTGTAGCAGCTTGTAAGAAAAGCCAGTTGGCAGGGCGAGCTTCTCTTTTGGTACAGTTAGCATCTCTCTGTAGCATGCCTGCCGGTTAAGCTGCAGGATTTCTTCGTAAATTCTTTTTCCAAGAAAGAACATTCCCTCAAATAGAAGCTTTCCTGCCAGTGGTTAGGAAACATCACTTCACGTTAAAGAACTTCTGCAATAACTAAGCCACTGAACTGAATGTAGTTTGTTTCAAGCGTTTGCAAAGAGATGCATCAATGCCTGCACAAATTCCTGCCATTTATTATCATTGACATTAAACCTCATGACATTTCAATGAGCTCCACCAACAAAAGTTAAGGTGGTCTGAATACCTCCATTGACGCTCGGATGAAATATCCTATGGGGTGCTATATTACAATAATTTTTCCACGTCGAGGGCTAATCACCCTGGCTGCCTTTGCTGCAATCCATCAGTGTCAAGAGGAGGAGGCTTCCGGGGCTTCTGGCAGCTGTTGTCAGGCTGAGTCGATCTGTTGTGGTCTAGGCCAGTCTGTGCAAGAGGGGTAGAGAAAATGCTCTCAGGAGGACACAGCAAGCCCGGCTGCTGCCGCTGTTATGGCAAGATAACAAGATTTATTTGTGCAGGATTTCAGGGCTTGTGTGCAAATTTTTTATGTTAACGTCAAACTGTTTTCTCTGTAAATACTTGCAAGGGAATGTCTGGTTTGACAGAAGGTGAAAGGATTTTATGAATGCAGTATTAATGAAATGATAAGAGAGCTAATTATGATCAGACTTTTAACGGTTTTGAACCCGTTGTCTGAATACTTGGGAGCTGAACTATTGAATTTTGACAAGACGAAATGATAAATCACTGTATTGAGAACACAATCTTTAATTTTTTGGTTTTTGAGGTGATGATATGCAGCTATTAGTAGAATCAATACCGTTGGGGGCAGTCACTTATCATGTGGCCCTCTACTGCCACATGCTTATCATATCCATGCCGACGACATAAAAATTGCAGTTACAGTCAGAGTACACTGAAGATATTCACGCTAACAGCATCAAAGTGATATACATTCAGCTTTTTCATGGAATGAGGACAGCACTCAAGTGACTTTAAATCACTTCTGACTTTTTCGCCAGACATGAGTTGTTTGTTCAGTTGTTATCCCCCCCCCCCCCTCTCTCTCTCTCTACGTGATTATCATTGCTTTCAAACTAGTGCTATTTATGGATTTAGCCGAAACGTTGATATTGCAGGGCTG
>NC_141339.1:10456176-10611176 GCF_037954235.1 Aulostomus chinensis | reverse complement strand
TGCTCCTCTGCCCTCATATTCTCTGCAGTAGTCCACCTATTCTGGCAAATGCGATCTACATTTCCGTTTCCAATACTGCTTCCACTTTCAGCTCACTTGGTATTTTATTTGGGAGAACATTGCAGATTTAATCGATGAGCGTACCTACTGGCCTTGGCAGAGGTGGAGGTCTGCGAGTGCATTTCTAGTAATGTTATTCATCAATTTATTTCTGGTAATGTGTCTGAGACATGGCAGTTGGCATTATGAAATGACTGAAATCTTACACATATGATCTTATACAATGAAAGCTTTAATTAAGTTGCAACTCCTTGGCCAAGTTCCTCTCCTTTTATGGATTTTATCTATTTGGAGAATTTATTTTTATTCTGCTTATTTGTCTCATTCTTCATTGATTCCATACTAATTCCTGATGGGTGCTTGACATTTATTGTATGTCTCTTGCTATGAGATAATAAAGGTCTTTTTGGGTATCTTTCATCACAAAACAGTGCACCTTGGAGTTTTTTCTGTGTACCAGTTTTCTTTTTGGGGAACAAGTAGGCCTTCTCAGGCTTTCAAAGTCAACACAATCATTATATTCAGAAGCTGTGTGTCTGAACACAGCCTGTATATCCCATACATGGGACTACACTAACTGTAGGGTCTGGTCATAATTTGCACATACATTTTTATGTCTGTTTCCATGCAACAGACCCTACTGTTAATCATCTTATCAACTATTTTGTAACCCATTTGATCATCTCATTGAAACATTAGAAGAAGTCAGGATGGATAATTAAGAAGTTTTTGTGACAGAAACCCAACTCATTTACAAGAACACTAACCTCTGAGATAAAACGGCAAGTGGGCTAAGCAAAACAGGTGCATTGGTGTGTTACGTCATAACCAGGAGAGGCCTATGTCACTGGTTTACAACTGTCTAAAGCTGACATGATAGATAGACCAATTGTAGGATGATGGTTCTGGGGTGATCTATGCTTACTAATGAGCATTTTGTCGTCAAACCACAACATACGGGTCCTCCTTTAAACAATCCAACAAGCAGGGATAAAGTGGCTTTGGTGCACGCCCAATCCATTCAAATCGGTTTAACAATGAATAGTCAGGGAGTGAAGTCCAGTGTAAGGCACAAATAGGTTGTTATCAGTATCAAAATGAATCACTGTTATGTTTTTTTTTTCCTTTGGTGTAAAACGAAAGTGACCAGTCAACACTGTCATCGATCACCTTAAAGAGCCGGTAGACCTTGTGCCTTGGCATATTGCTATTTAGGTGGTGTATCCAGTGAGGTTGAGGAACAAATTTTCTGATGAAGAAACCGCTTGTTTCCTACTTGTTTGTCTAAAAATATTTCAGAAGCTCAATGCTGAACTTTTTTTTTTTCCACTGAAGTTTCCTCTGTTATGTCAAGTTTATTACTCTACAGTATTAAGAAACCACAAACATTAATACTAAATGCAAACTGGAAAACTCCTGACATGGCATCCCTGACAGATATTTAAATCATCAACAAAGTTATGTTGTTGTGTCTTGTGCATAAACGTGCATAGCGTGTCTCTCAATGTAGAGAAGCACTAATCAAATGTGCATCAGGAGTTGCCACAGTGCATACCTGAGAGCATGATGACGATTTGTAGGAGCAGCACAAAACCAGCAAAGCTCCCTGAGGTGAAGCAGACGTGATGTACAAAATGTTTTAGGAGTGATCTTATCTGTGTGGGTGCAGCTCATTGTCTGAACATTGCTCCCTTAAGCAGCAGGACAAATATTGCACAGTTGACTTTAGACTTGGTTTTCATTGGTGCAAATGGTTTTTGCTGCCTCAAGATGGGACCATGCCAACATAGGACCTAATCACATCTCTTTCTCAAATGGACATTGCAAAGGGCACACTTAAAAATACAAGTACATTTGCTTGTCAAACGTGTGTGCATGCAGGATGAGAAACTGAGTGCATTTCCTTGGTTGTACAAAACCAATATAGGAGCAGCCATTCAAATTAAACAACTCAGCCAAAAACATGTAGTTGGAAAATGAAAGATTAGACAGCCTAATATTTGCACAATTCAGCAGTGTTTATTTAAGATTTTGGGAACAGTTCTGACAGGATCTGCAAGTTAGGAAATTCTCTATTATGGCCCCACTTCTCCCTATTATGGCCCCTCTTCTCTCTAGCCGTTCTTTTTCTCAATGCCAGCAGGAGTTTGCAAAAATTGCAGTTGTAATTTAATCAGTGTTTTGTTTTGCAAGGACTCTCCCTTAACCACATTTTAATGTCCCTCTTCATTTCTGTTACCTCATCAACAGCAGGGATCTGTGCTCCTGTTACATCATCTAAAGCAGAGTTTAACGGCTGGTTTATTATGTGGTTGGATCTTGTGGCAGAGTCACGAGTGTGGATTGAAGGTTGATCAGAGGAACCCTCCTGCTGTTAATGCTACTGGCGGTGTTTGGAAAAGGGAGCTGGAAATTGTTCTGTCTGTGTTCAATATCGAGATGCTGTTAGAGGAACCACAGCATAAAAAGGGAAAACCCACTCACTCATTCATGCAGGTATCAGTACACCAACTGTTGACGTGCAGAAAAGGCCTCACGATTTATAGCTCTTTCTACTCCCTCATCTCTGTGTTGCTTTTGGTTACGTAATCCTCACTGAACGTTGATAGTAATCCACATTCTCCCCACCCCCTCTCTCTATCCCTTCATCTCTATGTGGCCTGCGCAGGTTAAGCCGTAGAGGACTCTCGCTGGTTGCCGGAGGAAAAGATGTGCGATGGAATGGTAGCATTTCAGACGAGAGCCCTTTCCTCTTCTTTCTCCTCCTCTTCCGCCACCACCTCCTCTCGAGCCCACAGGCTGGCTGCCTCCATGCTTCTCCTCTTTTTCACCCTGCTCCCTCATGGTCACGCATCAGGTAAGAGAAACACACACACGCTCTCTGTCTCTCCTCCTACATGATAGACATTGACTAAACCGCCATCTTTGCCTGTCTCCAGTGAATTTATAGAGGTTATTTTCATTCATCTTGCAGGTCAGTCAGATTAAATTGGCTTCCTTTACCCTTGGGTCGGTCAGGTTGCAGCTTGAGATCTCAATCCCACCCACTCTGACAGTCTGTTGGTTGCCCTAATGAGTTACAACAGTTTTCCTTCTCTATTGAGTGAAACAGAGAGATCATGTTGTTTGTGGTCACATTGCTGTCATAAGGTTTTAATCAGCCGTGACATTTAGTGTCCTCTGAGAGCTTTCAGCAAAGCTAACTGGCTTTGGCCATTACACTACACAAAACTCACAGTTTCAGCTTTAAAATTTGGGTTAGCATTTTAGACAGTAATATTGGAATAGCAAGTATTGGATTTTCCCAATGAAGGTCAATTTAGTTCATAGTTGGAAGTTAATGTAGACATAAGTAATGCTCATTTATCAAGCCTTACAAAGCATATAATGTTGATGCTGTGTACTCATTGAACCCCTTTTGCTCGTGCCAGCTTTCCTTTCACTTCAGCACTCCTATGTTCCAGTCCCCTCCCACCTACACACACACACACCACAAACGCACACTACCCACGCACAAACACTACCCACATGCACTGTCACACTCCCCCCACATAGCCAGCTTGTGAAATGTGCCAGATGTCCTTGCTACCGTGTGCAGGAGGAGCTTGCATGTGTGGATGTAAATGCGTCTGACATGTAGTATAATGCCCAGGGATGTTTTTAAGTGTTAATTGATTTTCTTACTTTAATACCTTGAACAAATAAATGAGTGTGGAGATGCAACAGAGAGAATAGAGAGAGATGGGTGGATGAGACAAGGGAGGGGGCACTGACGATGATCCCAAGTGTATCCTCTCTCTCTCTCTCTCTCTCTCTCTCTCTCTCTCTCTCTTTCTCTTTCTCTTTCTCTTTCTCTTGTCTTATGTAACACATGTGATTCATGTAGAGCCCAGAGGGACTGGTATCACACTCACGTTCTAGGTCTAACACACTCAGACACATACATTGGCAGTGCCTACCAATATCAAGTTAAATGTGTCCTCAAATCCCCATTCCACGTGCTCAATGTGCTATATATATGTATCTGTATGTTTTTTTGTTTGCTCTACATATTGTCAGTGGATATCATGCTTCATATAGGTTGGTATGGAAAATTGTGGTGAGATAGTGTATCAAGAAATTACCCATGATGATTAGAGTTCCCTATAGCAACCTAAAATTTCCTTTTCACTACTCATAATGTGCCCAGCTATTCAAGACTGTCAGTTAGCTGGTGGAAAGGGACAGCCAGTTCTCTAAACTATTAGGATTATTTTCACCTGGCTAGTTTAAAGACGAGTGAGAATGTGTATACCTGTGAGGAAACTCTGACCTCTGTATACGGATGTGTTAGAGGTGAGAAACTGGTCATGTAGATGGTGAGGTGGTAAGTTGATGTTGGATAATGTGATAATGCCTCTCATTCATGTAATTTCAGTTTATTTTAAGGCATTAGCTTAACATCCACACCAACAGTACTATATGCTTATGTGCTTGTAGTGAGCCATAACAATTCTATAAACACCATTCAACTTGAAATGATACAAAGAAATCAAATTATATAGCAAAGTATTTCATTAGCAATGCAAAGAGTGCACCAGAGACACAGCCTCAGATCTGTCACAAGCGCTCCGCTTTCTCCGATCACCTCATCCGGATCATCTTCACCGCCTGCACATGGACTATTACATTAGCAAAACATGTCAATAAAGCCAGTACCCAGTGATGGCTCCTACAATCGGGAAATTCCTAATCAGTTCTATACAATCACAAAGCACAAACAAGTTCACCAAGACAAAGCGTATGAGAATTGTAAATGGTCCTCACCTATCTGAAATCCCTTCAATTGATATCAAAGATACCACTGGTTAATACAGTCATGTGGTTGCAGTTTGAAGCCATCAGTTTGATTTCTGCAATCATGGAAATCCTGCAGAGACTCTAGTTGTTGTCCTGATCCTCCCGTTGAGAACAGTCAGCCAGGTCATGTCATTCATTCAACATTCAGGTGCTTTGCATTGACTGATCATTGAATGTGGGCATTTAGATGGCTGGATGTGAGGCAGATATTTCCAAGTAGACTGATTTTTACAGGGACATTGCCTGCAGGTAAGCGTATGCATAATTTTTAAAATGTTGAATATTTTTGGCACACAGCATTTTTAGTTTTTGTGTGCACATACACTTTTAGTAAGAATCTGACGGTTTGAGAATGTGACCCTTAACTTTGTATTAATCATGTTATATATATTTACGTTGCTTTGATATTGATGAGTGACTGGAAAGTTGCATTGATAATGTAATGTTTGGTGAAAATTGTTCTGGTGATTTTGTGTAGCTCTGGTGACAAACAAATCAATAGATGCAACTGAAATCATCACTTCCTTGGCCTTATGGTAACAAACACCGCATGTGCAGTGAGATTTTAGAAGATGCAGTTGCCTGATATGGTAGTTCTTGAATGAACTAGTTAAACCTATAATTAGATACATTGTCATAAAGGTGATGAACTCATTTTATAGCTTTAAAGTCATCCATCATATTGGCTCTCATGTTGGCTGGCCTCTTATTTTCTCCTGCTCCCCATACATAATTCACATAGGTAATCCCTTGACATATTCCAGAGATGGAGATTGCTCTGGAAATTTTCATGAATATGAAATTTCATCACTGCTGACAGGCTTATTCCAGACTCATACAAATAGCAGTCTGTGGCATGAATAGAAATTGATACGAAGATATACTACAGAGCATTTGCATACGAGAGCAAAATCTTTCAACAGCAGAGACCAGCAGACTGTGCAGAAAAAAATTCAACCTCCCCTTTTGGTCTGTGGAGATCTATGCATGTTTTATAGATATTACCCAGAGGAAATACTGTTTTTAATTGATTGGAAATAAGATGGACAGACCTGAAGAATTCTGGCTCCCACTTTTGGTTCCTTTAACAAAGAAACCTTCCATGTTGGTGGCCTTGTGTTGTTTGTGGCAAGGTCAGGACTACAGTGTCCTGTATCAGTTAGTGTACTCTGTTAGGACGGATTCACAAATCCTTAGGAGCTGCTGTATTTTTAGATTCTAACTGTGTCCAAATCATGTCACGAGTCCAAGTCATGTATTTCGTACTGTTCAGCTGTGTTGTAAACAAGATTATCAGTAGCAGTATCTGCTGTGCCAATGTAAATACAAATACAGATTTGTGTTTTTGATTAGTGTCTGCAATTAATTTGTGTTAACAGAGTCAATAAATTTTCAAAAATGAGCAACATGCTAAATAAGGTCTCTGCTACCTTCAAGCAGGGTGCCAGAAGACAAACACAGCAAACAAATAGCCATTTGGTTCTTGTGTATGCAAAGGATAAATGACATCAGTGTGGAGGATTTACAGGGCACAGTTTAAATGTTACTTGTTTCAAAACTTCCCTGAGTCAATCTGACATCTACTATGTTCCTAATATTGAGTCAGAATCTTAAAGTGAGCCTTTGTGGTTTTTTTCAGAGGAAGTGGTGCGAGACTGAGTCAGAACTGAGAGGGGAAAAAAGACAGAACTGAGTGCATCAAAAGGTCTATTTACATGATTGTATGTCGTGTTTTGTACTCTGAAATTGTTACATGTAAGGAGGCAGAAACACTTGGTCCATCCTTGTTGGCACAGTTTGGGAGTTAAATATTGCCTACTACAACCCATTGTCCTTTGAAGTTGAGTTAAGACTGTACAGGAAAATTGCAGCGAGGACCAGAAAGCTCACACAAACAAGCCTGCTGTGTGCTCTGTGTGGCAGTGATGTTTATATATGTTCACGTGTGAGAACAGGAAATGGTTTTTCCTGGGCCTGAAAGAAAAGTGGAGTCATAGAGGTAAAGGAGAGAGCAGGGGGAAAGGCTAAGAGATGGAGCTGAGAGCTGCCTTTCTAATTTCCTGTGAGATTTGTGTTTTCGGATCGATTGTTGTCCATTGTTGGCTTGAGCTGAATACATATTTCTGAGACTGATGACAGGCTAATGCCCTTACCAATTCCCTGGCTTTGTCAGTTCTTGCATCAGTGTGTAAGACCAACCCAAGGGTATCAGGATGTTCTCTTGAAAGTTAAGTTGCTCAAAGAAAAGGACTTGACAACTCCCTCTCTGTAATAACAGAGTATACTCTAGAGGCTTGCATGGCGTCATTCCTCTGACCATAGAGGAAAAAGTCTGAAAGAGCCATATCCTACTTCTTCACACAGCTGTAGTCTTCAACTGTTTGAAACTTGTTGCTTCCTAAACTAAACAAATACAAAGGACTCATGGGGTATGTCTGCCTGCACACTGTCCAGCCTTTGCTGAATTTTTGCACAGGAGTAATTGTCCTCCGGCTACACCGTTTTTTAAAACCTGCCTATCTAGCAATTACCTGTTCACAATTGTCCCCCGAAGTCCTGTTAGCAATGTGTAAGCAAGCAGACCAGAGTAAAGCAATATGTCATCTGCTCCTGGCTTCTTTTTGAAATGTGAGAACAAAGAGGGCTTTTAGGGGGTGTAAGAAACCACAGGCAAAACCACAGCAAGCTGTAGCTCCACTAGATCACCAGCCTACAATTAGGACTGCTACCTCTCTCTCTGTGTATGTGAGAGTGAGTGAGTATTCCCAACACAGCACTGCCCATTTTCTAAGATGTCTCTGTTCTTTCTCCCCACTCCGCTTTCTTTCTCTCTTTAAGGCCCCTGCCATTAGCCAGGTGAGACCAGAGACCATTAACAGCAGTCTGGTCGAATCCATCAGCCTTTCTCTTTCATTACATGTGTGTTTATCACTTCAGTCATCACTCTCCGTTCTCACCCTGTGTCACTTAACTGCTCCCCCACCCAATCAATCCCAAAAGGGAAAATTTAAACGCCTCACCACAGAAAGAAATACTCCATGGAAACAGATACTGCAGTGCGGATGGGCAAAACAAGGACCATTTCATTCACTTTAAAACTGTCAAGCACACTGTTACATTACTTGTTTAAGATCCCAAATGGGATAAGTTATTGTTAGCTACACATTTCTGCCACTCCACCTACCAACATTATATCATAAAATGAAACAAAAAAAATTCAACATGTTTTTTTTTTTTTTTGGGTTTCCATGGTAGGCTAGTGTGCATTTTTGGTTAAAAAAAAATGAGGTGTTACAAGTTGAAAAACACAAGTTGTTGTATTGCTCTGCAAACTATTTCTAAGGACAGTACCAGAAAGGTCAAGGTGTGAAATTTAATTGCAGGAGGTTACAAGATACTTATAATGCTGTCATGAATTACTATACAAATTTTTGCCTGACTTCTATAGTCAAAATATTTTTACCAAGACATGAAATGTTTCTATTTCTATCTAAAGCGTGTTAAACTGCTCAGTAATCTTGCGTGTGTCAGGAAGAATTGTTTTTTATGCACAATTAATGAAATGCGTTGTCAGCCTGTGTTTATCATATATCAATTGCGATTTCTAACAGTACTGCACAAATGTTGCAGAAATTGCATACTTTTTCATATTTGTTACTGCTATTTATTTGATTTGGTAAACCTTATTTTTTTCTTCAAAAAGTACTGCATAAATGTTTCTTTTTAGTTTTTTCTTAATGTTAGTTTAAGTTTTTATTCAAGGCTTGAGCAATGCACATCTCTATCTTATTATCTATCTTATTATTTGTTTTTTGTGCATTTTTCTTGATAACCAAAAGGGTAGACTCATGATGTCATTTATGAAATTGCACTTTTTTACACAATTGTGTCAATTTTACTTTTTCATTAAATTTTTCAGCATGTGTAAGAAATGACACATACGTTTTGTACTGATGCTTTTCAGGCAGTTTATGTAAATAAGTCAATGTCTAATTTCAACCATTAAGCAAGTCAGCAAAATAGGAAAGACAAACAGCTTTTGAAATGCTCCCCACAGGGATTCAAGGTGTGAAAGATGGCTCAAAACGGCACTTCACGTCATAGACCCAGCCTTGGTGAAATCAAGGTTCTCAGTAAAATGTGTGTGGTTGTGTGAAGCAGCAGGCAGTCATAATGATTTCCAAAAGGCCTCATCTGAGGGACCAGCCTGCTGAGTGGAGGACATCAGTGACTAATGAGCTGCTAAATATATCCTCCAGTCTCTCCTGTCTTCTGTTGCACTTTGCTTCTCTTCCTTCTTAGCCTTTCTTCATTATTTGTCTTTGCCTCTCATGTTCTTTTTAGTGTTTTTTTTTTTTATCTTTTTTTGATTTTGTACCTACACTCTATGTCCCATTTCTGCCTGACTTTACCTCACCCTTTCTCGTTTCCTTTGATGTCTGCTTTACATTTCCACAGTAGCATTGAGAGCTCATTTTTCATCGCACCTTCATTCAACACTAGTATGCTGTTGAAACATGTTCATCAGCTTACACATAAGGTACCAGACATCCTACACACATACACTGAATTTGCCAGTAGTTAAGGTATTCACACCATGCCAGACTGTGGGCAACCATGATCAGAGCCTGTGACGTGGATACTGCATGAATGGTTCTTTTTATAACGGTGCATGTGGCTCTTTTTCTTTCTAACCATTTTTTTCAGTTTCATAAGTAAAATGTGATTATCTTGATGTATAAAACAAGGAGATAGCAGTTGACCAATTACCTGTCTGACCAATAAAGCTATTCCTGTAGCTGCACTGTGAAGCACTCTTACAGTTTTACCATTAGAAGTCATTTAATTTCAAGCAGCAGCAGTAAATGTTTGGCTTGCAACAGTGGTGTTTTAGTACAGCAGTTACAATTCCAAACCACAGACATTCTTGAGTTACGCAGCCTCGGCACAGAATACACCTCTGGTTCACTTGTTTATTATGAAGCATCCAGACCCCTCAGGTCATGCGGGATGCATTTACACAGTGTTCTCAGGATTAAAACTAACAAGGTGAAGCAGCTTGTAGTTTCTTTGCTCCCCACCACTCAAGCAAGCTTCCTGTATAGCAGAGGTCCACTAAAACTATCAGCACTTGTAGTTCACTTCTTGATTACCATTAATTCAGTTCTTCTCTTGAACTATTTATTTGCTTTTCCGGATTATTTAAAGGGAGCCTTCCAGTCTTCCTAATGTTCTTTTGCTATGCCTATGTCAAACACATTGAATTGTCTTCCTAGTAGTCTGAATGTTGCCGTAGGAATAAAAATACCTTGCTTTTTGTTACTTCAACATGCCACAGTTGCAGCAAGACAGTGGAAATTGAGTAATGCTGTATACCATCGTACGCAATCCATTAATCTCTTAGCATTTAGTTTTAGTCCAATTTAAGCTCATTAGAATCTTTCATCAAAAAAGCATTCTCCCTTGTTTAAAATGAACCCATCCATAGGGAATAGAGGCCACAGACAGTCAGTTAGGCAACATGTGAAGTAAACCACTCCTCTGTCAGACTCCTGAGGGGAAGGGCTGGGCTCTACATGTGCTATCTTGCTGTGTTTATGTTGTTCATGTCATAGCGGGAGGCAACATTCAGCTATGTCCCCCTTACTGACTGCATTTCAACAGAAACTCCTCCATCAAGACTGTTGATTTTTTTTGGGGGGGGGGCAATTTTTGCTACATTGCACATTTGATAACAGATAACAGAAGAGAAGAGATGCCAAACAACAATTTATGTTTGCCTATCACCCTCCAGAGAAAAGTCTTAGCTGAATTCAGAACAGCGGCTGTAGAGCTTTTAGGAATTAAATGCCCTCCTTTAAAGATATTTCAGTGTTTTGAGTGATTTCTGTGGCATAGGCCTCATATAAAGCAAGATCTCCTACACTAACCTTTAAACCATGGCTTGTTGAATTTTGACCTCAAATTGATGGTATATACTGATGTCTAAACTCGGTCTAATTTTGGCTTGCGGAATGTCCTAATTAAGATTTATTGTCTCCTTTTTATTTGTTATTTCCTGTTTCTCATTGGTATGGTCATCATCCCTGATACTGGACTCAATTCATTAGTTGGAGTGTTGAGATGTTTAGTAGCCAGGTGGCTTAGTGACACGTTAATACCTTCTGTCCTCATTACATCATCTGTAAACAGCCTCCCACAGCAAACAGTAGCCAAATAAGGAAGGTCTTTGTTTAGCTCCACACGAGTCCATTTAGATAATTATATCAGGATTTGTGACGTGTGTTTATATCTTGTCCATATTTGTTTACATTTCTGTTTGAATAGTTTGGTAGTTTAATATTCAGTGAATCTTAATTCTTTTTTTTTTTCTAAACGTGACAAATAGATTATGTAAGGTGTCAGATTCCAAATATCTAAATATTAATATTTGTCCAAGTTGCTGTTTGGTGTGGCCAACACTTAAAAACCTCAAGCACTTCATTCATAATTGTAAGAGATGTGAAGAACTCTTCCTAAAATGCAGCTGCACCCAGCAAATATTTGCTTTTGTTAATTGATAAATGATGGAACAATCATCAAACATGTGATTAATTAAAGTTAAATCATGTTATAATGAATATTGTGTTTTAACAGCACATTTTTTGTAGAAATAATTGTGAATTGTCAAAGTTAGTTAGACTCCAGTATCAGATTTGGTTCTTAATACACCACTTTGCACATTTTACAAATTTTTCCCATAAATGAGGTTGGGAAACAGTTCTTTGAGCTTGTCCAATCATTCTTGAAAGAGATTGCTGGTGGAAGGAGCTACATACAGACTACCTGACTGAGCTGTGTGAATCTATTTGGTCAGGAATCTCATGGATCTGATGTTAGATTCCACCACAGGAGCTGGACGGGGATTGTAAATCCACTCTCATGTCAAGCTCTGTTCGCTTCACATTGTAATACACACTGTAACCAGAGAGGTGAGAGTTTGCTCCCCAAAATTTAGCTTCAGTGTTTGGTTTAACATATAGCAGGTGAGAGACAGATGGATCATAAAATATTCTCAGGCTCTTATCGTGCTGCAGCATCGTTTGTCATATATCTGGATAATTTTTTTCTCTGTGTACCGGAGATCCTAGCCTGGCTCCAGCCCTTGAATCTCTTTGCTGACTGCAGACCCACTCAGCCTTTAAAAGGTAACAAAGTGTCATGACCATGTACCTCCTTGGTGTTCCTGCCAGCAATATAACCAATTGCAGCACCAAGATTTTTTTTAATCATTTTAAAATAGATAACTGTGCTCTTCCTATGTTTCATACAATTTTAAATACCGGTTTGAGAATCATAATTTTTAGGAATAGAAGCAGTTTCATTTTGTTGTACACTATAGTGCATTCTGAAAGAGAAATGTGGGTTTCCCTGTGTGATCAAACTATGTTTCAGAACAAATCTTGGAATCCGACTTATTTAGAAATATAATCTGAGCCATTGTCAACCACATATCCTGTTTACAGGGTCACTTGGGGCAGGAGCCTTATCCCAGCTATCATTGGGAAAGAGGCGAGGGGTTGCCAATCCAACACAGGGTCACATATAGGAACAGACATGCACTTACACCTGTGGTCAATTTTAGTGTCACCAATTAAACTAACAAACAGGTTTTTGTCATGTGCGAGGACACTGGAGTACCCAGAGAGAACCCATGCAGACAAGAGGAGAACATGGCCAACGAGGCCCAAACAAAGGCCCTGACCAGTTGATGGATTTGAACCCAGAACCTCCTTGCTCTTAGGCAACAGTGCTATCCATTCATCTGTTTACCTAAATTCCACATACATTCTCAATTAAACATCGGGAAATATGCTGTTCATAGAAGAGCGTCATGAGAAGCACAGATGGGTAGCATGTTGTTTAATGGTGTGTGGTCATTTTGTATTTCTTTCTTTATGGAAGTAGGTCTTTTTTTATTTATTATTAACTACTTAGGTATCTCATAGAGGGAAAAAACTATACATTTAGGCAGACACTCAAGGCTGTGTTAATAATTTCAGTATCGGACATGAAAAAGTGGTATGGAGCTATCCCTTCTTGGATATACCCAGAATGTTATCAAGGTGGAAGCCATTGTATGTTGTGGGCACAAACTGGGAGAAAAACTGCACACCACTTCAGTCAGTAGAGCAGCCTGTATGGTTATAAACACTGATGCTGGTGCCATTTGTTCTTCCTGTTGCTGAGCAGTTGCTCTCTTAAAGTTCAGCCTGACTTCATTAAGATGATGATGGACAGCTGCAGTAGTGATTGCTTTGTTCAGTGATTGGTAATGTATGCTAGTCTTTATCAGTGCTTTTCTAAATTACCATTATCATATTACTATGTTAATTTTACAGAAATTAACAGCTGGTGTATTGTTGAAGGTGTTGGTTCTCTCTGCAGTATGCCTCCTCCATTTAATGATGTCAGTGAAGTAGGTGTGGTGCTACTGCAGTGAGCCTGCTACCACATAAATCCTACTGTTAAGTTTCAGTTTCTAAAAAATTATTAGAGCTCTTAGATGTGCACTGCCCTCCCCAGTGGCTATGATAGTAACAGCGAAACATCAGCATGCCAGAATTGGTCGGTAGCAGGGTTGGGTTTGTCTCCCTGACTTTCACCTTTGGCAAATGTCCTCAACACAGCACTCTTTCCTCCGCTGGCTGGCAGCTTCAGGCTGCTGAAACATGATCAGCTCACAGTTGCATTGACTGTTTGGGAGGGGGATTGTGTGTGTCTGAACACATGCACATGTGCATAGGAGGGGGACCCACACACTCTTTTGTTTTCCTCTGAAAGCTGAGGAGGAGGAATGTCTGCCTCCCAGCTGTCCTCGGCAGTGAGGGTGATAGAAGAGAAAAGGGGGACTTGCGGTTTGCCTTAACTAACATCCTCCCATCTGTTACTCGAGGGCACAGAGTGTGTGTGTGTGTGTGTGCGCGCATCTGAGGTTTGGAGAGAGGGTCACACTATAGTGATCCTCCCTCCCCTGCCCTCAACCGCTTTGGCCTCTCATGCATATCTAACCCTTCAAATGCAAAGTTGTCTGTTGTCCTTTTTGGAGGCACACTGCTTAAATCTGTTGCTGCACCCCATCCCTCAGTGAGCGGGAACAATGGGGTGTAATGGCAGCACACGTGGCTTTGTAAATGCATTGCAACAGCATTGAAAGAATTGGTGGGATGAGGTAGGGTGTTTCTGTCTGTTTAGAGACTTCCTTCACCCTGGGTGGATCCATATCAAATGTGTTTGTGTCTGTGTATCTGCCACATCTGCAAGAAGAAATTTGCTGTTTTTACAGTTATGTTGAAATGCTCTTTTGGAAATCCACAGCTGTTTGACTCATGTTTTCTGGCAGATTTTTTTTTTCCACTGTTAAGGTAACAATTGCTTGGTGTGTGGGTTTTACTGTAACTCCCCACTTGCTCATAGTACAACATGACACGATTAGTATCTCTGGCCCAGACATCAAGTATCCCATGTTACAGTCCCATGTCACCCTCCCAGGTCAGTTGTGTGGCTGTAAAATAATCTGTGGTGTGTTGGTGAAAGAATGAAAGTGAGTAGAGGCAGGTCACTCTTTTCACACATACACACCATATCACATTTCACAGCTGCACCATGACAAGTTCAGTAATTTATACTTTACAGTCCACGTGATATTACTGCATGATGTTTGAGTTATTGTCTATGTCTGGAACAGACGAAAGAGGACTCTAAACTATCCGTACAATGTTGGCCAAACCAAACAGTTTCTTTTTGTACCCTGTGTTAAACTTCACACCTATCCTATTACCTTGCATTTTACAACTTAACTTAACTTGTATCCCAGATGTGTCATACTCACCACCTTATTGCAGTTTTTATTGTAAAATTTAGAGAAGAATACCTTTTTTTTAATACCTCTGTGCCACATTGTACATCTCTAAAGAAGGGTGAGGCACATATTACTTCAATGGTGGCCTCAGTGCATTAATTACATGTGGAGTTTAGAAATTAAAATTACCAGTCAGGCAGTACAGTATGAAAGACCTGGGTGTGTTTCTGTGTTTCTGAATGTTAGCGTCATTATACTGACCTTAAGTTAAGGTGAGGCAAGTAAATAAATGGTAAAAAAAAAAAGGGGGGGGGGATTGCCATGAAATTCTTTGAACCCTTTCTTACATTATTGTATGTATTCTTTTGTCTGCCCTCTATGTTAAAAGAAATATTCAATTTACTGTGAACATAATTAAAATATGCTTATTCACATTTTTAAAGCTGGAACCACTGAATGTTGCTGTTCTTGTTTTTGACTGATTAATCTACTATTTTGGGGGGACTATGTTAGAAATGTTCATAGTTTACAACAAGATGAACTAATGAGAGACCCTCTTTTGTTTATTTAAAGCATTTAGTCACCATTTGGATTATAAAGTGGTGAGACTTTTTTTAACACTATCCCACCATGGACTCCCCTACACCTTAATAACAACAACAGCTTGGCCAAAAATCCTATGGATTACTAGGAAAGACTTTGGAAACCCGATTTTTTTTTTTTTTTAAGTCTCATCCATTGACAGAAAGGTCATTAAAAACAACAACAGAGGACATAGAGAGAGGCCAACAAAGGAACAAGAAAACATATTTACAAGGCCAAAGAGAGCATCATCATCCGCTCGGTTTTAAGATTAATCCAACACACACATAAACAGCCCCTCCTTCACACGCAAATTCCCCTGCTTCTAGACACACTAGACGACATGCATAAATACTGGCGAACACACCCTCTTTTATGGTCTATTGTTCTAGAGAGCGACAAAACAGCTGGTTCCAGAAGTCATCAGTATCCTATCTGTTTTAACACGCTCTCAGCTTGTAATAGAGGATAATTAGAATTTTAATTTGCCCGGGCAAAGCAGGCTAAAACCCTTGTCCTCCCCCCAACTGTGTTTTCACCTGCCCCCCCCCCCCCCCCATTGCCAGCTCTGAGCCATCAGTAACAGATGGGGAAAGGGAGATATTCACAGCCAGGCAGGCACTTCAGAGCAAGGCAGGGGATTTTGACGCCCCCTTATGTCTCCGGCAGCATAGCCCTAAGGTGCTGGATGTTGGGATTAGGAATCATCCCTATGGGCGTCCTATCCTAAACCAGTCTTTCTCCTACTACTTGATATGTTACCTCTACCATTTAACAGTTAATCCGGTTGATCACCCTTCATTAATGTGTATTGTATATTCCAGATTTTCTTAACTTGCTGCGTGTCAAAGTTGCTTTCATTAATGACTTTGTGCAAGTGTGTTTTTTCCATCAGCTTTCGAAATGTACTTGTGCCTCTGTTTAGTCATTATGCTTTCGAAATTTCTCCAGAATCCGTTCTCTTGAGCAAACTCAACATCAGACCAGTGGGAGCACAGCTTGTGTTTAACTGTGACTCATCCCCTTCCTCATAAGCACAAAACATGGCGTTCTGAAATCCACTCTGGCAGTGCATAGTGCTTTAATCAATCTGGGTTGTTTCTTTTTCTTGTGTGTTTTTAGAGCAAATATTCATACTAGGTTGGGAGGCTGATGGAAAAGAGGGGGACAGAAATGTTAAATATATTTACAACCCTGTCATCTCTGGATCCTACACTGGTGGTCATTGTTTCCTTCATCCATCTCTGCATTAGCCCACCCCACAGTGTAGTATGTAATATAGCTGGCTGCTGCTTTCCCTCCCATTGTTGTTTCATTCAGCCTCTCCCTCACAAACAGAACTACTGGTCAGCCTGCCACAGCACGTCTCTTTTTGGCTTGTAATTGCTCAGGGCCACAGTGCTTCATGATGCTGATGTTTTTCAGTGCTCTCTTCCTTCCTTCATTTCTACCCTCCCCCTCTCTTTCTGCCTGTTTATTTAATGAACACATTTCCCTCCCTGTAAGTGCTCTTTTTCGGTGACTCTTTTTCTATCTTCTACTCTTTTTTTTTTTTTTTAACCTGGCACCATGCTATCATTATTATTGTTGATGTTTTGCAAACCTCTTTCTTATGTTGAACATACTGTGTATATATATATTTGAATGCTCTTGTTCTAAGGCAGGCTGTGATGTGTTTAGACATGTGTAATCCCAAAAGAAAGTGAGTTTAAGTTAACAAAAATCTCACTGTTTGCGATTTCACATCCACATTCTGACATTTTTGTCTCACGTTCTATTCACCACCCAGACAAAGGATGCACTAAATGAAATGGCAATTGCTTTGACCTCTTTTTTTGAAGGTTTAATGTAATATTTCATTGATGTGTATCCATGTTTTATGAAGTTAGCAGAGATGGTCTGTTAGGCTACATGGCCCACTTCCATTATAATCACAGTTGCACGGCTCGGACGATGGAAATTGCTGGGAGCTCACCAGCGCGTCTTTGTGTCAGCACAGGCAGCACAAGGTTTTCCTGGCAAGAGAACGGAAGGCTGGTTTGTTGGGCTTTTGAAAGGACCGCAACATTCAAAATGGACCTGCATTTTCCTGCTTTCATGGTTCACTCTGCCGGACTTGACCTCAGTAAACTCTCTGAAATGATCTCTGTGCAGGAACAACTGGGGTAAATCTGACACTGTAACACTTTCCTCTGAGCTTTATTGGCTATGCCCCCTTTGCTAATGCAAGTTTTTTTTTTTTGTTAAATTAATAGACATATAAATCAGATTTGGCTAAATCTACTAGAAAGCTAGTGCTCCCTCCATTATATTTAAAAACCTTGCAGTCATGAGGGCATGGTCCTTGAATTAAAGCAAGATAATGCTGTATTTTTCCTCCTACTGAAGCTCATTATCTGGTCTCTTCAGTGTTTCCTTTGTAATCCTCTTTTTTTTTTTCAGCAACCACCACATTTATAAACAGAACGTATTCTGGTTTTGTGTGGATGAAGGAACTGCCCCCTTCAGGTCTTTTTGTTCCCTGCTGACTCACAGCCAAGGGTCATCAATTTATCACCCCTTGCCCCTCCCATTAGCACCATGAGGGCCTTCAACTGCCCTTAAGCAACTTGACAAACAACTGCTCAGGTCATAGTGTCAAATGGCATGTGGCTTTGCAGACAGTATTTCTGTATCTGAGAGAGGTGCCATAAGTGCATTTGGATGGGAAAGATTACCAATTATACAAACAAATTTTGTGCATATTCTAGCATGTTTGAGCATATCTTAAGTAGCATCAGTATCTGGGCATGCAGATGTGTCTCTACATATTCCAGCTACACCACATTATTATGCAATATCATTGTGTGCGATAGAATTGTTGCTGTTTATGATTACAGTTTCTGAATTTGTAGATTTCAATCCTACCTTTAATGCTAGAATCTGCTGGTGTTGTGTATCCATGGTGTCACAGCACGTCTGCGAGAGATTAGTGATGGTATGGCCCCGCTGCTCGCCCTGTCTTGTAGGGACATTTTCCATCTTTCATCTCAAACCTGAGCTTAATTCACACTCATGCTTTCTGAACATTTGGTGGAATAATTCAAATCTTCACCCTCGACCAACTTTTTGGGGAATGACGAACAGAAACAGGAGAAGGTGGTGGGAGTGCTAATTTTGTTTGCGCAAGATACACTGAGTTCAGAATGTATTTATCCGTGATTGATGTCCAGCTTTTTACTGATCCGGACTGGCTGAACCTATGCAGCTGTGTCTTAAAATGAAATCCAGCTTATATCGATTCATCTGGGAATCTTTACACTCCTATTATAAGCCACTCTCAGTATTTGCTGCACAAGCTGTGTCATGTTTTAGTTTTGTAGTTAACCTGTGTAATAATCCTGTGGTAACTCTGTGTTTGCTCCGCTTAGCTGTTTTTTTTAGTTTTTTTTTAGCACTTACAGCAAAGTCAGTCCCCAACTGAATTCTGTATCATCACACCCTGGTGTTGCACATCTTAGCTCTGGTGCTCACATAGTTGAATGTTTGCATATAGTCTTTTGCTGCTTGTTTAAAGTGCCGCTTCTTCCTAGAGATAAGAGGATGTCAGTGTCATTGCTGTGGAAATCTAATCACACAGAGGCAAGACAAAGTGGTTGTTTGCAATGTTGGTATATTTAAGGCAAGAAAGTGTTATAGATGGCAGCTAATATTATTTTATACTGTACATACTTAAATAATTGACATCTAACTTATAATGTCAATGACTTTATAGTGTCACTTATAGCATTTCCTGTTGGTTTGACGATGTTAACAAGGAGAAACTTTGCAGATGGTCTGTTGGTTTTCGATGCTTCTAACACATAAATTTTACATATAAAATCTGGACTTCAAGTTTATGTGAACACAGATGGGTTTTAGTGAAGATGCCTAGAGTAGAGGTGGAAACGCTCCCCTGTAGTCAACCCCCACTGCTTGTATAACCTCTTCACAGATGAGCCAGATTTGTAGTCATAACATTGGTATGTCTCTATCTGTAATTTCAACAGAACTCTGCTTCAAAATCATAACAAAGTAGAGTCGTCCTCCTGCTGTCATGTCGTTTACACAGGTGTTGCATTACAGCAAGCAGGAGATGCTTCTCTCTTGATAGATTCCAGCACCAAATGTGTTTGTTTGTGTGTGGGTTTTTTTTTTAGTATTTGGAGCTTTAGGAGTGCAGCATAAATGAAGAGAACTTACTTGTATACTGATATGAAATGCATACAGATAAAAGGAGCTGCAGCATAATAGAGCATTGGAAGGTGGACTACAGTACAATGAACTCTAGGTCCTTGTCCTGTTTTTATTGGCAGGCTTGCAGCTTCGAGTCCTCCTCTCCCAGTAACTGGGGCTCGCTGAAGATCCTGTCTCACTTGTAGAGATAATATTGGATTCGGATGAAGACTTTTTTAATGAGCAGTGGATAATCGAGATACATTATTTCTATGTGAAGCTCCTTGTGACATTTTAATCCACTGGTGGCACTTCAGGTGATCTCTGTACTGCACGGTGTGGCTGTCTCCACCAAACTTGTCATAATGATACAGCGCCTCTCTCATGCATGCATAAAATGCAGCTTAGTTTCAAGTAACAATACCTTGGAGCTTTAATTATCAGCTCCTTTTGTCAACTTGACAGAGTTTCCCTTTGAGAAGTTGTTTGACCCAGTGGCGGCTGCCGGTAGAGGAGACGAGCAGGGAATTTATGTCAGCATAATGATACAGTCATACAATATTCCAGCAGGCCCACAATAATGCAATGTTTCATTGTAAAAGCAACTGTCTATGTACTCATGCACGGATACTTTCCTGGGGCCAGTCATAACAAGCACTAATAGTGATCATACATACTTGGTTTACTTGACATAACATTGTTGCATTAGTCTTCAAAAAAGGGTCACATATTAAATATCCATTTGCCACTAACCCTGCAGTAGAAATTCATATGTAAACAGAATTTAGTTGGGACAGTTGATTCATTTGTTTCACTACATTATTAAAATATAGTTCAGGCTTACCACTTCTAGCCCCTTATATGATCATGAATCCAGTGTAGAGCCAGAGGAAGACACCTCTGTTCTTATTTGCATTCAGAAACAGTTGTTAGGCTTTAAAGCAGCTAACTAATTATTTCTCCCCTCAATTATTTCTGTGTCCTCAGGTTGTGCGCGGCCGCCTGGCATGCAGCATGGAGACCTACTGAACCAAACCGAGGCCAACAGGGGCTCTTTTCCTCCAGGTACCCTGCTGACCTATGGCTGTGAACCTGGCTACACTGCAGATGGACTGACCAGCATCATTTGCACCAGTTCTGGAGCCTGGTCCCATCAACCCCCACGCTGCGTCAGAAGCACTGGTGAGTGTGATTCCGTTTTACTCACATACCAGGGAATGCTTTTAACAGGGAAGTAAGTTAATGTTCCAAGGAAATGCTTTTACTTGTTGTTTTTCTGTTTTATTGATTTGAAGATCCTATTGGTAACATTTGACTAACGGATGAATTATGTATGCGGTGAAGTTCTGTATTTCAGATCTCATGGTCTTATTCACAAGTGTAGGTAACATTTAAATTGAGGTAGACAGGCAGATCAGTGTGACATCAGCAGTAGTAAGGATTTGGTTTGGCATTATTTTTTCCATAGAGAGGAAACACCAGGCACAACTGCATCTTACACCGGCTGCGATGCCGCTCACCTCCATTCTCCACACATGTGCAATTTCCTCCTGTAGCATTTCAGCCAGATCGCATTTTGCCTGCCTGGTTATGTTAATTTGCTCACATTCTGCTCATTTGGTCTTTGTATCTTGCACATTTAGAATACATGTTCACATTTGTTTCCTTTTCTGTCTGTTTCTAGGAGTTTGCACATTGTGTTATATTTTTTTTTAGCATACTTGGCAAAAGAAATGCTATAGATTATCATTTCATTGACAAATTCATAGAATAATGAAGAATTTTACATTACTTTAAAAGGTGTACTTTATAAGGTGTACTTTATAAACTCTTAAAGTTGAATGTATCTACACACACACACACACACACACACACACACACACACACACACACACACAAAAAATAACTGCAATAAGTAAGAAACCTGTCAGTTGTACATCACCAGCAATGATTGTCCAGCAGGAAAAATTGGAAATTTCGCCCAAAATTTGAGCATTTAAATCGGGGAAGATAAATCTATCGAGAAGTAGAATGATGTTTTTTCCTAAAACAAAACACTGGCAATAATTGTGGGGGAAAAAAATCTGTTTTTTCTCCAGTGTGTTCCCCCCCCACCGAACCAGAGAACGGGGGTTACCGTTGTCACCCCTCCCCCTGCCACAGCCTCACCCAGAAGACTGTCATTGAGTACTTCTGTGATGAGGGCTATGCGCTGAAGGGAGACTACAAGTTCCTAACCTGCCAAAACGGCGAGTGGGATGCTCCCATGCAGATAAGCTGCCGACTTACCCAAGGTCTGCCATCAATGCTAACTTTGGTGTCATGTGCCTTTGTTTGAGACAACACAGAATGTCATGCAGGAATGTTGATCTGAAATCATTGTCATCATCTCTGTCTTATTGTGCCTTTCAGACAAGGAGCCAAGCTCTCCGCTGGGCATACCAGCACTGTCGATCGTAGCGTCCACAGCTAGCTCTGTGGCACTCATCCTGCTTTTAGTTGTGCTGTTTGTTCTTGTACAGCCAAAACTCAAGTCCTTCCATCATAGCAGGTAAGACACACATCACTGTTCTCTTTGCCACATTCTTCACTTCCCCACCACTGTAATATAATCGAACATCAAAGCCTACATGCCAGCTCAAGTGTTAAACCAACAAATGAGACTGTTAGGGGGACATTAATGCTGCTCAATTTACAGCCCCCATCTGATTCTCAATGCGTTACAGTCAGTGCTAATAACACTTTATAAGTGTGGAGATAGTAACACCACTGCACACAACTTTACATATATACTTGTGTGATTCAAATGAAGGTGTTAAGGTTTATAAAGGTACCTCAGGTTGTTGCTGGTGGTATGAAGTACAGCTGATCTGCTCATGAGGATAGGATAACAAGAATAAGAAAACAGGGCCAAATTTCAACAATTAGTGGAAGTTGTGTGTTGATGGAGAGCCGGTGTTAGGGGTGGCAAGATTGTGATGTGAATGGCTTCATAGAGACGAATTCGATCCAAAAATTTTGAGGCGTCGAAAGCTACTTTTTTTACATCATCTGTCGGCGTGTCTTCATAAGACTCTGACAGCAAGACACTGAATTTTAATTTTAATGATCAGATTCAGGTCGCAAAAGAAAGAAAAAAACCGTATCTTTACCACGTATGAAATGTGAACGTGACCTAAATTATCTAATTTATTGAATAAGATTCTACGTAACTTCTGCTGTTAAAACTGATGATCAAAAAGATCTGAGCCAAAAACAAAATCAAACGACAACAACAAAAAAACAGATTCGCAGTGAGATGTAGTCTTAGTTCCAGGAAAAAAATGGCTGGTTTCCAGATCTCAGCTGAAAAACTGATGAAATTTAAAAAAAAAAAAAAAAAAAAGGTTTAAGGCTACATTGCCTGCCAGTTTTTGTCAAGATCAGATGATTTAACATTCCCCACAACCTCCATGATGCTCTGTGCACTCTCAATAAACACTTATTTGTCAGCCTCATACACCTTGAAACTTTCATGTTTGCTGAGAAAGAACACTACCCTGTCTAAGGTGGTGCAGTTAAAGCGCCTCCTATTAAAACACACAGTGACACAGCAGATTATGCTCGTCATTCTTTCTCTGGTCACCTATTATTTCAGCAGTATTGGTTGAAACCATTTATGCAAATAAGCTGTCAGCAAATGATTTACAAGTCCTAGCAACTTGTTTTGCTAGTTTGCATTTTCTAAATACCTGAGAAAGGAAAGTATGAAAAAGAAAGTGAATTCTGTCATCGTAGTCTCGCCTCTGCTGTGGCTCTGATTTTAAAAAGAAAAAAGGCTAGAACAACTTGATCTAATGCTGCTTGGCACTCGTGTTGAGGGTGTAGTGGGCCTGGGGGCTTAGTGCAGCCTGCTACAAAGAGATTGTACAGTCAAGCTAATCACCTTCACTCAGAGGTGCTTCTATGGTATGCAGCACACATGACGGCAACGTGCCTTTCAACCTTAGCCTCCTCACCACACCCCTCCATCTGTCTCACTTTTTTTGTCTCTCCATCAGGAGGGAGCAAGGCGTCTCGGGCCAGTCCTGCTCCATCATGGTCGAGGGGGTTCAGGTGACTCTGCCCTCTTATGAAGAGGCTGTGTATGGCAGTGGTGGGCCCTGTGGTGCTTCAGGTCCTCCTTCTCCTCCTCCACCTCCTCCAGAGTCCCGAGTCCCGATCGTTCTCTCTGAGGGCCTTCCTCAGGGGGCCACAGGAGGCCCAGGCCCTAGTAGAAGCCGCCATAACAGAGACTTAGACTTCTGTCTCCCATCCACTTCTTCCTCATCCACCTTCTCCTCCCGCCGCCATGCAGAGACAGTGCTTGTTCATCAGGCACCCTCTTCCTCCTCCTCCTCCTCCTCTTCCTCCACGTCATGGGCTAGAGACCACCCTGGGGGTGCGTGTGCAGGCCCTCTACCTCTCCGTAGAGACTCCGAGAGCAGCGACCAGCACAGTCTGCTCTCAGTCACCTCTACAGATGAGTTTTCTGATGGTAAGAGCCAATGGTTACTCTACTAATGAGCTTCCTTTCTACGTCACACTTATTGTTGTTACAGATATTTAGAGCTTCAGTCATTGATTAATCTGACCAATACTTTCATGGCAATTCAATTAATCAAATAGTCTATATATATATATGTATATCTCTCTCTCTCGCTCTCTCTCTCTCTCTCCATATATATATATATATACACATATATATATATATACATATATATACATACATATATATATACATACATATATACATATATATACATATATATATATATATACATACATATATATATACATATATATAAAATGTGTTTTTTTTTTTTAAATGCTCATCACAGTATACCAGACCCCAAACGGATATCTTCAAATTCCTTCTTTTGTCCATCCAACTGTCAAACCCAAATAATTCTTCATTCTGTCAGAAATGTTAAAAATCAGTACAACCTGATGTTATAGTGTCTGGAACCAACACATATTTGACATTTTGGCTTTCAGAAAAAAACTGAATGGATAACAAAAATGGTGATTACTTTTCTATCAATCTACTAATTAATCGATCTCTTAATTGTGTCAGCTCTACAAATATCTGCCTCGCAAATGATGCTTTCAATATTTTTGGAGACAGCCAAAAGCGTCTTGTTTTTTCACACTTAATATACCACTCACAGTAAAGAAATATAAAAATCATTCACTTGCAACATTTGACTTGCCAGGGACCAGTGAAGAAGAAAACCACCTGTCAAAAATACAACACAATATTCAGTACATTAATAAAAAAAAAAATAAAAAAAACACCCCAGTTCCAATGTTATTCATATAAAACACTCAGGCCCGACTGCACATATTCATCAAGAGATTCATTTTCAATTAACAGTTCTCTCCTTATTACTTAAAACATTCTAAGCGAACTCACCTAAATATTTCATTGATTTTTGTTGAAATTTGCTTTTATAGTTATTACGATATGCTGTTCTCCAGAGATCCTGTTGAATACTGTGTTGTTTTGTTTTTGTTTGTTTGCATCTCGATGAGATGAGGTGCTCAGGAGCAGGGACCAACTTTTGTATGGGGGGGGGATGTCATGCAGCAAGTGTGGTGGATGACTCTACTGCTCCTCACTAATACATCTGCTCTGTTTCCCTGCAGATATTCCCTTGTTGAAGGAAGCATGAAGCCTGCCAGCCTGCTATCAGCGTCAGCAGCCCTCCCCAGTTCCCCTGTCTCTCACTGCTGACCAGGACTGACTGTGGCTGTCAACCCACTTGCCCCCAACTCCCCTCAGCAGCCTGCAGAGAAAAAGACTGCCCCGTGAAACCTATTCTGTCATTGCTACCGATGCAGAGCAAAGCCATCAACCAACCAATACTCACGGCACATTAGCATGATGGAGCACCACTGGACCCGGCTACTGGATCGAAAACAAGCCAGACAAACAAAGTGGTGCCGCCTCAGCAGAAGTCCTTCACATCCTTGTATATGAGTAAAGCCTACAGCACCAGTCAACTATAGGCTCCCCCCAGGTGTAGTTCCCTATTAACAATTCTCACAGAAGCTTCATCCGAGAAGGTTAAAGCAATCAAGACACGTCAGTTGTCTGGGCTTACTGTGGATAAAACTAAAATATATCACCTAGTGAAGTTTGCTCTTGCCGCTGTGGCATTCAGAATCAGAATCGTCTTCCCGCTGTACTTGAAAAGTTGTGAGTGACGGCTGGGTTTTGTGGCCCTCTTTGTGAATGCTGCATGTTGTTTTTAGTTATTGCTGTCACAGCACGGTGGCCCACTCTGAATGAAGCATGAAGCCTCCTCTCTCTAGTTAGCTCTCTCTCGCGATCCAGTTGACATCTAGCATATGGATTAGTGGGCTGGAGAGCTGAAACAGGGTGCAGCATTCTCCGTAGCACCGTATCACTACCACAACAATATAAGGAAAAAAGAGAGAGAACCTGTCGTTTCTGTTGCCAGCTGCACCCGCTTGCTGTCAGGAAGGTGCTCCTTCTCTGGCATGAGTAGGATCGATTGGTGATTTGGTTCTAAGAGGCGTCGCTGCCTTTGAAAGCATGACACATCTTCCTGGTGAGGAGAGGGGAGACTTTCAGTTGATGTGAAGGCTGAGGAGGCGGTTGTCTTTCAGCAGGGTGATTGGACACACGACTACACTTTGAAGTGGTTCGTGCTCAGTTTTCTTTCCCACTGTATTTATTGTTTGGTGTGTGCTGAATCTGGGTCTGCGAGTGCGAGTGCGTGTGCGCGTGCGTGTGTGTGTGTGCATCTGTGTGTGTAAGGTAGGGAGAACATGACATGTCCTCATATGGTGAGCCTTGATACAGCCATTTCCTGTTTTGCCTGTCTTCAGATCAGCAACTGGCTTCAGCAACTGTCCCCCATCTCTCACCAGAGGAAAACATCCTTCTTAGCGTTCTTAAGTCATATGAACAAACCAGCGTCACTTGAGGCAACGAGTCCAGTACACAATGTGTGTATTATTAATCTTCTTTCAAAGTAGAATATTTATCGTTTCTGGCTGGAAAGCGAAGCGGACCTGCTTTGCACCACCTTCACACTGAACTGAAAATTCCACATTTGTGCATTATTGACACAGCTGCAACTGGTTGCAGTGAAATAATTTTTATATATATATATATATATATATATATATATATATATATATATATATACACACATATATATATATATATATATATATATATACACACATATATATATATATATATATATATATATACACACATATATATATATATATATATATATACACACACACATATATATATATATATATATATATATTTTTTTTTTTTTTTTTTTTTTTTTTGTTGAATATCACCCCACCCCCATGACATTCCCTCAATTACATTTCTAATGCCAAGTGCAAAATTTAAAGAATCATGTTGTTGTAAGTCCTCTTGTTTTGTTGTCACTTGAAAGTCTTTTGAGCTGGTCATCTTGGAAATGGCATGACTCCACTATACCCTGAGAAATACTTTTCAAGCCTCACTGTTAAAAGAAAAGAAAACCCCATCTGATGATTTGGCGTTTGCAGCCGTCTACATTATTAATACAAACAGAATGTTGCCTTAGACTTGTACATTTTTATTTCATGTATAATCACAAGCCTCCACGTTGGTTGCTTTTCAGTACTGCAACATGTTCTGTTTTTTCCCAAAGGCCTTACTCTATTCTTTTCTATTCTATGCATACAACTGTAATTGTGTATTTATCGATGAGTTTACGTTTGTTGTGGACAAGACTAAAGGAATGTCCATCCGGTTTTGTTCTGTCCTCCCCGAGCTCTCCAGCTACTGTGATGATGACAACGATAATAAACCTATAAGCACCTATATTTCATTATTCCTTTGCTTCTCTTTTGCTACCTGGCATACAAATGTTATGGGATTTAATGGAGAAAAAAAGAACTGAAATTAATGTTGTGTTCAGAAGCACTGTTGTACGGTGTTACTACCCTGAAAAATAACAGGTTGGGAAAAAAAAGTACTCATCTTGATTCTTGGTTTCAATGCTTTCCGCTTTGGATTTTCCTCTGTACATGGCAGTGGGTGTGAAAATAGTAATTTAATATTTGTATAAAGTTTAATTTAATTTTACAGTGTGTATATAACTTTCTAATTAAAGCTTTCTTTTGAATGTGGAATATGATTTGTCATTTGTTCAAGCTGATTTTCAAGCACTTTCCCTTCATTTAGCTGTGTAATCCAAGGAAAATACTTCTTGTACTGACATAAAGTAGCAATCAGACAAATGCAAACCTCTCCAGTGAATTTCAATTTTGAAATTATGTATGTACCTAAAAAATATATTGAGTCTACTTCTTAGGATGCCATTTCAACATCTGGTCAAATACAGAAAAGGAAATGTAATCCTTGTTTTTCCAACTGAAAAATTCAAATTATTATAAAAAGCAAAGATCATAGCTATTTTGTGGACTAGTTACCATAAGATCTGTAATTTGATCTGTGCAGCCATTGTAAGTTGCTTGATATAATCTTGAGCAACTTTTAAACCAATATTTATTGTAATATTTAATGCTATTTCTAGTGTTCCTAACATGCTTTGAAGGAGTTTTATCACTTAACATTATACTACGACATTTTTATGTGCTACTTTTATCATATCAATATATATTAGCTGCAGCACAAGGATGTAGTTTGACTCCATTGGTTAAAAGTTCCTGTATGCTGGGTCAATGCATTTATTATCATTTATTTCTTTTTGGCAAGTGCTCTCTCATATGCTGATGTGTTTGACTAGACTCCAGAGTGACATGCCTCAGGAGCATAGCTTTCTTCAAAGGTTAGATCGCTTTAAATAACCTCCTTAAAACCAATTTGCATACTTGCAATTATGTAAAATATTAGGTCTGACTTTACATCTTTATTTGCCATTACTGGTGCTGTTATCGCCTGCCTGTGTTATTGTGTTTGAGTGACACCTAGTGGTCGTACAAAGAAGCGACACTAATGTAAGTTCTATGTGGCGAACGGGTGACGTTCGGAAACCCGACCTCATCACCGCGTTTTTTCGGTGTTCTGCAATGTCGTCATACGTCACGTGATTTTTAACCCCCGCCCCCTCCCATAAACGTAAAGGCTCCATTTTGTTTTATTTGGAGTTTGTCGACTGTAAGTGCGGTAGCACCCCCGGCATAATTCAAAGGTATTTACTATTATTAGTATCACGTTATTTTACTATGGTTAATGTATTTTTTCATTAAATGAACTCCGCATATCAGTTATTGTGCCACTAACCTAAAAAAAACCCCAACCGTTCGCTCCGCGTGGTTGAATGTGGTGTCGTGGTTGAATGTGGTGTCGTGATTGAGCTAGGCCCCGACTGGCTAGCGTGCTTGTTAAATGACTCATTAGTGAGCATTAACTAGGCAATTGAGTACTTTTAATTCCACGATGATTGGGTTAGTTACATTAATGTTTAAATCCTGTCTGTAGGTCATTTTAGACTACTGTCGTCACAATGAGTGGATGTCGTATTTTCATCGGCCGGCTGAGCCCCTCGGCCAGGGAGAAGGATGTGGAGAGATTCTTCAAAGGATATGGACGTATCCGAGATATCGACTTGAAGAGGGGCTTTGGCTTTGTGGTAAGTCGCGTCAGTGTATATATGTATCAAATGAAAGATAACATGAATGTCGTACAACTCTATAACTTTGTAGTTTTTAGCAGAAACCTAGGACATATTAACAACGTGTTGACATATTTAGCTCTTTTCATCGGCAGACATTTTGACTGCCAAACCAGGATAAGCACAGGTGGCATTACCGGCGTTAGTGGTGGCCGTACTGGGTCTGGGTCGGGTAGACCATGGGCTCTGTTATTGTGCCCTCATATGTTTTGTTGGAGGAATAAATACAATGCAGCCATTTACACCCGTGTTCTACACACACACACTCACACACTATATATATATATATATATATATATAAAAATGTCTGCCTGATAAGAGCTTCTCCATCTGTGTTGTTTGCACTCCGCTGGTATAATTCTTGAATTAATTAACAAATTTATTTTATGTATTTACTAAAGTCTTGTGTGTTGTGGGCTTCATTTGTGATACTTATTTTTTCAATATCAAAATAGTAATGTCAGTATTTTTAGTAGATAAACTGGTAGTTTTCATTAGGTCTAGTGATTGATGTTCTCCTCACTCATTTGTAAATGCACAAATCCTCTGAATTGCAGTCTTAAATGTTGGTGTGTATTTGTGTACATCCCCAATTTTCTGCAGGAATTTGACGACCCCAGAGATGCTGAAGATGCTGTTTATGAGCTTGATGGTAAAGAGCTGTGTAATGAAAGGTAGGGAATTTCCTTTGGGATCAAGCTAATATTCCTGTCTTATCTTAATGTTTTGTTTTATATCTCAGGAGTACTTCTTGCTTGTTCCATGGCAGTTCTTTGTACCTGTATCTTATCCTGGAATTTCAGGGTGACCATTGAGCATGCTCGTGTCCGTCTGCGGGGGGGGCGTGGCAGAGGAGGTGGTGGCGGAGGAGGACGTTTCTCTGATCGCTATGGGCGAGGCTCTCAGAACAGTCGGAGGTATATGCTTTCATGCTTCAGTTTTGGTTTGACAACTCACATGTTAAATGGTGGCATATTATTTTAAGGTAGGGGTAGGCGACCATGTGCCGTGGAGAGCCATGTGTATGCAGGTTTTCCTTCCATCCAAACACTTTCACAGGTGATTCCACTGATTAACACACCTTCAGCCACAGAAGAGTGTTAATCAGTGGAATCACCTGTTCGTGTTTGGCTGGAAGGAAAACCTGCATACACACAGCTCTCCACGGCACATGGTCACCTACCCCTGTTTTAAGGGTTGGGTGATGTCTTCCAAATTGGTATATGCTAATTGATGTTAGCTAACCCATAATGGAGTACTAGACTTGCTCAGTACCTCACAGCTGCAGTGACAGAAACCTCCACTCTGACAAGAAAACTCTACAGGAAAGAGACTGACATCCCTGCTTTGAAAAATATCACATGTCTCTGCACCTGTCTCAAACAGCCCTCTGTCACCTACCTGCCCATAATTTTGTTGTGTTCTACTTGACACAAGGTTAGCCCACTTGTCAACTTGAGGAAGTTAAGCTAAAACCATAAGATTTCAAGAATGAAAGACACATACTAAAAGCAACATTCAGAAAAGAACCATAGGTGCTGACACAGCTCAGTGTTGTCAGTTCCCCCGACGTGGATTAATACGACAATAACATTAAACATAGCATTGCAAAGACCAGCAGCAGCCCTCTCCTACAAGCCAAAAGTGGAACAAAACTCCTGCTGTATGGCAAATCTGAGGGGACACAAATCCTCAAATACAAAAAGCATTTGAATCACTGTGGCACAAGGCTCAGGGCCCAATGAATATCAGCCAATTTATGATGCTCTTGATTGATTTGATTTGACATTTTTAAATTGTATTGAAAGCATATGATGTGCATAATTTTCGTACTTATCAAACCATTCAGTGACACACACACACCCCCCCCCCCCCACAGGGAGCATCTGTCTACAGTCATTATGTTCCCACTTTCATTTTTTCAAGTTTTCCTGATTCTCCTCATCTGTTTCTGAACCATGAGATATTGAAAGTCTCTGGGGCAACTTCTTCTGTAGCCAGGGGGCATCTGGGCCTCCGTCTTTGTTTTTAGTTAGTTTATTGGATGCAAGACTGGAGCTAAGACACAACATCCACAACTGGATATTAACTAAAACAGGAAATTGTCATCAGGTGAGAGCACACGGGTTTGTGAGATTGTATTTCAGTCCTCTGCCATTAGCTGCTGTCATATTTAGAGGTTCTCCATCTAAGTGCACTGTCCCATCTGCTCAATTCATTAACGGCTACTTGTGGAAGGTCAATATCTAGATTGTTGTACTAATCACTAATGTGGGAGTTAATGTTTCTCTTTGAAAATAAATGTGAAATTTGGCTGTTTTTAATGACAAACAAACTAAAAATTATCTGACATGACGCATCCTACGCTTTAAAAAAAAAACCATTGTTATGAAATTGGTCCTCTGCAGTAGCTGATGGGATGAGGCTGAAGTGTGTCAGCTCTCATAATGGTACTGTTGTTCTTCTCAGTCGAAACCCTCCTCCAATGCGCACTGAGAACCGTCTGATAGTGGAGAACCTGTCCTCTCGTGTCAGTTGGCAGGTTAGTATTGTTGCATGTTTTTTCTGCACAGAAAGCATCTAAAAGCTGCATCAACACAAATGTTATCACCTCCAACAGTCTGCCTCCAACAATATACATATACAACTGTTGCTAAACAAAACTGTCTTTAATCAGATTGATAGATGTATTCAGCAAATGTGTAAAGAATCAACCTGTTATTTGTTATTAGGCCCAAATTATTATAAATCGTTATTCTAATTGATCTGCACCTGATGCATATAAGATATAATCAAAGAGCAGTAACAACAAAAACACAATTTGTTCTGTTTTCAAATTTTAACCAATTCTTCACCCCTTTATTTGCCAGCCTGACTGTTGTGTCATATGGAAGAGCTCGCTTATGGTGGAGTTAACCCCTTCTGGGTCCTTCTGTCTGGGTTGAGCCTGTGGTGTCAGCCAGTCTGTCCTACACCTAGTTGATGCCTGCTGGTCATGTGAGCGCTCGCTCCACACTAGAGGCGCTGGTGGCCCCGTCACTCGCTCGCCACGTCCTCTGTCGAAGGCAGGGGGGCGCCAGATGTGTGGCTGAGAGCAAGAGAGAGGAAACAGAATGTTGGCAGAGAGAAAGGAGAGGAAAGAGCGAGAGTCGATGGTGATGGTGGTGGCGTATTGATCGATGGTTCGTTAATTTGAGGGGCTTCGATCGATCGATATCCCCCCCTCCCTTCCCCCTTCTGATGTTCCCGCACACCGCGAGCGAGAGAGAGTGTGAATTCCTCCCAGGTGCCCATGGATATAATCTGCTGTTATCCCAAAGGGTTTCGCTCTCAGGTAGTAGTTTCCTCTCTTCCACCCTGTTCACTCTCTTTACTGAGGCGGGGTGCCGAGACAGGGGCGGTCCCGGTGCGGAGCCCTGTGCCCTCTTTGCCGGGGAAAATGGGGCTCTTTGTGCCAAATTCTGCCCAGACGGCGCCACTGCAGTTCAGTTCATGCAGATGGTGTTGATCTCTCTGTAGTTGTAATGAGATGTGGGCCCAAGAATCTCAAAGCTGTTGTAAATACCCAGCCCAGACTGTCTGCTAGCTACACCTGCAATTGGGTAACATCCTAAACTGGCATGCACTTAGCCATTTTGATTGATAAATATTTGACCCCAAAGCATTCTTTGATAGAGGGTTGGCTGGTTGATGGTTTTGAGGTTCTTGGACTCGTCCTGTAGCCTGTGTAGTCCTTTCAGAGAATCTAACCATCTCTCCTTTTGGGTAAATCAGTCCTGTTTCATGTCTCAGCCTGTGCTTGTGCCCTGAGCCTCTCCATACGTTAACCAATGTCTGCATGCGTAGGACCTGAAAGATTTCATGAGACAAGCTGGAGAGGTGACATTTGCAGATGCACATCGACCCAAGCTCAACGAAGGGTGAGACAGTGTGCTTAGTCTGATCCTCCCAATACTGTGTGAAAGTTACATGAATTGGAAAGCTTGACAAAGATGACAAATCCCATCTCCTGTTGTCTCAACAGGGTGGTTGAGTTTGCCTCTTACAGCGATCTGAAAAATGCCCTTGAGAAACTGTCTGGAAAGGAAATCAATGGCAGGAAAATCAAGCTCATTGAGGCAGCCAAGAAGAGGTGAGATGACTGAAAGTACCGATACACGTCAGAGAAGTCCTGCCCACGACAACACACTCTCACACTCTTGTCTCTATTTAAAATAAGCTATCATGTTGATCACATCAATGCCCTCTTGCCTGTAAAAGAGTGAGTTTCCTGGGTCTGATTACTTTTGATATGACGTTTCAAAGTAAAATTATATCTTAACTTTTCAGATTACATCAGTAATAGAAGTAGTAGTAGAAAATGGAATACAATTGTACTTTTGTCTTTCAGCTGCTTTTTCTTCAGAATAAGGCAAAAGAATAAGGAATGTGCAGATGCATCATGCAGCATTGGTACAGATGCAGTTATTTTACCGTAACTACAAACCCCGTCACGGTTACTTTTTTGTATTTGCAATAGAGAGGCGTCAAATTTCAGGGCAAGTTTTAACCAAGATTTTTACAAAGGAAATTGTCGGGGTCGTTTTTAGATCGACAGACTGCCTCGTTTAACTGGGATGATGAGGGCTATAGCATCACTTCAGTTGACAGCTTTTAACCCTCCGAAGGCCACAGTGTGTTTGTCACATTTTGGAGTGCAATTTTCACTGCAATATGAAGTCCTTCATAGTCATGACCTCAGGAGAAAAATGTGTCATGAAGTGCCATGTCATAGTTAAAATTGTACCAAACAGTAAAACAATTAATTTATGTGCTAACGTTTGAAAGTTGTAATTTTAACAAATATTTACACCATTTATACATTCATGTGGTTTTTTTCTTTTTTGGGGGGGGGTGCATATGGCTATCACTGGAGTCTTCTCATCTGCACATTTCTTGTCCTTCATTCCATGATCCCACATGTTGTTATCATGGTGAAATATTTGTATAAAAACATGGAAGACCTGACTGATCATTTATTGTTTGTCACACTAAACTCATACTTGCCTGAAATTCTGTTGTTGATTGATCTATTCCTGTGGCTCTAAATTGAGAGAGAAATGATGGAGGAGGCTGGAGAGCACAGCCCAGGGACAGAAATGTTGGAATGTGATTGAAAAATCACAACACACCTTTAGACAATATACAGGATTTGAGTGAAACACTTCCACTGCAGTGTTTGAGCCTGATGTTCATTCTTTTTGCTGCTCCAGGTCTAGAAGCCGTTCCCGGTCGGAGAGTTCATCCCGTTCGCGCTCCCGTTCCCATGGTCGCTCTCCATCCCGCTCCCCGAGACGCTCCCGGAGTCCAGCCAAGGCCCACGACCGTTCCCGCAGCGGCTCCCCTGCTGGTGGTACGTCCTCCCCAAACTCCAAATCCAAGGAGCCGGCCAAACGCTCCTCCAAGACTAGCAAGTCTGCCAGCCCCTCCTCCCCTCCACACCCTCAAAGAGCTTCCGTCTCTCGCTCGCGTTCTCGCTCACGCTCTCGTTCACGTTCCCGCTCTCGATCTCCTTCCACTGATAGCCAGCGCTAAACACTGCGTCGAATCATAACGGTAATCCACATTAGAAACAACTTGTTTCACCAGTAGAGTCGATCGGCTTGGATGAGTTTGGTGCTTCAAAAAAGCCAGAGAGACACAATTTTATCCTGTCTGTATTTTTGTCATTTTGGGGGGGGGGGGGGGGGTGTTTAGCTCTCTAAACCGCACAAAAGACAGGAATGATGTAGTCAGATGTTAAAATATCAGTATTGGGCATTTAAATTTCCACATTTTAAATAGTAAAAATATAAATGTCATAGTCCTCATTACCAGTCAAGTTTCCACCCCTGGAACTGATTTGTCAACTGTCAGGTTTGCGTGTGTTTACGCGCGGTGGACCCTCGCCTCGCCGTCTCCTCATTACAACCATCACGATGTCAGAGAACGCATTCCCTCTGTAAGCCCTTACAGTCGGAATCTCTAAACTCCGATGAGTGAATCTGTATTTTTCAGCTTAACATTAAATAAACAGCTTGGCGCCGTTCTTTAGTTTTTGCCTGTCAGCGGAAACATTTTTAAGGTTTTTTTTCAGGATTTTTTTCTTATTCCTCTCGCTTTCCAACTCCTTTCCCCTCCTTTGCTTTTCATTGACCTTCTCGACGCACCACAGGTGGCAGGTAATTACTCTAAAACTGTTAGTCCATCACAACTTGATTAAGGATGTTTTCTTAGAACTGGTATTGGCAGCTTTCTTATCCAAACCAGATGTGTTCAACAATGCACATTGTTCCCCTCATAAATATCTGTACAGTTAAAAAAAGAAAGTGGTTGTCACGGTTCCTGAATCAACTTGCTGGAAGGTGAAACACTCTCAAAAGGTCAAACTCTTCAATTTTAACACTTTACAATGCTGTTTATTGGATGCAGTTTGTTTTAGTTTCTTATGAAAGTTTTACTTTTTTTGATTTTTTTTTTTTTTTTTTTTTTTTTTTTAATTCAGGGTTTGTGTATAAATGTATTTCCAAGAATACTTGTTGGTACTGTGACTGATGTTACTGTGGACATGTAGATGAGTTTGGAAAATATACAACATTTTGTACATAAGGGTTTTATTTTCAGTGAAAAAAAAATGGACATTTGTATGGTGTAGGAAGACTGTGGACTTGCACAATAAAATGATTTTAACAAAATATACCTTAGTTTTTATTGTGTATATGAAATGTGACATTTATATAACATAACAATTAAGAAAATGAATTTATTGCACAATAAGGCTGTGTTGTAGTAGTGCAGGAGACTTTTTTCGTAGAGGTTAATTTATCGTGCCATCCCTTCAGTCGATGCTGGCTGGTACGCATCTGTAGGTCAGACAGATATCGGGTCAGTTTAAGGTTCTAAACATTAAAAGCTTCAATACTAAATGTAAAAGTTAACTGGTAGTGGTGGGTGAACAGAGGGGTGTGAGGTGCTCCAAAAGCTTCCCAGCATGCGTCAAACATGCTCCTGTAATGGAGTGTTCTTAAACACAAAAATGTAAAATAGTTTTGTGCTGTTTTAGCCCTCAGTTAAGTCTTCCAGACAGGAAGTAAACCTGGTAGGCATACATACTCCTTGCTCCTGACATCTGTTTGATGTCTCTTGTAGTCACCCAGACGCGTGAGGTCTTAAGTGTTACAAGAGGCACATTAACGGTGTTGGAAGCAAGGAGTAACGTACCCTTCAGGTTAGTTTCCTGTCTGGAAGACTATATTGAGGGCTAAAAAGTTCAATGACTGCATCAGAGCATTTCATTAATAGCACTAATGGTTGTAATTGGGTGGTGTTTCTTGTATATTGCCCTCTGCTGAGTGGTGGTAATTCATTATATCTACTTTTGCTGCTTCTGCTAATTGGCTCTTCATAAAGGAGCTATGCTGTGTATGTTTGCTAACTAGCTTAGCAGCTCCTTTTCACAGCATATATCCAGAAGGTTAGGTTGTTCTTTGCTATCACAAGAAAAAAGGAAAGTGTCTTAGCGTGAGCAGAGAAGCTAACCTCTTTATGTAACCCTCTCTGGTTAGGACTAGCTTTGGATAGGGACCAAACAAAAGCAGGGTGCCTCAGCTGCTGCACCTTTGAGTCAATGTGCCTCACTATCCCCCGTTTGAGGAACAAACTGGTATTACAAGATGGCATTGGCAGGTTAATGAACTTACACATGGCACCTTTAACTTAACACTGCAACAATCATCATGGTAGTCAACCACTGTCTCTAATGAAAAGTAAATGTAAGTGACCTTGAGGACCTTCACTGAGTGATAATCCATGACCTTGGAGCAAGGCTGGTGTCAGGTTTACCTTTCTCTCCCCTGGTGAACCTTTGGTGACACCTGAACAGTAGGATGAGCATCAGCGCCTCCATCAGCTGGAAGCCCACATAGACCATCGGGAACAGGAACAGTGGGCCGATTACCGCTGGGGGAAAGGCCAACTTCAGAATGGTAGAGCACAGCTGGATGTTCTGACAGCCTGTTTCCATAGCAACAGTCCTCCGCTCTCTGAGGAGGGTAGAAAGGGGAAGGGGGATGGACTTATTCATAAGTAATGGATACATAAAAGAAAGCTCTTTATTCTCTGACACGCAACCCACTACAACATCCACCAGCAGCTTGAATTTAGCCAAATATTCATTCTGACTTACGATTGGCTGAGCCTGAAGAGCGAGGAGATGATGTATCCGAAAGTGTAGCCTGTGAAGGGCATGAGGGCACCGATGGCCATGAGTGGAGGAGACATGGCAGTGAGGATGGAGGGTCCGATTGCTATGGTGGCAACGATGCTGATCCCCAACACTGAGATCATCATTATAGTGAGACCTACCTGAGAGACGATGGAAAAGATGTGACCATCTGGAGTCCAGTTACCGTTCTAACACGGCCACCTTGCCGTGGTGCCACAGTTTAATGGAAACTCACAGTCTTCGCAATGACCCCGTCACCAAGTCCTAAGGTGTTTCTGACCATATTTTAGATGATCCTGTCCACCCAACTGGAGAAAAAAAGTCATTTCCTACCCCACCAGGTGGTGCTAAACTAATCTCATAGTTTTGTGTAATTCTGGTGACAGACAGCAGCCAACAGCGTTTCCTCCTTGGTGGTGATAACATGAGTTCTCCAGTTTACAGCTGTTGACAATTAGTTATTTAAAAGTGATACTTTGATTGTTTTTGGAAGAGTTCTATGTAGTGACTTAAAAGGACTATTAAGTAGCTAATTTAATGATTTATTTGCGGCTGTGTGAATATAAAAAAAGTTAAAAATCAAAAGTACACAAGCCCAAGTTCCATCGTGCCGTCTCTGCACTGACCTTGGTGATAGTCCTGGCGTACTGGGGTCTGTAGTAGTTGATGAGGATGCCCGCGCCGCATGGTATCAGAATCATGAGCAGCGATATGGTGATGTCGATGTAGGGCACGGCGTTCTGCAGGTTAGCAAAGGCCTGACAGTAGAGGAAGAGGAGCAGGGGCATCATGCCAAGAGCCAATAACGTGGAGCAGGACGTCATGACGATGCTGGAGGAGGACAGGAGAGGACAGATTCATGGTACTTCAGTGACGTCCTGCATGCCTGCAACAATTCTAGTGACCTTTGACATCAAAATGCATCGGTTGCAATATGGAGTTTTACAGAATGACTGAACCTGCGTGGTTGTTCAGTATGTTGTTAGATTCATGCAGTACTTTGCAGGACTCAAGAGGTGTCAAACAGGTTCGCTACAGGTTGAACCCTGAGAGGCTTGATGGTATCTGTCAGCTTTATGACCTGTTGTATAGCAGCAGCTATTGAACAGTGACCTTTGCACTCTAATAACAAAGCCATCTTGAATGCACTTGTAAATTCACTGCATACATTTTTTTCTTACTCCACATGACGTGAACAAACGATAATCCTCCAGTGTCAAAACAACATACCTTAATTACCTGCAGACAGTTCTGCTCAAAACAAAACGTCGATATTCTCCAGGAATGATCTTTTTGCGAACCAAAATTTGGGCAACAACATAAACGTCTTGATTGTATAAATCAGGGTCCTCAAAAGTTCGGTCAGGGAACCTTAAGGGTGTTTCGTGGGTCCTCAGCAAGGGTAAGAACATTCTCACCATGCTTGTGAAAGGTTTCATAGTAGTTCTTACAGTAGCAATGATCCTGCCTGTATGTACGTGTATAAGTTTATAACTGGAAACACAGTTCAGTTGTCACTGTTGTCAGTCAACCAAGTAAAGTTTGAACTACATGCCTTGCTGGCATGTGATTGGCTGATGAGATATTTGTAGGGGCGCCATGGCTCAGAGGTAGAGTGGCCGTCCAGCAACCAAAGGGTCGCTGGTTCGATCCTCACCACCTCTGGTGACCATGTCAAAGTGTCCTTGAGCAAGATACTGAACCTCTAATCACTCCTGATGGACTGGCGACCCGTCCAGGGTGAACCCCCCCCCCCCCCCCATGTCAGCTGGGATAGGCTCCACCCCCATGCCCCTTAATGGATGAGCGGTATAGGAAAATGTTGTAAAATGTAAATTAATGTTAATAAATATATATAATACACACATATACAGTATATATTATATATACATATATGTACGTATATGCACACATATATTATATATACATATATATGTACATATACACATATACATACATACACACATATAATATATACATACATATATACACATATATACATACACATATCGATAGATAGATAGATAGATAGATAGATAGATAGATAGATAGATAGATAGATAGATAGATAGATAGATATCAACACCAACGTTTGCCTGGCCATGGCAAGGGGACATCCAGTAGGGTCCTTAGGTAAGAACCCTACTGCTACACTGACGTACCTTAGAGCATTTCTCATACAAATAATAGAATCATATCCAATCTGACATCTCCCGGGTCAACAAGATGTGCATCAGTTGCTAAGGCAACAGGGTAATCTAATGAGAATTGGCGTATAGGGACAAAATACATCTGGGCAAGAGTGGAAAATATGAAATTGTTGCAATGTTACCATCCTTATTGAACAACATTATTATTAACTATTGAGATATGTTGTTGCTATTCGGGCCTGGGGCCGTCCTATCAGAGGATACATCACAGCCAGATTAGACTCAGACATCAGGAACAACCTGAGGAACGCGCTGTCTTGACGAACACACCTGGTTCTAGATAACACCTGAACGTATCGGGGTGAATGTCCCGGCGGTTGACAGTAAAGGGGTTTGGTGTTGCCTTGTCATGATAACGTAGATTTATGATCAGTGGCTTGATGTCCGGTAGGTCAGTCAACCCTAATAATGACAGGAAACCTGATGCTGATTATTTCATCACAGCGTCCTTCCACTGGCTCAGCGTCTTCAGCTGCAGCTGCATGTAAACACACTGAGGTCATTGACCTTAATCCATAAAATCAAATCCATTAAAGAGAATACCCCCCCGCAGTTTGTTATCATGCTGATAGTTTGTTATCATGCTGATAGGTTCCATTTTGGTCTTTGGAGGCTCCAGTATATACAGTGAATCATCCATAGGGCTCATTTTCATGTGTAATACAGCTGCATTTGCCTCGTTTGCATCGTGGAGACACATTTGAACTCTTTGCAAAAATATGATTACACAAATACACACACACACACACACTCTCTTCCATTTCCATCTTAATGCAGCTTATTTGCTTGTCCTGTAAAGATGAAGTACTGTGTGTGTGTGTGTGTGTGTGTGTATGTGTGTGTGTGTGTGTGTGTGTGTGTGTGTGTGTGTGTGTGTGTGTGTGTGTGTGTGTGTGTGTGTGTGTGTGTGTGTCTGTACCTGAGGTTCATGTCTCCCTGCAGAGCCAGGGCTAGGATGTTGGACAGACTCCCTCCTGGACAGCATCCACAGATCAGAACCACCACAGCCGTCATCTCGGCCAGCTGGAACGCCTGCAACACAGAGTATCACAAGCTTCTAACCAAATATCTACCACTGCAATGACAGCAGTCACTGGTTTATAGTATATAAATTATATATATGTTTTGTGTGAATTAGAAATCAGAACACGCCCATTTGGGAAATACAGTTATTGGCAGACAAGGACCCATTAGGAAAAGAGTATTTCATGGCTTTTGATGGAAGTATGCTAACCTCCCCACCTACTACCATTCATTAGGCTTAGCTAATTAGCAACAGCTGGTCTCCGTGGGTCTCAGCAGGCGTTTCTCAAAGTGATCAAGAAAACCAACCTTAGCTAAGCAAAAGGCTGTCAGAGGCATGATGCCATACTGGGCCAGCACCGCTATCACCACCCCCTTCGGTTTCACAATGTGACCCTGTAAAAAAGAAAGGAGATGCACAGAAACCTCACATGCGAACTCTGAAAAAAAAAAAACAAGTATCAATTGCGCTGACAAAATTCCGTAGGTGACCTTGATCTTGGACACCTCCATGGTGCATCCCAGCGAGACCATGGTGATGAACAAGATGATCACCAGAAGCACGTTGATGGTTTTGTCCAACACGGGTGATATAAATGACTTCAAGACAGCGGAGCTGGCGTTAGCCTCCGTGGCGTTGAACATGAAGCTGTCATTGTGCCACAGATTGGAAAACAGACCCTCTGTATCCTCCACGCCGACTTTCATGCTGTAATTCTCAGATACTACGACACAGAGAGAAGCAAGGAAGCAGAGGACGCGCTGAGAAACAGCATTCATGCAGAGCAACTTCAGCTTCAGTTATCAGAGCAAAACCAAGCCCCAAACTTTAGAGGGTGTTGTTGGTACTTTGTTTCACTGACTGATGCTGGGGTCACATTTTCATTCCTGAAAAGTTGCGTCCCGCTCTTGATGGACTTTTGCACATGTCCAGATAAACCAGGTAAAGAAATTAAACAACTTTGGATACTGATTGCCACAAGTATTCTTGAAATTAACCACCAATACATGGACATACATCTTAAATAATATGTGAGAGAGCAGAGGTTATCAAACTTTAAGCCTCCCCCCTCCCCCCAATGAGCAATAAAATTGAGCAATGTTGAAAGTGCAGTTTCTTCATCGCAGTCAGGTTATTTGGTTCAATGCCTGAAATAAGGTGGTTCACATCAGGGCGGCGCAGTGGTGCAGTGGTCAGCACTGTTGCCTCGCATCAAGAAGGTTCCTGGTTCAAGTCCCGGCTCCATCACAGGATCTTTCTGTGCAAGTCTCCATGTTCTCCCTGTGCCTGTGTGGGTTCTCTCTGGTACTCCAGCTTCCTCCCACCGTCCAAAGACATCAAGAGGGGACGAGGCTGATTGATACTCTAAATTGACCGTAGGTGTGACTGTGAGTGTGAATGGTTGTCTGTCTCTATGTGATGGCCCTGTGATGGACTGGTGACCTGTCCAGGGTGAACCCTGCCTCTCACCTGAAGGCTGCTGGGATAGGCTCCAGCCCCCCCCCCCCCCCCCCCCCAACAACCCTTAACAGGATAAGCGGAAGAAAATAGATGGTTCGTGTAATGTACATATTCTCAAGGTTTTTTTTCTATTAAATAAAATAAAATACATCAGTAAATAACACAGTTGTGAATTTCTTAAAAACTGTGGGAGCTAACAAGCAGCTAAACAACACCAACTGCAAACAGACGAAGCACAGAGCGAACAAGGGTGAGACTGAGGTCGTGCACAAGCGTCTTTCCTGCATGGCATCATGTTTGATTCGTTTTTATAAAAATTGCATTCATGCCTCAAAAATGCTAAAGATGGGGTGAAGATTATCTCACTGAACAAAACGTGCAAGTCTCATGAAACGTTTGAGTGTATTATTGTCAAAAATCCCCCCCCAAAAAAAAATCAGTTTAGCTTCTGGTGGAAGGAACCCATGGAGATGCTAACTTCCAGGAGGGGCTACAAAAACACATCAGCCATGCAGTATTCCACTCTAATTGGCTCATTCGAACACAGCCAAACTTAAAATGGTTTAAAACCCTGCCCTTTCTTTAAAGAAAAAGAAAATTCTGGCTGTTTTTTTAAGTACTCAAGAGTGTGAAGGCAAAACCTGTCAATCATAGTTTTCTCTCTTAACCAAGGTTTGTTTTCTTTGACACGTTCAATGTTTCCGCGGGTGTCAGAAAGGTTGCTGCGGTGTTGATAAGCAGCACTTTAAGACCCCAGCGACTACAATCTTTTCTAGTGCATAGGTCACGTTATGTGACACAGAAAAACTTACTAACCTAATTATCAATGTAACTTCTACTTACATTCACATAAACAATGTTGTTGATGTTTTTTAGATAGCGAAAAATAGAAAAATAGAAAATTTGATGCTTATGTCTTGCACGTATCGTGAGAGATTTTTTAATACATCACTTCTATCTGAAAATACTTTTTCTTTTTGTATTTTTTTCTTTGTATATGTGGGTTTTCCATCCTCACAAGGCAAACCATTAAAACTCTTAGCAATAAAAGACGATGGGGGGAAAAAAATCAATCGATTAATTTTATCAGAAGGTGTCAGGAAATCTGGAGAAACTTGTTTTGAGAGTGGCTCCGATTGCATGTAAAGATAAAAGTCACACATTATTGACATTCCCAGTCAGATTTCGATTCAAATTTAAATCGCAAGTGGGATTTATGACTATATTTGAGAATAAAAAAATGCTCATCTAGAGTTGTTAAGGTGACAGGTGTAAGAATCTGTTTCTGAGCAAAGTCACATGAATCTGGTTAATTCGCGGCACACGCTTTGTTTTTATCACCCCCCCCGCTCTCTCGTGAGCTACCATGCCAAGTTCCCCTCTACTGTTCACAACCACATCCTCCCTTCAGGTGTGCTCACGCTGAGCGCAGACAGATTACTTTCACAGGATTTTACAAATCCACTTTGCACTTGTTTAAAAAAAAAAAGAGACAAAAACACAATCTTAAACAAAAACACACACACACACGGGTCCAACGAAGACGTCTGGGTTTTTCTGAAAGTGAAAATTAGACACCTATGCCTGGAGGTCAGTTGGTACAAAACAGATGGAAAAATCATAGAAGGAATTTCTAGAAACATCCATTTGTCCTGCTGCGAGTTCAAACTGACGTACACCCCTCAGTGATTACCTGCTGAAGCTTCCTTGTGTCTTCTCTGCTCTCTGGGACAAATATCTAGCACTCCTGTGTTGTCACTCACTCTTCTGTCAGTCTTTGATGACAAGCGAAGGTGCGCGGTTGTGCAGAAGTGCCATCTAGTGCACAGTTGAGAGGATTCATAATGTTCCTGAGGCTCCAAAAAGAGAGAGAGAGAGAGAGAGAGAGAGAGAGAGAGAGAGAGAGAGAGAGAGAGAGCGAGCTGGGATGCATTTTAAATTCTAGGTAGGCCTGAACTGTGGAAGAACTGACATCTGGGAAAAGAGTCTGCAGTGACAAAGTCTCCGAGGAAAAAAAATCCTGCTGCTGTGTTGTTCGCGAGTAACCACGCCGAGTCTCAAATGAAGAGAAGAATATCTCCATAAAACATCTCCTCACTATTTATCTTCTCTGCAACAGATAAGATCAGCCACAGAGAGATTTGGCTTGTTTGTGTGTAAATAGAGTTTGTTTTGTCGGGCTTACAGAGATTTATTTATTTTATTTCATTTTATTATATCTTTAACGGACCCAGAACTTTTTTGTTTTTTGGTTTTTTTTGGCTGCAAGATGTAACTCATCCTCTGAATTTAGTTATTTCATATCTTTAAAAAGTTATAACTTGTGGCAACACATTGATTAAACTGAGCGAACAAATTATGTCTCGTGGTCTTTCTAGCCTCTCCAGGACTCTGCAGGGGGTAAGAAACATTGAACCCTACTTAATTGAAAACTCGTTATTGGCATTTCCTCTTTACAATATAAAACACTCCGATTACAGACAACTGAGCTATTATTGGCGCAGTGCAATAAATGAGGCTAGAATGCAATTATTCCTAGTAGTAATAATAATGTTGAAGTTAATTTTCATTAGAAGGCATCGTTGCGATGTTGGCAACGACGTCCTGGCTGGCAGCAGATTTGTCTCTGCCAACACCGCACGGTCACATCACCGATGCCAAGGTGGTTGATGGCTGTCATGCGTCGGCCAACTCGGATCTCGCCGGCCAGACTGCAAAAATCTTCTGCTGATGAAAATGGATGAGAGCTGTGCGTCGGCTCCTTAACGAGCCACATGAGAGGGAGCTCACAGAGAAGTGGCCCCTGCCCCCAGGGGCCACGAAGCTCAAGTTGCGTTACGTCTCAGTTGGCTTGTTGAACATTTGTCCTGGATGATTCACCATCCAAGTAAATTTCAGCCAGCATGTAAGAGGTCAGTCTGAGATGTCAAAATACATCTTTTATTGTGTCTTTTTTCTTAGTTAGTTAAAGTTTGTTGGTGGGTCCTTTTTGTTTTCACCAACTATGAACGTAGTCACAGTAGGTTATTCTTTTAGGTGGCATCATGTCAAGTTCCTAGGTCATGTTTTTCATTGCATTTCCTGTTTTATTTTGGTGTCCAATCTCCTCTCAGATCCACTTCCTGCGCTCATGTGCTTGCTGCTCCTGTTGTGATTGTCTGCCCCACCCCACTGTGCCTCACCTGGCTTTGACTACCAGTATTTCTCCCCTCGCCACATCAGCTTTGTAGAAGACCCTCCCCCCCCCACACACACACACACACCTCCTGTGTTTAGCCCTCAAGCCTTCTGACTTTTTCTCAGTGTTTTATTTTGTGTTTGTTTTGTTTTTACCATTCCTATTGACCTCCTGTTTGCCTCCATTTTAGTGTCCTGAATCTTTTTTCTTCATCAGGATTTTTTTTTAAACCTGATTCAGACAATCAGACGAGCATTTGAGTTCCTTCCTTGTGTGTCAGAGGATAAAAGGTTCCACCAGCCAAGGTACTGACATATATTATGTCGGCATATTATGCTATATTATGTATGATGAAAAGTCTTATAGGGGGTTACACATGAAGTACTGAGAGACTGACAGGATGCACAGAGGGCGGCGCCAAATGAATCCAGTGGAGCTCAGTAGTGCTCTGATTTCACAATCTTGATAGTTAAGATGCAAATGAGTCTCTTTTCCACTGAGAGTATCGAACATGTTTTCATTCTCTGCCGCAAAAACAACATGATGAGTCAGCATTAGACCAGGCTGGTGATGTACCACCATCACGAGTTAATTTTGAAAAAAAAATTTAAAAAGAAAATTTTAAAAATAGATGGGGGGGGGGGGGGAATAAAAAGAAAAACTACAGTATTTCATGATAGCTGCTCTTTGAAAAAAACAATAACTAAACTTCACACTCAAAAACAGTGTTACCAGTGTGTGCTTGAAAAGACACAAACGCTGGCCTGTCTCGTACCTCCGTTTTGAAGGGTTTAGTTCTGTGCGTGAAATCTAACTGCAAAAGAGCTTCTGTGTTCAGTTTGATAAAACTACATTGTATGTTCACCACTGAACTGTGACCAGTTCTGTTTTTTTTTGTCACACCTCTGTTCAATAAAACCACGTCAAATGGTAATTCTCATCAAATCAGAGTGACAGGAATAAGAGCAGTTGAAACTATGTCATGGGAGTCAAAGCTTTCCGCTCGTTCTGTGACGGTAGAAAATGGAGAGTGACTACACCTGCATTACTGGACTGTGACTGTGCTTGGTTGGGTTCGTCTGCTTAGCAACCTCTAAAAGTATCTGTGCCTACTTGATCACTTGGAAGTTTCATGAGTCTACAGCAATGTTTTGTGTGCGTGGGCAAGTTGTAGCTCACATTTTGCAGGGGAAGATCTATCTTGTAAAAAAGAATATGATTTTAAAAGCATGACAGATAGCACTGAGACTGTTTGAAGTCTATAAGGTCTGTAAAAACAACGAAATAATAGGTTAGAAATTCTACAAAATCCATTTTAAAACATCACCGTTTTGAGATTAATCAAGCTAACCGCTAACGTTAGGCTGTGGTGAGGCTTCAGTCTGTAAACGGAGACTGGTGGATTTCATAAATACATTTAAAATATTTTTTTTACGTGGAATTGTTGAAATTAGCCAAAATAATTTGAGTCCTGAGTTGTTATTAGTAGGCGGGCCTGAGAGCCCTTGCACATACGACTGCATGCGCCTTGAAACCTTTCTGCTCTTCCAAAGCACTTAATGTGGAAGGGGACACTAACTCAACCCTTAATCCGATGCTGAGTCTGATGGCGCTCACCCTCCCTCCCTCCTTTTTATATGTCCTGCACTGACAACAATGCCAAGGACAAAAAAAGATAATGGTGACTGCATACAGAGGCCTTTCCAGTGTAGTCGGTAGTATGCTGGTAGGGGACAAAAGCAGGGCATTTTAATGGTTTAACAGGCCGTCCCAATAAGGACATGGGGGGGGGGGGGGGGGGGGGTTGAGAGGCTCAGCCTGGAAAGATCAGCCTCTCCAGCTATAATTACAGTCTGGTGCTTTACATGCCTGGATTTTTACTTTTTTTCCTCCTCCAGCCAGAACTAATCAATGTCTGCTCATGATGAGCTCCCTTCAGCCAGGACCTTTTGGGCTGAAATGGTGCTTAAAACATTTAAGGCGGGGAGAACAGCGGTGAGGGTGTGGCAAGACAGCAAATGAGGGAAATCAGGGTGCACTTGGACATTACCATATTTTCCCTGTGATATCAGCTATCCCCAGAGGTAATTCAAACGCAATTGGAGAGCACAAATATAGCCGAATGCCGTCGTCCATAAAGATGGAGAGTCCTCACTGCGGCAGATGCATTGTTAAAGCTAAGCCTTATTGTGTTGCCATCTTTTAAATAGGTTATTCTGTTACCTACCATAATTCTGAGTGACCCTCTTTGCCTCCGCTGCTGCTGCATGACGTATAAAATTTTCGATGGAAAGTTAAATTGGTTGAGAGTACAGAAGCACAGAAAACACGTCCACAAGATGGAGGAAGACATGGCAGGATGAAGGTCAGCACAGGTCGAGAGCTCAGTGTTGGCTGGGAGGGAGATGGAGGGCAGGGTGTCGCCTGCAGCTGCTGTGGCCTCTTGACCTGCTGTGGGAATGGATGAGGCCTCTCCCAGTTCGTTTTTTTTACACTTCCACTGAGCCACTGTTGCAGTGCAAAATAATCCAGAGTGTAAGCTCCTTATCTATAGCACAATTTTGAAAAAGGAAGACCCGAGCAGATTATTTGTAATTTGTCCCCGGACCAGCCCCCACACTTCGAAACACTGTTGATTTCACCCACCGGCCGCAGAACAAAATCGGATATTTATGTGCATGCGCAGATTGAGCAACTGACAGTTTTTCTTATTAAAACATATGTTGATTATGTCTCTTATATTATTCTGAAAATGATTAGAGACTGACTAGAAATGGCTTTGAAGCAAACTTTAAAAGACACAGAACTGATGTTTCTCAGATAGAAAGCACACGTGAGCTGAATCTTGAGGATTTTTTGTTTGGCCAAACATTCTTTTGCTATCTGGGTTATTTTTTCAACCATCCCTCCTCTATAGTAAACAGTTGTCTCATAAAACTCTACTAAATAAATATTTTAGGAGCTGGAGCCGGTCATTTGTGTTATAATCAAATATGAAAATAGTTGCTTATCAAAGAACCAAGTAATCTTATGTATTTGATGACTCAACCATACTAGTTTTATTTTCGCATGTGTCAATATAGGAGTCTATGTGAGTTGATGTTAAATGCGAGGGCATATAGTAGAAACAAGACAAAAATAGTGAGCATGTTGTGTTTTACATGACAACAGGCAGGGATCACGTGATTAATGCATTTTAGTAGACTGAGGTAACAGAACCTATGTGTGCTTGTATTTCTTGGGTGTATTTTTATAATCCACGTGTCTCTGTCATGGCCCTGTTTGCTCCTGTGACATACAAACGCTATTCAAACTGCATTTACCACAATGCATCGGGACTGAAAGGGCGTCATGAACAACGTCCAGGACTCATGGATATTGTAGTGTATAAATATTAATCTTTACCAGTCCAGAGGTATTTGAGAAAATATTTGACGGTGTCTTTGAGAGAAAATCTAAAGATATTAAAATAAATGTTCAAACGACATTTAAAATCCGTCAAAAATGTTTGCTTATGTAATATTAGAAGGGGAAAAGTCTCCTGGAAGACATCAAATCCCATGCACGCCTCTGATTCTGCGCATGCGTCCTGTGCCAGGGTAGCTTTGTGTAGTCACGTGGAGACGGTCCACCTCGGTTCTGTCCAAACAGAACGTGAGCTGCTAGCAGTCTGTCTGTTAGAGCGCCGCTCGGTGCTAAACTGATTCATGTTGTTTTATAGCCACACGTCCCTTTAAACTTGACCATTTTGTCGAAGAATGAGTGATAACGATGATATCGAAGTCGATAGTGACGTGAGTATGGCCAATTTTAACCTTTTACTCGAAGATATTTTAGCTTGCTGGCGATTGAGCCGAAGTAGCTGCTCAGCTAGTGTTAGCCACGATTAAGCTGGCTAGCTTTGCTTGTCTGTTTGATAAGTATTTGTGCTCGGAATTATTGATATTTAATACTAGATTTCTTCAGTTAGGAACATTACTAATTTTCTAAATCGCTTTATTCTCAAGTCACTTCGGCGTAAGAGTAAGATTTGCTGTACAATTATGGCTACAATTGTACTTTTTGTTCTGTTTCTTTGCAGGAAGAATCACCGAGATATCACTCTGTGGTGCGTAATGCTGGGGGGGATTTGTCCAGGGTCGAAAATGTGTCTCTGTATTTGCAAAGTTAATTCATCAAATTCTGCTTAGTTTATGATATTTATAGCGATAAGAAAATTTTACAACTTATGAGCGAATGTGAAAGTACTGCTCTCCTGTGGAATAACTACACTTGTGTTGTGTATTTACACTTGTGCATGGCAGTTTTAACGCATCAAACGTGTAATTCGTGCATTTCCATTAGTACGGCGATTATTGTTCGGGAGTGAGCGATAGAGCATTGCAGGGTTTCCCCCATCCTGTGTATTCGCGGCCGTAGGGACGCGGTAACACGACGTCTATATTTAGACCAAAGCTTTATCCCGCTACAAAGGCTTTTTGTTGCATGTTTGTTATTTTTTCCGGTTAATACAAGGCTTTCAATGCCGGATAGCAGCCGGTTAGTTGCTCCGGGTCGATTTCCTCAACACCGCGGGGATTCCGCTCATGTTCAGGTCTGCAAATCTCACATCTAGGTCATCTCAGCGGTTTACATTTGACACTGCAGCCACGACGAGGCCGTGGTAGGGAGGTGGAGATGCTGGTGCATGTGTCTCGGATAAGGCTTGGTGTCAGGAAGGAGTGCTGCGGGATGTTTTTCCTGTGTTGCAGTGTGATTAGAGCCATCTCTACAGGCCACTACAGGGGTTGGCAGCCTCCGTGGATGACGTAGAGCTGTTGCACGATCTGCTTCATGCACAACACCACGTCTCACCTGCAGCCACACAGTTAACATTCAAAATAGCTTGTGATTTTAATTATCTAAGCATGTTTCTGACATCACGCAGTCATCCCAGTAGTGTCCTTCTGTTGTTGTTTGCTGTGGAGCAGCAGAGAAGTCAGTTGCGCTCTCTCACGGGAAACTCAAACCTAATTTCAGTTCATTTAGGCTTGTTTCATTTGATTACTGAGTTTATGCATACACATGCATCTTCCAGTTGTCCTCCTACGTTTGCCTCTATTTTCATGAATGCGGCTTTCACGTCTGAATACATAGAAGCATATTTATGAAATAGATCACTAAAATTCAGGAAAATACAGTTTTGCTTTCCAGCAAAGCAGTTTAAAAAAAAAAAACTGTATTTGAGACATTATTGAGTACATAGGAATGAAATTCTGCATCACAATTGTCTGCTAATCAAAGCAGATAAAATGCAGTTGTTGATAATAAAGAAATAAAATCAGTAATTATGTCTGTTTATCTGTACAAATTGACCAGTTTTGGTGTTGTAAAGTACTGCATTAGTGTTGCACCAGATGTTTTTCAGCGGTCAGTCATTGTTGATTTTCTGATATAAAACTTAACAGCAAATTTGGCTGATAGCCGATATTTCATCTATGTGATCTGTATAAAAACACTTAATATAATATATATATTTTGTCCATGCCATAGGTAAATGAATTTTAAAACATTGACTCTACACTGTCAGAGAATTGTCTTCTAATATAGTAAAAGAAAAAACAGGCCAGTATCCACTGATAATGATTGCATTTAGTTTTTGTGCATCTCTAAATGGTTTGCAGTCATAAATGCATCTCTCATAATTGAATTACTTAAAATAATGCAGTTGTTAGTTCATGTCCAAAAGAAAAAGTTGCAGTTAAAATGTTTTCTGTGGGAAATGGACTAAAGCAGTTCATATCTAAAAATATTGCATCATTGGAATACTTAATGTTACTCAGGAAGGGTCAACATGGCCTTTTTTTTTGTTTTTTTGCCCACCTGCTAAATTTTACCTATCAGTCACTAGATTAGTGTTGTAGTTAAGGGCTGGTGAGTGATGCTAATCTGTTAGCGTAATGCTGGAGATTGCAGCTACTTTAGTGGCCTGAAAGTAATATTCAAACACAATCATTCGTAGTGCATGGTGCAAATTTTCAGTTTCATGTTGACTCGAGCGGTCATGGTCTCACTTCAAGAGTCAACCATGATCCTCTACTCATCACGCAAGTTAGATTCTGTCCTGAGTTACTTTTCTCTATGTCATTGATGGACATTTTTATAAATATTAAAAAAAATCACACCAAATCAAATGTAAATTCAAAGTTGTAAACCCTTTTTAGATTTATTAAACATGGCACAGTCTATAGAATTAGCTGTCTGAAATCCTGGAAGGAAAAAGGAAGGAATGAGCCTGCAGAATTCTGAATTTTTTTTTTTAATCAGTCAATTCTATTGTAGGGTATTTGTTCATTCTAATGTAAATCCTTTTTTGAGCACCCCCAATAATAATGATTTTAAAAATGCTGTTGACTCCCTTCACCAGCCTGAAACGGCATGTCTGTAGTCTACAGAGTGTGACTTTGGTCTTTTATGTACAACAAAACACACATGCTACGAAGTTTGGTTCCTTGGATTAAATTGGCCTCTGCTAGCTTCAGTTTCCCAAAGCTAGTTAAGAAACAACGTCTATGGTCATACAAATGAAATGTTGAAACATCCCTCTTTAAAGTCTTTATTTTGATTAAAACAAGTTTTTATCTGTTGTTTGTAAAGAAATTCAGTGTTAAAGCAGCCACAGTGAGAGCGGGGTGAAGTAGACTTTGTGGAGGCTTCCATACATAGTCTGTGGTCTAGAGATCTGTCAAAGTGAGATAAGATTGACGTCTAGTCATAAAGGAGAAGGACGACTGAGAGCCACAGGTGATTCACCATGTCAGAGTGAAGGATTCTCAAGCGATCATTTTGATAATTTTAATGCTGCCTTTTGGGGACAAATGTTGACACCTTGTTTCAGGCATTTGTCAAGCAAACAAACTTATACCAAGCCTGGCGTTCAGGACCAACCTGCTGCTCATTTGATACTCTATATTTTATTTTTGGAGTTGCTGCTTGCTGCAGTCCCTGGTTTATTGGTGTTTCTGGCTTTATTAGCAGCTCAAGGGTTTTCCACCAGCAGCCTGACAGCAGTGTAGTCTTTCACCCAGTGAATGTAAGACGAGCGAGAAGCTGCAGCAGCTAGCCTCTCCTCCACTCAGCACCTGGAGCAGTTATGTAAGGCGTCGTGGTCAGGTATGAATAGAATGGAGGGAGCAGCTCGGCTGGCGACGGCGTCCTCTTACGCAGCCAGTAGAAAGGTATCAGATTTGTGATGAACTGATTATGGTTTCACTTTGGTAATCAGACACTTGTTTTTCATGATGTCTTGATGTGCTCCCCAACTGTTACACATGGCAAAGACAGCACATGTCCAAGCAGCTGCATTTATTCCTGTAGTTTATTTAACAAGGAATCTCTAACATTTTTTCCCTTTTGTAGCTTTATCCAGTCTTTTTTTTCATCCACACATGAGATATTAATGGCACTCGATTGAATTTGGAGTCTAGAATGTATGACACGTCTAGCTCATAGAAAGTAGCTTCAGCTATGTTGGACATTTGGGGGGGAATCCCACCGTCTGGTATTGTGAGACTACTGGTTTGCAGCAGAGGGGGTCATCTACACCTCGAGCCATTTGGAAATACTTCTGTTTTGTTCCAAATTCTTTACATTTGGGCCAGAAAACGTTGCAAGAAGGCAGCAAGCAACAAGATGGCGTTTTCAGCTGAAGATTTCAGCTGAGCGCAAAGTACTTCGCTATTGACATGTAAATTCAGTTTTGATTCCATCTTGTTCCTAGAGGTAGCGCGTTTAAGTTTCATTTTGTAATGTGAGTCATGGAGATCACATGTTTACTGACTACATATTGCTAGAAAAGGTACTGTTAATTGTATCGCTTTGACCTCTTGTGGACTTCAGCAAAGCCTCCCATGGCAGCACCCATATGTTCACGTAATGCACAAAAACTCTCATTCATGTTGGTTTGAAATTGCATGCTTTTTAAAAAAAGAAAAGAAAAAAGATTTGAACCTAATTTTTTTTTTTTTTTCAAGTTTTGAAGCATTTAAGGGGGATTTGCCAACTGCCCGGGATTTCTTGTAATCTTGTCATGTTTTATAAAGCTATTATCAGGCGGTCAGGCACTGCTGTATGAACAATTGGATTTTCACAGCTTTTACATCAGCTCAATGTTCTTGGTTTTTTTCTAGGATGTGATATATTTATTTGCAAAAAATGGCTCTTTGCTTTTTTATTAATTCCTGCCAAAATGTTTAACTAAAATGTTCTACATCACAATGTGTACCAATATCAGGATTATAAAATTCTATCGTGACATAGTTGTGTTTCTACCACCTGTTATTACAAAGTAATAGTTTAGTATGATGAAATACATATTATGTACAAAATATTGTATTACACAGTATATATGTTTGCAAGTTCAAATTAAAAACAAGTGGGTGCCTAGCATTCATCTTAAGGCAGTACCATATAGTAACGTAGACTTAGACACCCATGAAATCTCTTGCATTTACATTGTGAAACAAAATAGACCTTTTTCAAAGTCAAGTCAATATTATTCATAAAATAAATGAATAAAGGCGGTCTTCCACCACAATCGAATTCTACCACAAACCTTGTAATGTGATAGCAGTATCTCACGAAACTTCAAACTATTTGTAGAGACCCTGAAAATTGTATTTTTCTTGCATTGTAGTTGATTTTGTGACATTTTTGGCCCAGAACTCTAAATTATCAACCTAAAATAAATGTCACTTTTTCAATTACAGACATTTTTTTTTCCCCAAATAAAATCAAACAATCCATAGTTGTCAGCAGCTCACACTCCCCAGAAATGTTCAGGGTTTCGTGTCTTCAAATGTGATGATATAGCCCTTTTAATATAAACCAGCCACACCGGGGTTTACTGTCTCCACATTCTGGAGTGTATTCTGTCTCGTATTATAATGTCAGCGACTGCTGCATCCTGTTTGCATGCAGGAAAACAGCCACATGACCCAACCCTCCTATCCAGTGATCGAAACTGAGTATGTGAAGATGCACGCTAGACATGTAATTGCACATGCCATCAGCTGCAGTTGTGTGGGTGTGGGTGTGGGTGTGGGTGTGTGTGTGTGTTCATGCCGGCAGGGTGGGTGATGGAGGTGGGGCAGTCATGCCTCTTGTTAGCGTTGGGTGTATGATTCAAGGAGGCTCATGGTCCTGGTGGATTTGTGGCTCTTGTGCAACAAGCCGCACAAGCACCTGTCACCATGCCAGCTAGATTTATGAAAAGATGGGCACTGTGGGTAATATGAAGTAACTAGTAACGTGGTGACCCTCCTGCCAATCATATGACGCACTGACAGCGTGTTTGAACCTGTTCGGTGTCTCAGTGGTGGACAGGATGAGTCAGACAATCCCGGGTCATGTATTCTGAGATAATACTAGAGCACTCCAGTTCAATCAGGTCTCTCTGGTCATGTGAGTATGGTAGCCATTTTATGTCTTTACAGTCTAATTAAAAACTAAATATGCAGCCTGTTGGATGATGTCGCTGTTAGAGTGAATAAAGGGAGCGTGGAGCTGTTAAAGCAGAATAGAAACCAACCATGAGCCACATGATCAGTAGAAGGCACTCCACAGAAGCTAATTAATAATTAACTATTTTTCAGACTAATCTGAATCATACTTTAAAAAAAAAAAACCTTTATGCACCAACATTTCATCAGGCACTGTAAAATTAAGTTGTCCTTGTGGTCCACCCACGCCCCCCCATATGAAAGACTAAAATTTTGACCAGAATGTAAATCTGAATGGCCCCACGTTTGTGCTCCGGCAGAGGAGGAGGAGGGACAGCAGTTTGTCTCTGGGGGGGGGGGGGGGGGGGGGTTGTCAGCATGGGCCACTGAAGTGGGGATGGAAGTATAGAACAAGACCCAGAGGGGAACAGTCTCAGAACATACGTCCATCCATCCTTTTACTGTACCGCTTATCCGTTAAGGGTCGCAGGGTGGCTTGAGCCTTGGGGCGAGAGGCGGGGTTCACCCTGGACGGGTTGCCAGTTTCATCACAGGGCCAACAGAGACAGACAACCATTCACACTCACAGTCACACCTACGGTCAATTTAGAGTTCCCAATTAACCTAACTTGTAAGTCTTTGGACTGTGGGAGGAAGCTGGAGTACCAGAGAGAACCCACACAGGAACAGGGAGAACATGGAGACTCCACACAGAGAGATCCCGTGTTCGAGCCGGGGCTCGAACCCAGAACTTTCTTGCTGTGAGGCAACAGTGCTGACCACCGTGCCGCCCTTCCCTATCCATTTAATCCAAACTCACTAAACGATACACAGGACACCCACACAGAAAATAACATGGACTCTTTCCTTTTACTGCGAGACAAACACACGCCTGTCAGGTGCTGTGGTCATCACTCTGCTACGTACCTGCCAGCAGCACTGTCGCTATGTGACTGATCTGGTGGCGAAAGCGCGTTACTTCTAGATTCCATGTAATCCACACTCCATCATCCCGTCCATATGAAATGTGCACTCCTCATAGTACACACAAAAAAATCATCCAATACGCAATTTCAGTTTCAATTATTTCTTTTATTTATTGAAAGTATTGCATTTGGAAAGTGCACATAAACAACATAGCAATAGCAAGAATGTAAATATTCAAGAATTACTGCAATTTCTAAATGCATGTTAAGATATTTCAGGTTTTGGGAACAACAGATATTTTTAAAAAAAATTAAATAAATGTATTAAATTAATAATAATATTTAATTAAAGCAAAGCCTATACACAGTTGAACCTTTCTGCTTATAGATCCTTAATATTGAATGTTTTTGTTAGTTACATATTTTTGCAACTGTTTTGGCTGATAGATGATATTTACGGGTGCTGATGTCTGTATACACAACTTCATACGACCTCCCAACGTTCCTGTTGTACAATGGCATCCATTTTAGGGCCTTTACAAATCCTAGTGACTTAGGCGTTGTTGTGAAATGAGTTGCGATGCAGTAATTGCTTGAAGTTATTTAGATTTAAGTTGAAATGTTTCGGTTCATATTTAATGTCCGGTTTCCTTATTTACGAAACCTGCAGCCAACGATTATGTCAGAAAGGCGTTCAGGTGCATTGAGCTAGCTAGTAGTAGTTAGTCCTGCTTCACCTCTCGTTCTTGTCGTTACTACACTCATCTAACTGTGGAATGGGACTTGGCAGCAGAGCAGTTTGTGTAAGTTGATGGGCGGAGCGCTGGACACCCGCTGTCCTCTACCCATGCTGCTCTGCTGCCAGGCTGAAGGCCCTGTGACTCTCTCATTGCAGGCAGACAAACGGGCACACCACAATGCGCTGGAGCGCAAGCGTAGGGACCACATCAAAGACAGCTTTCACAGCCTCCGGGACTCAGTACCCGCCCTGCAGGGAGAAAAGGTTGGTAAAACTGCCTGAGAGTCCTCCAGGCACGCAAGTGATGTCATTGATGAACTTGTTTTTGACATATGATAAAAAGCACTATATATGTTCAATGTCAGTGTGAGATAATGTTTTAATAATAATGTTTTGGAGTAGATGCTTTATGTGCATGTCAGCAGAGGAGGGAAATGAAGGGGGATGGTAGGAGAGAACAGATTGGCGGCAGCGAGACAGTGATGCAGTCTAAATAGTTGGAGCAGCTTCAGGAAGTTATTATGAGGACATTTTGTTGCTCTCTTCCTGTTTTGACATCCCTGACATGGAGAGCATAAGGAGTGGGTTCAGTAACTGGGCACACCGTTTGATTTTCCCTTACAACACCATCTCAGCATGATGGGCGAGTGGGAGGGGGGGGCTATGAGATGATGCGAGGGATGATCATTTGTATGAAGTGTTCAGTTACAGCTGCCTCAGACTTCTCTCCCAGGGTTACACGTGAATTACGGCCATGACTTGCAGCCAAAGTAGAGAGTTTTTCGAGTGAGAAGAAGTGATTAATCTTCAGGCTGGGTATTGAACCTCAGACTGTTGCAGTGAGTAGGACGGATGGCACGATCAGTATAGTCAGGAGATGACGTCTTGATAGTTGACAAGTGAAACAAAACGTTTAATATCGCTGAGAAAACCAGCTAAATCAATGTGTTAGCTTCTTGATACTTGTAGTTTTCTTATGTGTAGGAAGTGTAGGGGTAGCTTGTTAGCGCCTTAGTGCCTGGTGTGTCTACCCAGGAAAATATCAGGGTTTAAAGAAACACAATTGCTGTCCTCCTCAACATCAGACGAGATAGGTACCCTTCTCTCCTCAGCCTGAGACCCTCTGGCGACTTGTTAGCGTAGCTTGATGAACGTGGTGGATGTGCATGTTAGCATACCTCCGTCTTGCCTCTTAAGTTTTTAAAGTCTGCAGCTCAGGATCTTGGTTTGTCCGATGGTAATCATCCTCTGTCACAAAGTCAGCCCCAATTAGCAGCAGCAGTCGCTCATCTAGTGGAGGCGCTGTGTCAAATCACTGCACCCAGTCAGGGAAGTAGTTCAGATTATGCGTCTGATGCAAAATTCCATGATCTTGTGGTCTGACATTGTTAGTTAACTGCAAATGTTAAGCTCTACCCTGTTGATGCTGACATGTCCCTCCACTACAATTCATTCTGCTAAGCTAACTAGCAGTCAGCTGAACACACACAGAAGGGTATGCTGCGATGACGAGATGCATTCCAAGTTGAACATGTGCTAAGAAAGCCCACCAGTCAGCTGAGGGGTCCTGCTGGGAGTGAAGCACCGTGTCTGGGTTATGACCCTGCCAGAAGGACTTGAGGCAGGTTCTCCCACTGAGTGTGATTCTATTTGTGGCTGCTGCTTGGGGGGGTGACTACTGTCTGTGCCATCCCGAGAGTGTAGGGAGAGTTGAGGTTGTTCCCGGCCATGTTTTTAGGACAGTATTTTGGCCTGCTCCCCCGAGAGGACGCTTGTCTGCTTGGAGATACATGCAGTGAATGTTTAAGGGGCGGAGCAAGGACGAGCTGTGCTTCTCAATGAGATTTGAATCAGCAGAACAGTTCTGAAGTCAGCCCATGTCAGGCCACCGCCCTGTGAATCAATGCTAGAGGATGTCGAGGCTTACGAGCAGTTTGGCCTTTGCTGTCTGTGTAGTGTAATCAAAGTTTGTGTTGTAGAATGTAACAAGAACTCTGTGTACATGCGTCATTGCTTCAATTTTTGCATGTGTCACTAACAGCAGTCTACCAAACAGGCGTCTCGAGCTCAAATCCTAGACAAAGCCACAGAGTACATCCAGTACATGAGGCGAAAAAACCACACACACCAGCAGGACATCGATGACCTGAAGAGGCAGAACGCACTGCTGGAGCAGCAAGGTAACGGCATGTTTCACCAGTTAAATCTGAAAGATCTCTTCTCGATTCTCTGGTATTTGTGATTTTAGCCGAGGAGGCTCAAGGGATTGGCCAAACAGTCTTCACGGTCATTTAGTTTTCATGTTACAGTGATAAGAGCTTGTAGCTGAAGGGTTTGAGAACATCGAGTCCTGATCTTCAAATCACTGCCGGCTGTAACAAACAGGGATTGTTTTAGTTGCAATCAACAAGACCAAACAGGAAGAACATAAATCTCTAACAGTGTGATTAAGACCCACAGTGCCTTTTCATTCATTTTCCTGAAATGTTGCTTTGGTAAGCACACCTTCATTGGATGAACTGAATCGTTCTCAGACGTTCTCTCATGTTCTTCTGCAGTCCGAGCTCTAGAGAAGGTGAAAGGTTCCGCGCAGCTCCAGGCTAGCTACTCGTCGTCCGACAGCAGCCTGTACACCAACCCCAAAGGCAGTGCCGTCTCTGCATTCGACGGGGGCTCTGACTCCAGCTCAGAGTCCGAGCCCGAAGAGCCCCCGAACAGGAAGAAGCTGCGTGTGGAGGCCAGCTAGAGCGCTACCTGGCTGAATTCTGGTGACGGCGAGGGAGAGAGGCGGGGCATACCATAAGGCGAGAGGAAGATGGCCTTCAAAGCTCTCGAGGCTAATCGACTGTTCCGCTTGATGCCAACCAATGCCACCACCATCCTGGCCTCCTGACCCCCCCCCCCCCCGTTATTGCTCTCTTCTCTCCTTCACTCTGGGTGGGCTCGCACTGGAGACTCATGACCCTTCAAACCTCCTCACACCGCCGCCACAGTTAGCTCTCCTTCTACCCAAACTCCAAGAACAGGAATGGAGGAAGTCAGCTGTTTGGGAGACGTGGATACATCTGGAGAGCTTCAGGTTCCCCACACCCCACCCTTCTTCTCTCTCTATGTTGGTTTTCCGCCATCGATGTCCCTCCTGGCAACGTCAACAATCCAAAACCCAAAAAGAGGCAGCTTGGCTACTTTAAGAACTTGATGCTTTTTAATGTTCCCTCATCGTAGCCCCTCCTCCTCCCCGGCTTGTTATTTTTGGGGAGCGGACGGGCGCCAGACGTACTCCTCCAAGCACTGCTATATTATATATTTTTTGTTTATTTTGTTATTCTTGATTAAAAAAAAACATCCTGTTTAGACTTTACACACACACACACACACACACACACACACACACACACACACACACACACACCTAGATTAATGGTCCTGGAGAAGTTTACCTTTATAAAATAAAAAAAATAATTTTTAGCTTACTTTTTTCCACTAAAGAATGTGAAGCCGCTCTGAAGCAAACGTTAGTCGACACCCACCTCAGGCCCACTGGATCGCAGATGTTTTCTGCCTTGACACATTTGTTAATACAAGATTTAGAAGAAAGGAAAAAAAAGAGAAAATGGTGACTCCTTTTGTTGAAATTGATGTTTTGAAGGCGAATATTCCTAAACACGTATCGTATTTTGTCCTTTAGCTTGAAGTAGTGAATGACTTTAGGTGGCTGAATACGTTAGGCATCTTGTTTTATATATTCTATTGATTGGGGGGAAAAAAAGAGAAACATTGATTGGATGTTTTTCAAGTTGAAAAAGTATGTTATGCATTTTGTAGTAATTTCACAGATCATGGGAAAATGCCAATTTGTCACTTGTAGTTTGAAAGGGTATGAATAATCAAAACTGAATGTCAAAAGGTAGCTCAGTCCAAGGAAGCGAGTCCCTGTCCACGTGTTGTGCTTTACAGTTAAAAAAAAAAAACTACGTTGCTGCCCCCCCCCCCCCTTGAGGAAAAAAAGGAAACATTTTGCGTGTCTAGGAAATGTGTGTATGTATATTGTTTCCATTTTATTTCCATTTAGGAGGATATAATTAGTGTACTAGGTCTTTGTTTGTCCGATTCCATTCCATGGAAATTACAAGTATGTTGTACATACTGCCAACAATTGTCTTGCAAGTTGAGGCCTACCTTTAATATGAGACTATAAAATAAACTATTTTATCCTTTAACTAACTGGATCTCCGTGCTTGTGTCCAGCGTGCGAAAATGTCCCAAGAATGCAGCCGTTTCCTGTCAGAGCTTTTATGGTCTTGGTCGCAGCACATAGTCTCCCTCCCCTCTAATCCAGGAGCGGCGCAGCTTCCAGCTCTTCGTCACATCGTCAGGTTTTTCTGGTTCCCCCGGATGCAGGTCAGGTTCTCACAGAAACAGTGTGTTATTTGATGTCTGCGTAGACTACCCCCCCCCCCCCCCCGCTTGAGTTTTGTCTCAAGTTGCAGGGATTTTTATTATTACATTTTGATAACAGTAAAACCTCAAACACCTCATGAAGACACCCTGAGGAACGCCGCAGAAACATTCCCGCTGTCATTTCAAAACATGGAATTTTAACGTCAAGCTTGAACACTTATTGAACGTTACTTGAAGGAACCCTGCCGACAGGCTCACGTTTGAAACAAAAGATGTGACACCTTTTTTTTTTTAACCCAAAACTTTATTACCATGTTTGTGGTTCTCTTCTGATGTCACTGTAATAACTGCTGGTCATTTCATTGTGTTGTGTGTCTGGTCTACTGTGTAGTTGGAGGACACTGTTTTAGCTGGTTTTTGTTTTCTTTCTTCCTGTTTCTGTCCTGGCGGAGACCTTGAGGTTGAAGCCGGTCGATGTTTTCAACAAAGACCTTCAGCATCGGCGCCTCTGACTCACTGCAGCTGCATTCTAACCTTTAACTCAGTAGAGGACGAGGACTTGTAGACCTGATCTAAAAATCTGTATATTTATATCTACAACAGAGAAACAGGATTTGTGTGCTGCTGTCAGTACTAAAACCTCTGGAGTCTGCTGGTACCGAATGAACCGATCAGTGAATAAATAAAGATTTATTAACTCGGGTCATAATAAACCTTTAATTTCAGATAGTGACAACAAAAGGCATCCAACACTGAGCTTCTTGGGAAGCTGCTCCGCACTCCTTGACTCAGAAAACCTTCAACTACTCAGCCCCTCATCTCTACTGAGGCTCCGCCTCTAGACCCGCTTTTAGGGGACTCCTCCACAACAGGCCTGTTTGCTGCTTCAAGTCCGTTCCTCAGAGGAGGCTGGTCGTTGCTCGGTGACGTCTTCTCTGAGGACGAACTAGGACTGATGTTCGGAGGGGGGCTCCGACAGGCTGTCTCCACTAGAGGCTCCTTGCTGCTGGTTGTCGTCCGGGACCGGCAGCTGGTGAAAGTGCTGCAAGGCCTGAGCTACTTTATCTGGGCAAATGTTGTAAACGGGATGAGTGGGAGCCTGCCAGAGAAAGAGTATGATTTATTGCTGCAGAATGTTTTGCTAAGATTGTGTCAAAGAAAATGAAAAGAAGAAGAACAGCCATGCACGGCAACAGCTTGAACGTTTGTGGTAAAACATGAGACATGCGATGCAACGTCTTGCAACACCACCACAAAGTGGAGCCTGAGAAACTTCCAGAGTTGATTGAGCTGCCACACGGAGCACTGGAAGAAGGATTCTGACCTAAACGATGAAGCCTAATCCCAGCTGTCTTTTATAATCTTCGGTCTGATAAGCGTACGAGGCCGACTCGCTGCAGCAAAATCTGAAGTGCCGGTAATACAACAGGAAATAGGAAAATAAAACCAACGCCACAGCTGGTGCCACATATCGTTGCCTTCCGAAAATAATCGCCTAAGTCATTTATTCAAGTTTTTCAGAAAACAAAAAAAAGAGACAAAACATCATAAGGAGTTGATTCAAGCAAAAAAAAAAAGAGGGTTTTTTTGGTCAAAAAAAATGACACGGTCAATTACTTTAAGAAGGTGACGATATGCAAGTGAAACCACGTCATCTGTCTTCTCTCCATGGCTTTACATTCAAGTCTTCCTGCTGCCAGACATCTGTCACTTTCTCTCATTTCATATTTGTGTCAGAGTGTAACTTGGTAAGAAAATGACCTTCCAGACCAGCACGCTGAAAAGATCAAGATGTGTAATGCATTTGAGAACATGAAGAAGAATGTCATGCGGTTGTGGAGCTGAATTAAAACGTGTTATGAAAAGAGGGCGGATGGAAAAATCCTACTCTTGCAAACTGCAGCCGATTGAATAAAACCACAGACTGTAAAAAAATAAGTGGACGTAGCCAGGGGTGACCATATTTGGACAAGAGGGTGGCGCTACAGTGGAGTTCTTCTATCCTGTGCCTTCAAGTCTACTCTCTGCTTTATTGACTATCAATATTAGCAATGCCAACTGGGGAGAATAATCTGTTCTGCATCCTTTGGTTCATTTGTATACACGCGCTGCTGAAGGCTATGCTAACTAGCAGCCTGAGGTCCTAAATGAAACACACACGATGAAGCTCAGTGGAGGATGACTTCATCCAGCAAGAGTGAAATAAGTGTGATGCTTTAGCAACGGTAGCATCACGTTAATTACGAGAATACACGCTATCTTCAGAAACATTTGAACTGCTAACTCTCCAGCGTGTGTACGCCGACATGGGACTGGCTCTTGTATGTCATGTGATCAAGAAAAAAAAATTAAACAAGTTATAAGGAAGTTGATTAGTACGGAGCAATAGAAAGTAAAATGAACCAAATCCTCCATAACATAAATCACTGGATGTGTTAAATCATGCGATGCTTTAGAATAAAAACTTCAGGCGGCAGGAAAATGTCAGCTGAGGTCGTAAATCAAGTGAAAATTAGACTTCTGTAACATCTGACTTCTTTTTGCCACCAGTGACGTTGCCCCCTGCTGGTCAGGAGGTCCCATCCTGTTGAAGGGCTTCAGGTTTGCTACCTGCAACTAGGAAGCGATCATGGGTTTTTATGCAAAGCTAACTGGGTAACAGAACCAACGACGTGTTTATTTACCATATTATTTATAGGAAATAAAGCAAATGGGCGGATTTCAAAATATTCTTCAGTGTTTCTCCAGAACTACTCCTTGTACCACCCATGTGTATGATTTCCAACATTTATAAAACCCAGCTTATGTGCTTTATACACACATAAGAGTTTGGTAAAAATTGTAATCATGAAGCCTGAAGTAGTCCTGTTTTCAGCTCATTTATCCCTGTTATTGGTGTGAATGTTCACCCGTTTGGATTTCATGACCCGGTGTGTTGCATCTTAGCTGTTGATGTTATTTTCTAAAGAAACACAACAGAAGAAGACAATGAGCTGGAGACATCATGCTACCAGCAGCTCCATTTGTTCTCCTCACAAACCAAAGTTAATAATGGATAATCTATTTTTAATTAACCCCCCCCAAATCCTAATTCATCTGTGTGCCCCTCACCAGCCGGTTCTCCTCCCTGCCAAGGATCAGCTCATGATGGAGGTCCATGTTGCCAAAGTGCTGTGCTATGGAGAGGCCGCTCAGGCAGTAACACGTGTGGTAGAAATCTCTGGATCTGGATGATAATGAAGGACAAGGATGAAGAATAAAGGTGTGCACAACTGAAACCTGTGTGTAATGCCAGCATGTGTGTGTGTGTCCAGATGGTGTTGTACTGACTTGCCAGGCTTATCCAGCAGACCTCCCATTGGGTTCTGGCAGCACAGGAGGATGTATTCCTGCAGGGCCTGCTGCTCGAACATCCACCTCTGCCGACTCAGCTCCGACTCTCCTGCGCCACCACCAGGCAAACACAAAAAAAATCACGATCACGTCAGTGAACCAGTGGCAACATTTCATTACATTCAGGACTCATAACTTTTGTCCTAAAAGGTCCATTTGTGGAGGAATGTGAGGCTGGCAGCACAGAATCCATACTCCAAACCACTAGAGGGCAGAAACAATGGAACGCCAACTTCCGTATGGGGGTGGGGGGGTTGCTTCTGGTCCCTCAGTGACTGGCTGTCATGCTGGTGCTAAATGGGAAAGACTAGCAATCCTAACAAGCATGCAGTCCTGCAAATTGCACCCCTCAGGACATTTTTTTTCCAAAAGGATTCAAGAAAGGCTGAAAAAAAAAGCTTAACAAGAACAGTGCACTTCATTTTGAATATTAAGATTTCATACGTTTTACGTCTTGACTGTCTGAATATTCCTAGGAACTCAAATGTAATCAATCCTTGAAAGGCATTACTGTGCTAATCTATTATCGTGACATCAGTGTTCTAAAATACTCTTGAAATGTCAATAACGTCTTGCTTTTGCGATAATTTCTTTGACAATTTTTTCAGAACAGGACTGTGATCGTTCTATATGAGTAAACGGTCATTTCCAGTGGAACATTCCGTGATGCATTTTGGAGTTTGAGCTCCTGTTTCAAACACCAGCCATTAAAGACACAACAATTAAAACTACACAGCCGATGTGATCGGCTCAGCCGTCGCCATCTCACTGGTGTGTGTCTTGATAACGGTGTCAATGATCTGGTGATTCGCTGGCTCTGACGTCGCCACTCTTGAACAGATGAAGTGCAGATCTTTTGTATGAGCAGGGGCTCCATCCAGCCGAAGCTCGGGTCAGTACCTTCTTTGTAGAAGGCTCGGTGGAGCAGCGGCAGGAGTCCAGCCTGCCAGAAAGAGTAGCAGCCGTCCACCAGTTTGTTGCAGCGTCCCTGGAAGCCTCCCTCGAAGCGCATCTGTCTGCTGACAACCCACCGCTGAGGACAACACACAACACACTTAACACGTTAAACACGCACCCACGACACCGTGTTTTGACACGTCGCTCCCAGCTCTGACATCCTTGTCACTCTTTATCATGATTGCACTCTTGAGTGCAGAGCACAGCAGCAGTTCCACAGGGTCACATGACACCGGAGGAAGAAGGGATAAAGGTGTATTAATACTGTGTACATAGAAAGGATTAAAAAAAAATATATATATATATATATATATATATATATATATATATTGTTGCCATGGAAACCACTAATTGGTCCATGCTGCCTGTGGAGCTTGAATTGAGTCACGTTTGAGTATTGTCATTTAATACCAGCATGGGTCAGAGGTGTGTGTGTGTGTGTGTGTGTGTGTGTGTGTGTGTGTGTGTGTGTGTGTGTGTGTGTGTGTGTGTGTGTTGAGGGAGGGGTTAGACAGTTTACTTTATTAAATTCAGCGATTTATTTCACCCCCTGATAACCAGAGGGGCTGAGCATCGACTCTTTCTTTTCCTATGGGAACAAAACAGTAAATGTTTCAGTTGAACAAAGACAGTTGCACATGTTCTAATAGAAATGTGGGTGAATTTAACAGTGAAATGTCTGAAAAAGTGTGAGTGAACGCAGGTAATTTCTCACTAAGTTTCCTCACTTTTGAATTCTTCTGAGGCCATAATTAATTAATCAATCCACTGCAAAAAAATATTACTCGTTCCTTCGGTTTACTGATCGATTGTCCACAGATTCCCTGATGATTCGGGAGGAAGAAGCAGCCGTGGTCATTAAAATGGATTAATAAGAACCGATCAGTCAAAGCAGAGCTGTGGAGGATCTTCACTCTCCAGCGACCAGGATCACTCCACCAAGAGGAACTTCATGAAAGCCGTGTTTGTTCGGAGCCGCTTCTATACGGGGTTAGAAAAAAAGGTCTGTGATGAATAGATCATCTGTGTTTAGGGGAATGGAAACCGACTCCCACAAGGCAGCAACTACAGATGTTAGTTATTTTATTAGGTCATCTGTCTGGGACAAATTTAAAAATAGCAGTTTTGTATAACATGTTTGACATGATACGACCGGAAAAACCTGACTTTTCAGCTTGATAACTCTTCTTTTTTTTGTTCGTGTGAGCTGCTGTGGCGTACACTTATTAATCTGAACCTGACTGACGACCTCTGCTGAGCCACCGAAGACGGCCTCTGACATCCAGGTTAAACCACTGAGACAAAAATCCATATGTGGTGGTCGTGGGCGGGCAGCTATGCCTCAGAGTGCGCTGTGCTGTTGTAACCTGTGACACTTGGGCGAATGGCAAGAGGCTGCTGATACCAAACTGAAGGAGGGATGGTGGTGGTGAAGAGCTTCTCTCATGTACGACCACACTACGTGAATATGTGCTGGGAGTATGCTAGCATATGCTGCTAGTGGTATTTTCCCACGAATGACTCCATAAACATGGCTAAAAGCTGACTCCGAGCACTCAACTGTCTCCTTTTATTTTCCAGTTGACCTTCAGCTCCGTGTCAGTGTCCCGAAGCTTAACGCTAAAGCTCTGGGGGTTGCTGTTGACTCTGACCTCCTGCATCTCTGGATGGTTTCCCTGCAGGTCCTGATGTTACAAGTCAGAAACGTCGGACAAAAAGCTTTGTCTTTTAATGGATTTACACCACCAGTAAATGAGGTTTTACTCTGCGAAGGAGGAAAGGAGGAGAGCTTCACTTGCAGCAGAGGAGAGTCCAGCCAACGCAGAGCCAGATTATATTCTTAGTTTATCACCTTCTGCTCAGCCCTTCCGCCTATAAAGGGATATTGCTTTAGCAGCTAGCGGTTATAGATAGCATCTTTTTTTGTTCTGAGGACTTCAGCCAAGTAGTATCAGAGCTCCTTCTCAACACTGCTTATGTGTTTGGTTGCTAACACAACCCAGAGTTTCTCACCAGTAAGGCTTTGAGATCAAGCATGTGTTCTTTGCCCAGGATAACAAGGGCGGCGGTGCCACAGAAGGTGTAGCCACCATGGGCCTCCAGTCCTGGCACGCCGCTCAGACCCCCCTCCCAGTTCTGACACCTGCACGCGCACAGGAAGGAACACATTTTAGGAGATTGTGACTTACGGAGACGCGTGGGAACGTGACGCTAACTTTAGCTGTACCTGAGGATCCAGTTGGTCGTGTCTTCGAAGAGTTTGGGGGTGAGGATGTTGGTGAGCGATGCTACAGAGGCTGCACAGTAGGCGCTCCTGTGAGGGGCAAAATAAGAGTGAAGTCGATCAACGAGGAGACGGGTGGGAGCAGGAAGTCTGCTCGCCCCACACTTACACACTCGCTGCAGCCTGAATCGAACTGTACATTTATGCAGCAATCATCATTTGGTGAGCCTGTACAACTGGTTTTTATTTGGAATTCAGATGAGGCTGTTACTATACATGTTAGAAATAGCCATCAACTGGAGGGCACTGGGAGAGTGAGTGCTCAACCAAGCCAGCTGTAAAAGAAGCAGCGACGAGCCCTAACACACGGCGCATGGTGACAATTATCAAGGTGGTTTCATGCGATCCTGCAGACGCAGAGATAAATGCCACCAAAAAATGACCTCCTTGTCCAAGAGCTTTTAGATCAGCCTCTGTGATGAGTTCAGAAAACTGCTTCTGAGGCCAATAAGACATTGGGTTGTTTTTGTTAAACAAATGGATTATCAGTAATTACAAGCTTATTGGTTCATTCATGAGGAGGAGGAGGAGGAGATGCGTGCGCTTTACAGACCAGTGTGAGAGGAGCGGCGCTAATATGGTTTATGGCATTTATGGTATGGCATTAATTGGTTGGCAGCAGATACCAGCCGAAGAACTCGCTTTGACTTTCAGGCTCTTTGCTGAGACAGAGGAGGATACCTCAAAGGTCTACGTTCAAAACACACACTGCCGAACATAGTGGATTCAAAGAGAAAGAGAAACACACACACACACACACACACAAAGGGTATTCCTCCTCTAAACACCAAAGGCGATGAGCAAAAAACATTAGGAAAAAAGGAAACAGATGAAATGAGAGACTTAAAAAAAAAAAATCAGGAAAAATGACTCAAACTTTCCTGCAACCGTGCAAGGATGAAGAGCGAACAAGTTTTAATTAGTGAGGGTTTTATCGCCTCCCTCTGTGCCCAGTCCTGTGCTGCGAATACGAGGAACGGAGGGATGAAGGAGCGTCATCATCTGGCTTCTCACCTGACATCCACCTCCCCTCCAACGTGCATCACAAAGGAGCCATCTGGCTGCTTCACTGACAGGAGGAAATCTAGCAGCTTCTCCCTGGAGAAACAGGAGGAGGAGGTGTAACTCTACTTAGTGAATGAAGAGAACAGAAGATGCTTGATCGTGTGATCCAGAACGGAACTGTGTTGTGTCAGCGCGGTTGTACCTGTCTATAATGTTATAGGCTTCTTCTGTGGCGATGATGCAGAGGGCGTTAACGGCGGCATAGGTGGGGGCGAGGTGGGCGTGCTGTCCTGGTCCGCCGGCGAAACCTCCCGTTGGGCTCTGACAGCGAGCCAGGAACTGACACACGCTGGAGAGAAAGGACACGGCAAAACACGCGTGGTCACACACGTGATGGCGGACATGGACTAGAATTTGCCGGTACACATTTATGATGAATAAATGAGTTCATTTTTTTGTGTTCACTGCGTTTACCTTAAAATGTGAAATTCTTGTAGATCTACGGAGATCAATACATTAAAAGTAAAAAAAGGGATTTAATAAAACGTGACCAATTTTTACATAGCAACTAAATTATATCCAGTGTACCATTGAATCATCGACCAATCATGTGGTGTGGAACAACAATGGCTGATGGACAGCCAGACACTGCTCTGGATCCTACGCAGGTCTATTTAACCTTTCGGGGCTCTGTAGAACCTTAAAAACCCCTGAATTCTTTCTCTAGGGCTGATGTAGCAATAAGCACATGTCACCACCCTCGCAAACGCCCCCCTCATCCTCAAACTGGGGAGAGAAGTCACAAAGATGTCTGTCAGCCTACCTCGCTGGCATGGAACCGTAGCTTTAGCCCACCAGCCCAAAACTGACCTGAGAACAATCTACATTTCACAGGCCGAAGAAAGCGGCCGCATTGTTGTAAATCCTTGAACGAGACCTGTGTGTGTGTGTGTGTGTGTGTGTGTGTGTGTGTGTGTGTGTGTGTGTGTGTGTGTGTGTGTGTGTGTGAGCACGAGGGCATCACACCGGGCGGCGCCAGCCTGAAGTGTTGGCACGTCTCGCAGTAATAATTAGAGTGTGTGTGTAGGTGTGCAGGCTGGCAAAGTGACGAGCCGTGCATGCGTGCAGCTACAAGAGTGTAACCGCCAACTGAAAGACACCGAGCACCTGACACTCGTGAAAACCATCATATTAGACCCGAGATTGGAAAATTCACATCGACCAATCCCTTTCAGTCGGTTTAGCCAACCTAAGACCGTGTTCCTGAATGAGCGTGAGCCTCTTTTTAACGTGCGTACACTGCTTTTAAAGCCTTCATACATTTTTACTGTGTATCATGACATTTTTCATCTCGTGACGATCTGGTGGTTTGTTTTTTTTTTTTTTTTGCTGAATCATTATTTTTGCTAGTTTTAATGTCGTCTGTAAACTGCGGCGTTACTTCTACACGTGAAACAGTAGCCACATTTCATAGACATTTCTAATAATTTTAGTACAACGTTTTAGGTCAGTGAAATGACGTGCTGTATATTTGAGGGAAAACAAGGAAGTCCATGCTGGCTCCTCGTGTGTGTTCCGGATTCGAGTCTTACAATAACTGAAATTTGGTCTAAATACCAATGTGACCGCCCGCCATTTCCATTTGCAGGAAGCGGCACTGTTTGTGAAAGGCTAAGGTGTTGCAGAGATGTCTCGCCTGAACACCACATTCAAAAGTGTTAACAAAAAAATAATTTCACACAGATCCTACAAGAATCAACTTTTTTTGTGAATTTTTCGATGAAAACGAGAACAATAATAATAATAATGCAAACAATTCCCTTAAACATTGCAAACGGAAAAATAACGCAATTGCAATATCAGTCCAAATGATATCATTAAGATATTTTTTTTTGCAAACAGTAAAGGCCCGGTTTAGTTCTTTGGACATTTCGGTTTGAAACTCAACAGCGGGTGTGAACGGTGCCTCGGCTCTTCTCCGCCCTGGAGGGACCAGATCAGTCCAGACGGAACTGCGTGCTTCACTTGATTTGCAGAGTAAAAACTATTTTTGGATGTTCGGGGTGTAGTCAGCCATTGAACAAAAGAAGAAGAAAAACTAGCAGAACAGAAGTCAAAGCGTAGCACACGAAAAGATGACGAGGAGACGGCTGCGAGTTATGAATGTGCTCTACGAATGAGAGACGCAGCCCGTGCGTTTGATAATGACGGGGCCGTGGACGCATCACGCAAAGTTGGAGAGATTTCTGTGACCTGGTCAAAGTATGAACCTCAGCGTGAGACCAGAACGTTCAGGTTTTGCAGCAGCAGCTCTTTGCATATTCAGCTAAATGCTTGCAGCGCAACACTTCCTGCACTAAGTTTGCAGCAGTAATGGAGAGAAAGTGCTCGATTTAGTTCTGTCCCTCGGGGAGTCAACAAGTAGTGGAGGGTATCCAAATGTATCTGTGTGTGACTCACTCGGAGGCTACAGCGGCAGGAATGGGCTCCTCCAGCAATTCCAGACTGTGAAGAATCCAGAAGCAAAGCCACGGTCTGCTAGCATCCAGACACTGCAGGCCACACACACACACACACACACACACACACCACATGATCAGACAGGCATCAGATGACCAATTATAGCAAAAAAATGAGATAGTGAGAAACAGAAACAGTTTGTTTTCCAGAGCCAGAGAGGGAAAAAGAGATAGTCTTACCAACCCTTGTTTTCATCGGTTGGTAAATATCATGTTTAGAAGTGATGCGTAGTTCATGAGATGACATTTTTGTTAGATGAAATCATACCTCAGCTTCTAATGTCTATGACCAACTCAGCAGCAGGTTCTATTGAAAACAGCAAACACACACGTGTGCGCGCGCGCACACACACACACACGCACACACACACAGTGTTTGCTGTTGATCGTCTTTCATGTTTCAAAGGGAAATGATGAAGGCTGAAACAGCGGGAGACTTGACGGTGGGGAGGACAAAAATGTTTCTCTCTCTCTCCTCTGGTGAAAGCAGAAGTTAGTTCACATACACACACACACGTACACACACACACACACACACACACACACACACACAAAAGGAGGCAACCTTCTGGCGAGGAGACAAGTGTATCAAATGCAAAACGAAAACAATGGCGCCTCTATTCTGCATTGAAAACGAAGCAGTTAGTGTCCTTGAGGTCTGTGCTAGTTTTAATAGACAAGCAGGAGCTGATCTCACACCAGCAACGATGAGTATGGGAGCATCCTGGCTGATGAGCCAGAACACACTGAGCTGATCTCACACCAGCAACGATGAGTATGAGAGCATCCTGGCTGATGAGCCAGAACACACTGAGCTGATCTCACACCAGCAACGGTGAATATGAGAGCATCCTGGCTGATGAGCCAGAACACACTGAGCTGATCTCACACCAGCAACGGTGAATATGAGAGCATCCTGGCTGATGAGCCAGAACACACTGAGCTGATCTCACACCAGCAACGATGAGTATGAGAGCATCCTGGCTGATGAGCCAGAACACACTGAGCTGATCTCACACCAGCAACGGTGAATATGAGAGCATCCTGGCTGATGAGCCAGAACACACTGAGCTGATCTCACACCAGCAACGGTGAATATGAGAGCATCCTGGCTGATGAGCCAGAACACACTGAGCTGATCTCACACCAGCAACGGTGAATATGAGAGCATCCTGGCTGATGAGCCAGAACACACTGAGCTGATCTCACACCAGCAACAATGAGTATGAGAGCATCCTGGCTGATGAGCCAGAACACACTGAGCTGATCTCACACCAGCAACGGTGAATATGAGAGCATCCTGGCTGATGAGCCAGAACACACTGAGCTGATCTCACACCAGCAACGGTGAATATGAGAGCATCCTGGCTGATGAGCCAGAACACACTGAGCTGATCTCACACCAGCAACGATGAGTATGAGAGCATCCTGGCTGATGAGCCAGAACACACTGAGCTGATCTCACACCAGCAACGATGAGTATGAGAGCATCCTGGCTGATGAGCCAGAACACACTGAGCTGATCTCACACCAGCAACGATGAGTATGAGAGCATCCTGGCTGATGAGCCAGAACACACTGAGCTGATCTCACACCAGCAACGGTGAATATGAGAGCATCCTGGCTGATGAGCCAGAACACACTGAGCTGATCTCACACCAGCAACGATGAGTATGAGAGCATCCTGGCTGATGAGCCAGAACACACTGAGCTGATCTCACACCAGCAACGGTGAATATGGGAGCATCCTGGCTGATGAGCCAGAACACACTGACACAAACTGGGAGGAAACGTGCTTCACATGTTACACCAGTGGTGAGTAGCGGACTTTTATGCTGCCACAGTGGTTCACTTTATTTGGCCCGTCCTGCAGCACAAACAGAACCGTTTCGATGGAGATTTGCCTTGTTGCGCGATGAGTGAAAAAAAAAAAAGATCTGATATTAAAAAAAACCAAACCAAACCAAAACAAACAAACAGCAAATACAAATAAACAAAAAGCTGAAGGGGTAAGAGGGGTATAGGAAAAGAATGACTGAAAACAACGACAACAATGACACACAAACAATTACCGTCTGAACAGTGCTACACATACGTTGCAGAAACTGCCATTTTTGTAAAAAGATATGATTTAGATTCACTTAAATTAGTAAACCATCATTGTAATGGTCATTTAAAAACACTGCTACAGGAATGCTATTCTTTTAATGAAAAAAGTTGGAATGTTTGACTTGATAAGGTGCATCCACATTTCCTAATCATCAATAATTTCTTTGCATTGAAAGACACTAGACTTTTATCACAACTGCAGTCTTGTACACAATACAAGTTGTGTCATGCCTGTTAGCGGCCTGCTATTAGCTTGTGTAAGCATGTAGCCTTCCTACAAACTAAGTCATCAAGCCGTCTAAAATGAGTTTCCCTCTGCTGTGAATGATGTCGCACACATTTTCGGTTTCCTTAAGGATACTGGAATCAATCAATCATGATCAACATGAAAAAAACCATAGCTTGACCTTTTCCCCCCGCCATATTGAATTGATGGCCGTACGATGGACTAAAATAACCCTTCCCTCTTTTAAATTCAGTTTTTACTTTTAGTATTGTTTTTTTTCCCCACTGTGAGCATCACAGCTCGATGAACGAGCTTCACGGCAACGATGCCCTGTTTTCACCTCTCAGTCTTGACAGCAGTAAATAGATGAGAGTGTGTGTGTGTGTGTGTGTGTTCTTGTGCTTGCTACATAGCGAGGACCACAGTACATTCATAACCACCAGAGTGAGGACACTTTTGGAAAGGGAGAACATTTTAGTTTAGTTTGAAGGTCAAGACTTGGTTTTAGGTTCAAGGTTAGACCGAAGTCATGTTTAGGTTTACCATCAGCTGATGATGATAAGGGTTAGGAGCTAGGGACTGTGTGTGTATGAGAGCGAGAGTGAGAGAGAGAGAGAGTGTATGATATCCACTGGAAATTTCGGGTGGATTATGACTGGTAGTCAAAGTCTCTGCCATCGTCAGTTGGTCTGACGTGATCCCAAATGTATTTTACCATCTCAAACGATTTTGAAAATCATATATGTGCTCCATGTAATTTACCATATTGTGTGCAATACACCCGCAGGCAAATATACTGCAGTAAGACATGGTGATACTGTACCTCGTAGGCATCTGATAGGTGACGTAAGCCCTTCTTGAGATATTGGTAGTGTTGTTCTCGCAACAAAGTTGGCCTGAAGAACAGACACGAGACAGAAGGAACAATTACAAAAGACAAAAACAACAACAATAAAGTAACCTCAGAAAAGCAAGAAACGTAGACGGTCGAGGTTACAGGCTCTTTTGGAGTTCTGTTTATTGTCAACCCAGTCTTGCACTGAAGGCTTGCGTGTCAGTTCCCTTTGCTTTCCTTTTTTCTGTATCATTCACTTACGTCATGTAAACCCAATGTGTGTCAGTGAGACTAACTCAGCTGCTGCGTGGCCTTTTCACACCAACAGCACTCTGCCTACGCGGGGTTAGTCACACATCGCTACCCAGCATTCATAGGGGCGACCATGGATCAATTATTTGTGACATCTTGCACGAGAGAAGGTTAACGGACACCTAAATTTGAATGAATTCAGAGTTTTATCAAGGTTAAAAAATTATTTGAAATTTAAAAAAAAAGTAGGGTGCCAAGCCTTTTTTCACTTAGTTCAACAAGGCTGCACTCCAACAATGTTGAAATCTAACGGCTGTGGCCGGAAGCTCGAGGCTACGACGAGCAGGGGGGCTAAAAACATGGGGTTTTGTAAACGACTCGGCGTGTCGAGGCTTCAGGATAGTTGGATTACTTCCGACTAGCGGCGTGGAGGCATTTTATGCTTTTATTATGTATTTTTTATACGTTTTAATTTCGCTTCGCTTCACTTCACCTCAATTGTTTGGGAGATTACTTCCAACACCTTTTCCTGTAAAACGCCAGCAATGTTTTGTGTACTAGAAAAAAAAAAACAACAACAAAAAAACAACGAACTCATCCGACCTTCAGTCAGCACGAGGGCGCATCTTGTGGAGGAGCACCGAGCTTGAAACAGAACGCATACAAGAAAAATGCACATTGTGACCCCTATATTGTTTTAAGGAAGACGTTTTATGACTTCATGCCCCCAGCGACTTGGGAGGGAAAATGAAAGGGAAAGGGCAGCAAAAGAAAAGCATCTATGAGCTTCTTCACCTCCTGGGCGTGTGTTCTTCATCATTATAACTTCCTTGCAGCCGGATTTATTTCCTGCGTGGTTGTAAACGATCACCTGTAGATGCTAAATGGCTTCTTTTCACTTTTGCCATACACTTATACTCTTATATAGAAATCAGATACACAGCGAATCACGTGACTTCTACTGTTTATCCGCTGCATACAGTGAAAAAAACAAACCAAAACCAAAAACAACAACCTCGATTGTCTGCAACGTCGGTGGCATTCTGGTTCAAGCAGTTGTCATAGAAATGAGATGAGTCACCCCACTGGGAGATGACAGCTAATAGCAGGAGCAAAGTATGTGGGCTGATGAGCACACCATTTATACAAATAGGCTTGATAAAGAAAAGAACACACACACACACACACACACACACACACACACTCAGCCAGTGAGCAGAGTTCTTGGAAATGTGTCATAATCACATCGAAATGTGTCCTGCGTGATGAGAGTTCTGGGATTGATTATCGTTATTACTATGGCGACACAATATCTGACCAATCTGTCACTGCCAGATGGAGAGAAAAGCGTCTTTTAAAAGAAAGTGGCGACCATTTTCTACATAACGGGTGTTGTAAAGTACAAATACCTCAGACTCGCACGTCTGAAGTCACAGCTTAAGTTCCCTTCTGCCTTAAACACAGGAACAGTTGTGAGGCGGGTGAAACACGGTATTTCTCCTCTATGGCGCTGACCACAGGAGTCCTCACGGATATTAAAAAAAAAATGCAGTAACGTGACTTTGCCAGTGGGAGGCAGCGGTGTGTAAGACTTCATCTACCAGAAAGAAGCACAGAAGTCTTTCTTGTGTGTTTATCGTTATAAGGCCTTTATTCAAGGCTGCGTGAGCTGTCCCACAATGCATTTCACACCGACCAGCATCATTGGCAGAGGAGAAAACGAGGAATGATGATGTTGATACTTTTTTGGTTTGCGGAATGTCATTGTAAGGTATATTAGCTCAGAAAATAGGCCTCTCTCATCACGTTCTTACACTCGACAACACCGGAGTTGCTCAGCCCTCAATTTAGTCTTACAGGCAGGAAGTAAAGCTCAGGTTCATGTTTATCAATAAATTTCCCACAACTCCTAAGAGATTTCCCGAGGCCATACGTTCTCCAAAACGTCTTTCAACACATGAAAAGCAAGGAGAGATATCAGCTCAAAGATTACTGGCATACATTTAACTAAAATGTCGACAAGGTATGTGGTTCAATACAATATAAACAACAGTAAAATAAATCAGAACTGATTCGATGTCACCATTATCGTATGTCGCTATTTCACACAGATTATTGACGGCCCAGGTACTTACTGTGGTAAGCTGTGTATTTGCTTGTAAACATTGATGACTTCTTCGATACTGCGTTCAACTTTTTTCTATTAAAAGACAGGAAAGTGGAAAAGACCGAGCAGTCAAAGTTAGCTGAGGATCAAGACACTGAATCAAAACATATCAGTCAGAATATCGTTCGAAATGAAGTACGAAGCAAGGCTCTTCCAGATCACCGCAAAAATCAAACCACTACCATTTCAACACGTTTTTCAATGTAAATAACGACACAAGCATGATAACTCCTTCACATAAAGTAATTCAAAAATAATTGCAATTTGATATTTTGCAAAATAGTTTATCCAGTCCATAGACTTCTATGCAATATGACTTCTTTTTGCAAAAAGTAGAAGCTCTCCCTTCTTGCCACTGGAAGTAGTGCGGGTTTAAAGACCTGAATTAGCTTTATTTTCCATACCAGGAGGGTTGGTCCATGTCTTTCCCACGTCTATGGACGATGTTCGCCCACAGAATAAGCGCGACCACTCCATTCCTCTAAGGAGAGAAGTCTGGCGTTACTGATCCCAGTCTCGGGGTGTTGTCCTGAGCGGTTTCCCAATGCACATCCCGAAGAGTCCCTGCTCTTTGAATCCCTCTTCAGTGAACACCCCCTTCGTTCTAAGACCTTAAATACTTAAAAACACCTCCCACAGACTTCCTGCGTACTTCTTTACCAACCTCCTTAGACTTGGTCTGGTTTAAGACACCTCCGCTTACTAAATGTACAGAAACTGGTCTGTTATTCCTCGCCTATTATATATCACTTAAAGCGTCCGCAAATTCGTTACCGTGAATGTCGTTCTTCCGACTTAATAGGTGAACAGTTTCATGAAAGGTAACAAAGTAGCTTTTGCTCTTCAACAGACGCGCCTCCATCCCAACTGTCAATCACTCGCAGCAGCATTAGCATTAGCATTATCTAAGGAGGCTAATCTGCGCTCACCTGCTCTACAGAAGTCACCGTCTCCACCCCGTCATCCACGAACATCTCAGTGGAGTGGCACTCCCGGAAACACCGCAGAGGTGTGTGTATACCGTCCATAGTATTGATGACAACTTTTAGTCGGAGCGCTGTTTGGGTTTAGAATGATGCCGTTAGTTTGTTTTGGTGGGTCGCACACTTTTGCTCTTCTATCCTACTCACTTCCTGTGGAGGTTAGAGCGGGCGGAAGCTGCGTTCAGAACCACTACGGCGTCTGCAAGGGAACAAACTTGTGCAAGTCAGTTTTAGCCGATGATGGCACACAGTCGCGGACACACAACCCATATAGCATATTATTTTTAAAGCAACACGTGTGTTTATGATTACGTGTTACCAATATTCTCCCGTTGGTTGTTTGCCACTGACATCGAAGAAATCGTGAAATCACACGAATTATTTCGACAGTCAGTGCGCGTCAAGTTTTCGACAAATAGTGCCCCAGGTAGTGCAACTGACCCTTCAAAATAAAAGCTCGAAAGTAGTTTGATTTAAGCATAAAAAGATTTGGTCCCTGGTTTTGTGTTTCCATGATATGAAGTAATAAATGCTAGCCTCTTTGTGTAGTGCAAACACCCAGAAATAGAAACGGTTGCTCCTAAAATCACACTTGTGAGTAAGGGTCGGCCATACTGGGAATTTAGGCATTGATCTCTCCTGGGTAAGTATTGCCGATAGCCATACTGCTACGTTTTACTTGAAATGTAATGATCATTGAATAATTTTGTGATTTTGCCTTTTGTTAGTTGATTGTGTTTATGATAAAACACAGGACAAAGATTTTAGGCAAAAAAAAAACCCCATTTATCAACGAACTACGATATAAAAAAATTTAACGGTATAAAAATAATAAAATAATTTCCCTTTTACGATACACAATTTTTTAAGAAAAAGTCACTTGTACAAAATAACAAAAAAGCAATAATGTAACCAAAAATATAAAGATAATAATGACAACAACAACAAAAATACCTTCCATTACATACAGATATTTGTGAAAAATAAAGTCAGTAATAAAGTAACAGTCAGTTGTGCAAAATGAGTAAACAAAAGCAACAGTGTAATAATCAATATAACAATATAAACAACACAACATAAAATAACTTCCATTGCATTCATAACCTTTGGCTATTTGCTCAGATCGCCTCCAAGGAAGAGAGAGGTGGACTCTTTGCACAAACAGACTTGGAGAGAAGCTGCGCTTTTATGAACTCGGTGAGGAAATTTGAGTAATTTGCTGGGCATATAGAAGAGAAACTGCAACAAAAGTATCTATCTCATCACGCTAATGTTGATCCGATACTGATACTCACCTTGGTAACGATACTATTGAGATTTAGATCGATACGCCCAGCCCTACTTGTGTGATCACCACACAGAAATAAGGCATAAAGTCAAAAGAACAGACAAATTCAATTTACCATGCGGCACAGAGATCCACATTCACTTTATGGAAGTTCTGTCGTTTGTAGTTTCACGAAAGCTCATTTTGGTTAGTGTATCTTCCTGCACAGAGATGGCCTGAGGTATATTGTAGTTTTTTTAAAGTCTGTATTAAATTTAGACAAGTATATGACATTCAACAAAACAAACCAAAAAGCAACAACTTGTGCTTATCTAATTTACCACCTCAAACACAGACAACCGCTGGCCTTCTGCTAGTTTGATCCAGCCTTGTGTTGTTTCTGAAAAATAATGATAATTTGACAAAAACTACTGAAGCATCTCACTTCTCTCTCTCTCTCTCTCTCTCTCTCTCGCTCTCTCTCTCTGTGAATATCCTGAGAAAAAAACCCCACTGTTCTCCACAATCGATAAGATAAATAATTTCTCTTTATTTAACAAGGTAATTATCTGGTTAATTAAAAAAACAGGCATTTTTTTCCTCCATAAAAATGTATCTTGTAATTGAGACCACAGGGCAGGATATTCATGAAAACGTCTTCATGTAATTGGGATATCAGAGTTTTTCTCAGGTGAATACAACAGCTTTCAAAAAAAAAAAAGTTCAAAAGCAAAAAGGAAATGATAAATGATATTGAGGATCCGTGCTGGACAGTTTGAAGGGGAAATGCACCCAACAATTAGCATGCTGCCTTAGCATGTAGCAGCAGGTCTTAACAATTTCACTCTGGTAAGTCCAGTTAGTCAAATAAGAGACGTAAGAATTCATGTAACCATAAACGAAAATGCACTCAATTATATCACCAAAAGAAAATGTAACCGTCTCTTTGTCACACAATAGAACCAAAACACTCTCTATCGGCTTTTATGTCGGTAAAGAAAACCGGAAGTGTGATGATCGCACTCGGTGTATTTGCCGGTGATCCACCGCACCCTGCACTGGAGGTTGGAGGCTGCCGAGGAAGCTTGAGCATCCCTGTTTGTCTCCCAGCAGAAGCGAACGGAGATAAACCGAGCCTCCTGCCGTGCATGTGAGCAGACATGGGATGCGAGTGGGGAGGGGTCGGATATTCATCATCGCTGAGTTAGCTTGTTTTCATTCAACATTATGGCTAAACAGTACGATGTGCTCTTCCGACTCCTGCTTCTGGGAGATTCAGGGGTTGGGAAAACATGTTTGTTATGCAGATTCACGGACAACGAATTTCACCCGTCTCACATCTCAACCATCGGTAAGACTCTTCACTGCCAGCAGGACACATTTTTGTTGTTGTTTGCTTTTCTTTTCCCCCCCTCTGCTCTCCTTTTTACGTAGATAGTCTGTCGTAATTTCGTTTATCTTGTTACTGTGGCAATGTACTCTGAAATCCATAGCGATTTAAGTAGCAATTTTGAAGAGGACGTTTGGATTTAATGAATTCAAAAAAACCTGATATCATTAACTGGGAAAGCCCAGAGGGGAAGATCCAACACTTGGCAGCCATGCAGACGAGTTTACCAACTATCAGTGCTGTGAAACCAAGTGCCTTTTATTAAAGCAGCCAAGGCCCACTTTTATATTTGAAAATAGCTGTGCTTTATCTCAGAGTCAGCATTTCATTTGTGTAGCCGTGGGAGATATTTAATCAAAGTAAAAAAAAATGATTTATTGAACTCATGTACCCTCTATTGAGCAGCGGAATTGTTGGCTACACAAACACAGTCTCAACACAAATATAAAGTATTACACAACAAGGATCTGTGGCGTGTTGCTGCTGTTTCTTGGATATTTCAGGAAAGGATAATGATGATTATGACAGCAGAATGATTAGATATAAAAAATATGTCATGGTACCTTTTTCCGGTTCTCCATGCATAATCCCTAACGATGGTCTTGACTCAGCAAAGCAGGGTTGTATTCAAAATGCAGACCATGACAGACACGTTACTGTGCTTTACTTTGATGTGAGAAAAATGAGGGTATGTGAAGCACCCCCCCCCCCCTCCCCACCTCTACTTCTGTGCAAGTAGCCTGTCTTCTCTTTTCCCCCTGGATGCTCCATTATGAGGATGCTACTGCTTTCTTGCATGGTTTGCAGTATTTGCCAATAATATGATGGTAATAAAATACAGGCATCTTTCTAGGTGGAGGGCGCGAAGTTCCTCCATGCTGTGGTTGATACGTGGCTTTTTATCGAAAGGTTGAAGAATAATGATCAAGATGACACAGGAGAGATGGCAAGAATACAGTTTTATTGTAATTATTATCATGTGATATCGCACTATTGGTTTATTACAAAGCTTTCAAGGAACACACCGGCTTTTTGGATCATAATCTTGCTGTCGTCCCCAGTGTCAGACAAGAAGATGGACACCTTTCTCTCCTCTGTGTGTGTATTACAGAGCTGAGACCCACAGAGACCGGGTGACCGCTAGTTAGCTTAATGCGGTGAATAGCATTGGTGGGAATTGTCAGTATACCTCTGTCAAAAGTAATTCAGTACCCTTTTGCCCCAAAATAGTCTTCCTGTGCATTTATATAAGTAGATTCATAGTTCATATTTGCCATGACTTGAAAGTGATTACTTCCTGTCATTTTAGAATCAGACGTAGAACTGGGACTGATTTTCTGACAAAATTGCTGGGTGAACTGATTTGACGCAGCGAGACCAAAAAAAAAAAAAAAAGGAATGCAACTGCTGCTGCTTATCATGGCCGACTCTGTAAGAAAGGATGAGGATGATTACCTCTAGACAAATAGACAAATCAAAACCCTGAACTTTTTTAATGGCTTTTGTTGGAGGTATGCTAACGCTTCACTCCCACTACCATTCACTGTGCTAAGCTAATTAGCCTTCTGCCAGTTTCTGTGGGTCTGCGCTCTGTGTTACGCACTCAGAGGAGAGTCTTCTTTTCTGGCTCTGGGGAAGATAACAAATAAGCCTTTCTTTTTCTTTTTTTAAATTCAGCTTATTCCTGTAATGTTTTCTTATTTTGGCACATGCAGTGAAACACCTACAAACGGTGTACCCACGGACACAGCATCAGGCTGAAAGTCATGTCTGCTTTTTTTGCACTTCCTTTGCTGTTTAGCAATTGTTCACAACCACAGCTGGTCAGAGTCTCGATATTTATGCTGGACCAACAAGTTGTGGGCAGCAGAATGTATCTACAAGCTGTAGTGGGGGGTCTGTCATGTGCCGGCAATATTTCAAACCCTTCCTCAGGCTAAACAAACCCTATCACATCCAGCAGGAGGAGTAAGAGAGTGACCACCATCAGTGCTCTCCTGAGAGGGATCAATAAATAATTTCCCAGTCTTGACAGTGACAGAGGGATATTCATTATCCCCTTGTGATTTGCTCCATCATTAATCTGGTCCTTTTCGGGCCACCTTTTATTCCTTATTTGTCCCAAAAACTGAGGGGAGTTCAGACCTATGGAAAGCAAGGAACATCAAAGGCTGTCTATTGACAATTTTCTAGTAAAGAAACGCATCTTCTGTCTAAAGAATGAATTCATTCTCCTTGTAGTTTTGTACATTGTTTCCTGAATACCCAAGTTGAAGGACAGTCTGAATTTGTATTCATGGTGCTACAGGATTTGACATTTTGTATTTGATGTGAGCTATAAAGACTCTTTTGCACTGGATCAACTAAAAATATGACAGTTTTCCCTGGTAACAGCTCACAGAGAAATATGAGGCTGGTTCAGGATGATGAAACTTTTTTGTTGTTTGTAATTTGATGCCCATCTACACATGTATGTACACATACATACATACAGTACATAGGTATATACATCCATGGATTAAGAAACAGACAGATTAGAGAGAATAGTGTGCTGCCGTTTTTCAGATTTTTTTAATCTCACTTTGGTTTAAGAGTTCTGACTTTGATCTCAACACTAACTTTAATCTCTGACTTTGATCTGACCTAACACGTTGCAATTACATGCTACTGTGTTCATCCCTTGCAGCTCCTTCTGTTTGAGAGACCATACCCCATGGTCACATCCCAAAACCTCCACTATTCCAACAGCCCTCAGGCGAGAGGCAGGGTTCACCCTGGACAGGTCACCAGTCCATTACAGGGCCAACACATAGAGACAAACAACCATTCACACTCACAGTCATACCTACAGTCAATTTAGAGTATCAATCAGCCTCGTCCCCTCTTGATGTCTTTGGACTGTGGGAGGAAGCTGGAGTACCAGAGAGAACCCACACAGGCACAGGGAGAACATGGAGACTCACACAGAAAGATCCCGTGCTGGAGCCGGGACTTGAACCTGGAACCTTCTTGATGTGAGGTGACAGTGCTGACCACTGCAAATAAATAGGTTGAATTCTGTATTTATTCTCGCACACGAGACCCTCAAATTCAGTTCTGTCCTTGTGGCACCAGCAATCTACACGCCAAGTTTGACATCAGTATCTCGTTCGGTTTCAGTATGTCTCTCTGGTCTTGCCCCATAATGCACATCTCTTGGACAAAGAGCAGCTGCAGAGATGATTTAGAGATTCTTTTCAATCACACTGCTTAGCTGAATCTTCCTGACTGTCAAAGGACTCTTCAGTGCTCCTGGGTGTCACAAGGCCTGTGAGGCACGAGCCCAGTCCTGCCCCTTTATCATATCTCAATAAGCAGCTGCCCTCATGGTGGTGACCCCAGTGCTATTAATGTCACGGCCCGGTCGCACACTCAACCTGCTGTTGTCAGATGAGCTCTTTAGATGAGAGGGCTGAGGGCTGAGCATGGTTCACAACCTCCACAGATGCTTATCCACTCGTAAAGCTTTCATCAAGGAAATCAATGGCGGTGTTGTCCCTGGCTTTCCAGAAACATGAGGTGATTTTACATGATCTCTGTCAGGTTATAGTGGTGATCCTTTGCTAGACAATTGGACAGAGCCAGGATGTTTCACTGTTTACGTGCTAAGCTAAACCAACAAGCTGCTGTAGCTGTATGTTAGCATGCACATACAGTATATTATAGTGTTAATATTTTATTAAAGATCATTGGAACACCAGAGCATAAACTTTATTTAGGCAAACAAATATATCAATATTTCAATGTTTCTCCAAAAGTGGGACCTTTTTTGTGAGCTCCAAGACTTGACATGTAAATATACTTGCTTGACACACAAATTAGTTGTATTTATTGTTAATTTAGGTCGTTCTCATTAACATTAACATTAATTTCAGTACATTTGTCATTGTCATGTAGCTAGTTGTCATGTGGGTAATGTATGGTAGCCCTCTAGCGTGCTAAATAACATTTAACTGTCAATGCCGTCAATGGGAGTTAATATGAAGCTGAACTGTTCCGTTTCGACTGTTGGCAGGTTTATCATTCGAAAGGAAAATGTGTTTGTCCTGCTGTGACCTAAAAACAACAGTTGGAATGCGAGTCATGGATGTCACACCTTTTCCTATTAGGAGCATCCATCCATCCATGCATTCGTGAGCCTGCCACTGTCATCTACACGACAGTGACGCGTGTCACCACCTAATCTATCTCGTGCAGTCATCCTCATAATTAGTCAAGTCAGTTTAAGGTGTGTAGCCATTAGTTTTTACATGGCTCTCACGCTGCTGATTGTGAAAAGCTGCCATGTTAAATTAACTGCAGCCTCCCTCACTGTGCAGATACTCGTCTCCATTGTTGGAGTGGCCTCTGAAGTGAAGAACGGAAGCTTCTGCACGGTTTGGGATTCTTTTCTGAAGCTTTACCAGAGGAATTATTCCTAAAACGTGGCACGTAGTTGTCAAAATCGCTATTTGACCAATAAGTTGCAGTTTTGTGGCAGATGGTAAAAATGTGTCATTGTGTAATATTGGACCTAAAGTCTTGTGCTGCTGTAGAGATACCCTGGTGTACAAATCATGCTTGCTTGGTCACACCCTCGCGTAAATCATATCGTCATTAATGTGTTTGTTTCTGGGAAAATGAAGTGCAAAAATTTAAAATGTTAAAGGGACTCTGTTTGTATTGTGCTTTTTCTACCTTGGAGGTACTCAAAGTACTTTGTCATTTCATTCACTCATTAACATGGGCGCACACACACACACACACACACACACACACACACACACACACACAAATGGTTGAGGGTGCCAACCTTCCCATTGGGAGCATTCAGGGGTTCAGGGTCATGATCAAGGACACTTCGGCAAGGTCACTGGGGGAAATGAGGATCGAACTGGCAACAGCCTGGTTGCTTGATGGCCATGGCCACCTTATGTCCAAGCCACGCCTCCCCCCAGATATATTAAAATATGAAATGATAAAACAATTGTAAGAAGTAAAACAGACTGATTTTCCACTTGACTACCTTGGACGCTGTGCTGGCAAAAACAAGCTTTTAGGGGACGAGTCAGCTAACAGGCTAATGCCATCTCTGGAACTCTCTTGTGCTCCATGTGGATTTTCCACAGGATAAAACAGGAGTGTGTCTCGCCTTGGGCTCGTCAGGTGGCGTTTCTATCATCTATAGATCCGTATATCCAATGAAATGATTGACGCGACACATGGAGTGTAGTTACCTAGGCAGTACGGTAGAACATGGCTCCAAATGCAGCTTGGATTTTTTTTGTGTGTGCACAGTCGATACACTTGCTGTTGACTATATGTCACTATAATTTCAATTCACACGCATATTCAACCCGTACAATTTTGTCATTCAATTTTTAACTACTTTTCCTCGATGATAAATGCCAGTTTTGTGGCTGGAATAATGAATGTGAGAAAATCAAATCACGAACATGTTAATCAGATTGGCCGTTCTTAATCCAATCCTCTGTTAATTTCTCGATTCACGTCTATCATTACACCTCTCTATTTCATTCATATTCATGATCACCCCTCTTTTTCAGTTCGCGTGCATTTTTTAAAATCGTTTTATTGATGTAATACCTGTAGGCTTCACGCAGCACCTGTGTATTTCATGTTTGAGTCATGGCTGTCGTCTGCATAGGTGACTTCTGATTCTAGATTAACACAGAACTAACACTGATGGAACGGCTCAGCCTCTTCCTCCTCCAGCTGCAGGCCGCTGATTGTTACGCTGACCTTTCACTGAGTCTGATGGCTCACCAGTCAAAGGCAAAGACCGGCTCAACTCTTAAATGAGACCTCACGCCGTCAAGTCAGTGAGCTGCAGCATCCGCAGAGCTTTCACTGGGCTTAGGCTTCTCCTCGTGCAGTTTAAATTCATCCAGGCCAGCTATTGTACATCAGGGATCCAAACTGCAACGATGAAGATTACTTCCTCCATTTATGTGAAACTGTGCTCTCTCTCTCCCCCTGAGCAGTGCCACATGGGTGTCGAGTATCAGGTTAATTGAGATGAACTGTTAATTGATTTCTGTGGGATTAGTGTGGTCTACAGAAGCCTGTGGTTTTCCTTTTTATCGACTCCAGCCCAGCTTGAGAGAGAGAGAGAGGGAAAGAACGGGAGGGAGAGAATGACATGCGGAAACAAACAAGAAAAAAAGTGATTCATATTCTAATAAAATGTTTCTAATTTTGGGACTTTTCGATGGAATTTCAGGTTGATTATAAGAATACAATAATTCATATTCAGTGCATGTGGTGGTGCTACATGTATCCTGATAACTTATTCTTTTTTTGACTATAGACACAAGAGAAAATCCAGGGGTTACAGTCCATACCTTGATTTATTTTTTTGTCATCAAAATGTAAAAGAAATTGATAGCATCTGCACATGATATTAAATCTCAGTGACTTCTCTCGCAGAACATCAATATCTGTACCGGCGTGACTCTGCCTGCCTGTGATTTTCTGTCTATTAACAATATCACACATCTGAAATAGAGCAGAGATCATTGAAGCGTGAACGGCTTCTAGCTTGACCCCCCGTCTCCGCTCTGCCCCCCCCCCCCCCACACACACACACCCAGTGGTGTTATGCGGCTCCCAGCTATCATTCTGCACATCTCCCTTGTTTCACTTCCCTTGTGATCAATGCAGAGAGCTAAACGAGGACTCGGCTCGCTGGATCATTAACGCCAGCCTTCTAAGGGGCTGATTATACCAGGATGATGTGATTCTCATTGTGTTAATGCTGTCTTAAGATGTTACAAAGCTACTGGTAAATATCCATCTGTAGAAGACATGCCGGGTTAATTGAGATAAGTCACTCATAGGGGAAAAGAGTCTCAACAATAGATTTTACAGCATATTACTGCGCGGAGCTCCTCAAGTCCTCTCTGTATGTAATATTGTGTGTGCACTAACCCTAAACGTCTGTTTCCCTACAGGGGTCGACTTCAAAATGAAGACTCTAGTAATAGATGGTATCAAAGTACGGATACAGATATGGTAAGATAGCCGAGTGGACACAATACTTCAAGGCCTTTTTATCAGATGATGTAAGATATTACAGCAGTTACTCCATCCAGGAGGATATTATTTCTCTGCTAAGCTCCTGTAGCTGCCATAGCCGAGGACTGGATCCTTAGACTGTATAAAAGAAGTGGACAGACTTTCTGGGTTGGCATTGTGTAGCCAATGTATTCTTTCTTACAGCCAGCAGGGGGTGTCTCCTAATGCATTTTATGAACTATTCATATATCAAAAGTTATACACATATATACACACACAAGTCTTCCTCCTGGCTCAGGATTTTTCCATTATGCCTTTTAAGTGAGGAGGAAAAGGGACCATTACAACCGACGGGTGACACAAGGCCAAGTAACAGGTCATCGCTTCTTTGGCCTCCCTTTTGTGTTAAACCACCTCAACCTCTCCGTCTTACCCACACACGCTGGGTCAAGTAGGTGCGCACGAAAAAAATTACTTACTCTTCTTCATCCCCCTTGGGACGTAAGGCCCCAATGAGCTTTCTCCATCGCGCACGGTCTCCGGCAGCATGCAGGGCCTCTCCTCGTGACAGGTTCATCTTTTCCTGCTCCTGTGTCACAGTTCTACGCCAGGTGATTTTACGTCACCCGGGTTTTCTTTTCCCTGGTGGTGTCCATCTTAAGGGGACTCTTGGGATACGGTCCTGTTTCATTCTCAGCACACGGCCTAGCCATCTCAAATGTCTCAGTGTAATGTCCTTGGTGATGCTCTGACGACCGGTTTTCTTGTACAGTTAATGGTTGGACATTTTGTCTGTCCAAAAGAGCTGGCATATTCATCTGAGGCATCCGTTGTGGAAAACGTCCACTCTCCTCGTGTCTGTTTTCACCAACTCTCTGAACCATATAGCAGGACAGACTTGACATTGCTGTTGTACAAGAGCATCTTTGTTTTTAGGCTGTATTGTTTGGACCTCCAGATGGGACAGAGTTGGGTGAAGGTCACCCTGAGCCTCTCCCAGCCTTGCTCTAATGTCTTTTAGTGACACTGCAGTCTTTGCTGATGAGACTGCCCAGGTAGGTGAAGTCTTCCACGAACTCAAGTGGTGCTCCATTAACAAGGATGGGTGCTGCGGGGATGGAGTTTATAGACATTACTTGAGTTTTGGAAGTGTCGATGTTAAGCCCAACCTGTCTGGCGAAGTTGTTCAGCCTGTCAGTTTTTGTCTGCCTGTTGGAGTGGAGAAGAGAGCGAGATCGTCAGCAAAGTCAAGGTCTTCCAGGTGGGAAAACAGGGTCCACTGGATACCTCTGGGTTTGTCTGTTATGGGGTTGGTTGCAATCCAGTCTACGGTGAGGAGAAGGAGCATAGGAGAGATGATGCACCCCTGTCTTACTCTGGACTGTACGGAAAACAACTCATTGAGGGTGTTGCTCATAATGATACTGCACTCTCAGAACTGGTCATAGAATGTTTTTATGATTGTAATGATCTTCATTGGAAGTCCATAGGAGTGCATTATCTTCCAGAGGGTGTTTTGATGGACACTTTCAACGGCCTTCTTGAAGTCAACGAAGTTGATGTATAGGAGTATGTCCCAGTCTAAGCACTGCTCCAGAATGTTTCGCAGAGCAAAGAGCTGGTCCATGCATCCTCTTCCCTTCATGAAGCCTGCTTAAACCTGTCTTAGTCTGATGTCAATGGCTGTCTCCATCCTGTTGAGAAGGATTCTGCAAAACAGCTTGCATGGGATAGACAGGAGAGCGATTCCTCACCAGTTGTCACAGCTCTTGGTGTCAACTTTCTTGGGGATTTCCACAATAAGACCTCTGAACAAGTCTTCAGGGATGGTGTTACTGTTGCAGATGTTTTTGGAAGAGGTCAGTTAGGACTTTTGTTGATGTGGGAGTGTCAGCCTTCAATGTTTCAGCATGAAATGATGGTGTCTAAACCACATGCCTTGCCACACTTAAGAGATTTTGACCTCTAAAATGTCCGGGGGGGGGGGGGGATGTTGATTTCCAGGATATTATTTGTTGTTCCGATGTCAGCAGGTCACTCTGGTTCAGGGAGATTGAGGATTCCGTCCACTTCTTTTACACAGTCTATGGTCGTATATTTGGTCATCTATTCTCTCAGTCTGATTTTTCATGCTATCATGTTTACTGTCTTTCCAGGGACACCGCAGGCCAGGAAAGGTACCAGACCATCACTAAACAGTACTACAGACGAGCACAGGTAGCTGACCTCCACTTTCCTTTGCAGCTGCAAGTGATTTTCCACCCATTAATCTAATATTATTACTTCAGAAGAGCGTAACCAATGCTTTTCTAATTTAATCCCAGCTAGCTCCAAGAATAAATCACGCTTATTACAGAGAGTGAGTAGCTATAGAGCATCGATATGATGGATGCTGGCGGTTTCATTACAATGGATGAGAGAGATTAGACCACATTTCCTTTAGTCCTCCTTAAGGAGATGGCGCATGATACCACATTCTGACTTGTTTCAAAATCTTTACATCCACCGCTCTTCAGGGAATCTTCCTGGTGTATGACATCACGAGTGAGCGGTCCTTCCAACACATCATGAAGTGGGCCAGTGACGTGGACGAGGTGAGTCACAAAGATGAGGGGATTTGAAAATGAGATAAATCAGGCGCAGCGGGGGAAGAAAAAAAACAAAAAAACAACAGTCAGTGGAGAAAAGGGCAGAACTGACAAAAGGACTTAAAGGTTGATAAAGACCAGATGCCTGATGTGGAGTAGTGGAATCCAAAAGGCCTGAAAGATGCTGCTCGCTAACACGTTCCATCTTTCTTTTCAAATACCTGCCATATTTCTCAAGTGAGACGCTATAAATATGGGAAAGAGACAAACACATTTTTTTCGGTCTCATTTTGCACGGCCCTTTTAGTCATTACCGACCTCATTTCCTCAAGAGGTCGGTCCAAATTTATACTCCATTGATCGAGGCACGCTTCCCACTTACTTTTAATCGTCTCATTTCCTCTTTGTTCTTTCCTGTCTCTTGATATTTGAAATCTCTCCTTTTCTCCTCATACCTCTTCTGTATCCATAATTACTTTACATTTACATCATAGTACGCCCCTGACAAGGTCCAGAAGATCCTGGTGGGGAACAAGTCCGATGAGGAGAGCAAGAGGCAGGTGGCCACAGAGCAAGGTATCAAGGTGGGTTAATCACAAGCTGGGATTCCACCACCTTTTTTTTTTTGAATGTGCATTTCATGTGTCACGTAGGAAAATGCGTGCTTTGAAACGTCAAAATGTTGCAGAAAAGGTTCGGAGAAAAAAACATTAATGTGCAAATTTGGAGATGGAAACACGTTTGCTGAATAAGTTCTGATATAAAATAATATAATAATAAAATAAAGTCATGTGATAGCCACTTGCAGTGTCTTTCAAGTTTTGACAACAACATGGCCGCTAACAACAATAGATAAATGCGGGCAGATGAGGAGTCCTAAAGACTCCTAGGTCTCAACCCTGAAAAACATAACAATGTGTACATTGCCAGGCTGACTTATTGTTTAGTCCCCGGGTTGTAGCTTGACCTCTTCTACATTTTGATACGGCCATGTTAGGGAACGTTACCTACTGTTTACCACCATCTTCTGACAAAATGAGCGTAGCTCATCGGCTCCAACCACTTAATGAAAACGTTTCTTTTTTCTTCCTTTTTTTTTGCGAACTTTCAAACGATTGGCTTCACATCGAGAGTGAAACCAGAGTAGTGCTCTCACGTTACCATGACAACTTCATCAACAGCTCCATGTTTCACAACAAATTTCTTAACTTGCAAAATCGTAATCATATAAAGAAACAATAGGGCTTACATTTGGTATACGGTCAGAAAGTAACTGTTCAAAAAGGAGATCAAGCTGTCTTTTTTTTTTCACCCAGAAGCTGTTGGTTAAATATAAGTCTACAATATAAACATTCTGTTCTACATGTTAATAAAAATGAAGTTTATCTTCTGCAAATTTAAATGTAATTAGTGAGTGTGTGTGTTGAGGTTGACAGTTTCTTTCACACTTCGTGGAAACCCTCTGGTAACCACGGTAACCCTGTATACCGTACCACAATGCTATGATGTGAATTGCTGGTAATTTCCTTAGGCAAAATCCGCGGAAAGGTGGACTTATGGTGGTGGTGGTGGGGCAGTAAGGGCTTAACATGTCGGCGGTAGAGCCTTCACACCCTCGCAGACTTCACAGCTACGGCCCTCTAAGTCTTGGAGCCGATGAGGTTCTTTCTTGACTTAAAGAACAACTCTTCCACCATGGCTGATGAAAAGTGGCAAAACAGTTTTTGCGTAATCTTGCTGACAAACAGAGAGATGCCACTGAAAATGATGACGTCCTTGACTAGCAGATCAAAATAGCGCAAAAAGGAGTTGGCATGTAAATTTTTAGGATCATTTAGTGTTATTGGTTCACCAAATTCTGCTTCTCATCCCTTTTAGTAGACTTTTTAGGTGGAATTTCTTTCAGGCAGACAGCTTGACATCCTCTAAGTACCCTGGTGCAAAAAGCCAATGTAAAGAAACAAGGGCAGACGAAGGCTGACTCACGACTGTTGCTTTTTTTCCATTAAGAATGCTTGAAGGCATCCGGTGGCCAGCAGACCACTGTGTGTGTGTGTGTGTGTGTGTGTGTGTGTGTGTGTGTGTGTGTGTGTGTGTGTGTGTGAGAGAGAGAGAGAGAGAGAGAGAGAGAGAATAACATGTCAGTCATCCTATTTGAGAGAGAAAACTTTTTTTTTATATCACTGTTCTCTCTCTCCTTCAGCTCGCCAAAGCTTATGGAATGGACTTTTTTGAGACAAGTGCCTTCACCAATCACAATATAACAGAGGTGAGGTGACATCAAAACATGTCATGACCATGTGCACGATGATGATAAGAGGAAATAAGTCTTATTTCCGTCCTCCAGACTTTCACACGACTGGCTGAGCAGGTGCTGGCAGCCAACAGAAAGGACCTGGATCTTCTCCAGATGTCTGTTAATGACGAGCTTAACCTCGCTGCTCTGGAGGAAGAGGAGGGACTCTGTGACGGTGTGTCGGGCGACCAAGGCAAAGGCTGCTGGTGTTAAAGCATTGATGTGAATTCACCAGACATTTTGCACATTTCCGGGAAATGTTTAGAAGGCGAGTGAGTAATTTGAAAGCAGTTTCAAGGACAAAAGGTGGAAACGTTTTGTCGCAAAGTGTGTGGTGAATTAAGCAAGTCAAGGTTTTCTCAGTGGAACAGAATGTTTGTTGGCTCAAGCACTAATTCCTGCTCAGCTCAGTGTGTTTTGATGTGATCTAATTAAAGCCATACTTCACCTGAAAAGTGTATTTTATTTTCACAAATAGGTGTCTCGGGCTCACAAAGATGTTTTCCCCTCCTGCATCGCTTGTTTGTGACTCAGAATGCAGAAAGAGTCAGCCATGTATATTTAGCCTGAAGCTAACTGCTAACAGCTAACAACAGAAAATCTGCCCAAAAACATTTGTCTACAAACTCTCAAGAGCAGTTTTGTTTTTGTTTTTTTGGTATAATCCACATCTTCTTTACGTATGCTCGCTAATCCACAAACGCTTAAGTTTTAGCAGCTAGCGCATTCATCTGGACCAGCTTACTCTTGCTTGTCCGCCCTCATTCTCAGCAGTGTTTTTCCTTTTTTTTCTGATTTACAAAACTCGGGTTACTGAATGCATAACTGGGTTATACCAGAAGTCGCACTTGAGAGTTTGTAAATGGATGTTTTTGGGCAGTTTGGCTGTTGTTTTGTAGCTGTATTTGTTGTTAGCAATTAGCTTCAAGCTAAATACACACGACTGGTTCTTTCTGTGTTCTGGAGCAACAAAAAAGTGATGGGGGGGGGGGGGTGGGGGGTAGGGGGCATAATTGAGAGCTCAATTACGAGTAACCGAAAGTCAAAGTACAATTTTTGGGTGAAGTTTCGCTTTAAATCCTCCTCCATTACTTGTCAAGATTTTGCATACAATTAAGATATTTGAAAGGAAGATTTTATCCAGAAATACATCTTCTTTATAAAACAAAAAACAAAAACAAAGGGAATGACTTGAAACTTTTCACAATGTTGAATTTCACATTTTTCTCTGATATGAATCCTCAGGCTGGGTGCCTTGCAGATCAACAATGTAATCGATTACATTTGGGCTTCATCCACCCTTCGAGAAGAGTTTACCTCCTTGTGGGTATTAGCACTCAGCCTTCAACCATGTCAGATGGTAGATGTAGTGTTGGGAACTACCACCAGAGGGTGCTAAAGGGATTGAAAAAAACCCACTGCAGAGGTGTTTTTATTTATATATTATTATTTTTTTGGATGTAGATGAAGCTGCAACAGCTACCTTTAATGGTATGAAAGACTTCTAAATATATGCATTTGTTTTTATATTTTTGTCATGTTTTTCCATGCAAAAGTCGGTAAGACAGCTTGAATAATGAATCATATATGACCACTGATTATTTGTTATCTCATTAGTTGAGGGGAAACATTGAGAGCAAAATAGTTTTATTTCTTTGTAGCAAAAGTGAAAATGTGTTTTCGTTTTAAAATATTTGTTCGTAGCAGGAAATATCCTGAACAGTACAGATGGCGTGAATGCATTGTAAATATCAGAACGTCACGGATGGATCGAACCATAAGCATAAACCATGAAGTCATAATTTGGTGGAGTTTGAAAAAAAAAAGAAAAAAAAAAGAGCAGTGATATTCTAGAACAGTGAGGTCAGGACCCCTCATGACGGTTACGAGAGCATTTTTGGGGGTCGTCAGATAAAAATTCTGTAACGATGTTATTATTCTTGGAGTAGACTTTGAGTTTGTGAGTCACGTTGGAAAACGATGAAAACTAATAAAACTAACACAGGTCGTGAGAGGCTATCCTGTTTTATTTTTACATGTAAAGAGACAAAAGGATTTCATGAATACTGTAATTTCAGTCAGTCAATCAGACTTCAATCAAATGTCGCTTTTATACAAATACAAAACAACATTAAATACTTTTCACACGCAAACAAATAAGAAGCAAACAATACCTCCTCTTTCTTTTTTTTTTACATGAGTAAATAAAAGTCCAAGGCAAAGAAGGATCACGCAATTGAATAAACAGAAAAAAATAATTTAAAAAATTAGAATAACATGCAAAGGAGAAATTGATTGAATAAAACAAAAATCAACAGGAAACCGTTCTAGAGAATCAGTTCTAAAATAGGATTAGAAACAGGCTTTAAATTACAATTCAAGACAAAAGCAAATAAGGACAAAAACAGAATTTAGTTGAAAGCTGGATAAAAATGAGAAAATCCCCCCCTCCCCTATTGTGCTTTTCATCATAAATAAACCAGTTTGGCTTAGTATAATAATGAAATAGATTTGAAACTAAATGCAACTGCCAAATAGAACTTTATAATTCTGCCTACAAGGGGAAAAAAAAAAGTGTTGGAAGTGAGGGTGCTGGGGTCACAAACACCAACCTGATTATTATCTTGTGTTGAGAACCGCTGTTCTAGAAGGAGAGGAACCTGTTGATAGAACACATCGTATGTCCTTTCTCACACTGATATCGGCCCGTGGTTTCTTTTTCCCTTTCACACTTAACAAGGGACAGTTTGGCATGTGATTTATTTTAATGCAACTTCAATGAAGTTAATGATCATTTGACGGTTTTCAAATCTAGCATTTGACCGGAGATGCCTGTTGGAGACGGATCGAACACCTTCCTTTGTCTGCTTTTTTTTTTGTTGTTGTTTGTTGTTCCTTTCTTGCAGTTGATGATAACTATGTGCGACTCAAAGCAGTTGTTAATATGTGAAACGACAGTATGTGGTACTGGATGGTGTTCTGGACCCCAGAAACATAGTGGATCTGTGTTTTTTCTTCCTTTTGGACGACTTTAATTGTATTTGTGGAAACATATTACATGCAAGATGTTATTCTTGGAGAGAAGATGTCAGATGTTTATGAGTAAATACTTGCAGATATTACTCAGTGCGGGGGTGTTTTTTTCGAGGGGGGGGGGTGGAAAGATGCAGTATGAGACTAAAATACACCACAATAACAGGAGACACATCAGGAGAGTGGACCTCTGCATATTGTCCACTATCATGTAGCAAGCATCACAATTACAGTACATAAAACATTAGTAGCAGTACAACAAATTACCATGCTGTTTGAACTACCTGTTATATTGAGGAGTAGACACACACACACACACACACACACACACACACACACACACACACACACACACACACACACACGTGTATGTATGATGTGTTTGCAGGATATAAATCAAAATATCTACACAACAGACATGATTTTATGTTTATTTTTAATGTTATTTTGATTTTAGTTTGCGTTGACATATAAAAACAGTGCACATATTTTACCTGCATGTATCAAATCTTTTTTTTCATCTCACCCCAAAACAGTGAAACATGAGAACTAAGTCACAAATGATGATGAAAAAAAGGTGACATTAAATACAGCTGGATTCAATATCACCAATTGTTGTTTTGTTGTTGTTGTTGTTTTTGTGTGTCATAAAGGTTTATATGGTGGAAAATGTGGTTTTAAACAAATCAATAATGTTCCTTTCCTGGCTCGTGGTTTATCAAGTGAATCAAAGGAGAACATTAAAGACTTTCTCCTCACATGTACTGAGGTATCCAAAAGTACTTGTAACAAATACTTTATAGTGTCCAACATTGTTGTGCGGAAAACAGCTATAATTCACATTTTTGACTGGAGAGTGAGTTTAATATGATATTGCATGATGTACAAATCCTGTAAAATTAATATTCTGCCAACAAATTTCCTCAATGCTTTATAACATCATCTGTGTCGTCCAACCACAATTATTAAAGGAATTAGTGGCTTTGGTTTGGAATAATTTTGACAAAAAGATATGAACTTTAACTGTTCTATAACTAACTCTTGTTAAGAAGATCTTTCAATCACATCTCAGCGTCTCCCTCTGGACCTTCCGTTGCTGTTGAGGAGGAAGCTTAGACCTAGGATGTGCAGATTGACAGTATTAAACAGGAGATTTATTTTGTGGGACTTTGCTTTTTTTGTCCGTGCCACAGCAAGAACCTGCAGATATCCCATGATGCTCTTGGCCGGCGCCATGGTGCAGTGGTCAGCACTGTTGCCTCACAGCAAGAAGGTTCTTGGTTCAAGTCCCGGCTCCATCACGGGATCTTTCTGTGTGGAGTCTCCATGTTCTCCCTGTTCCTGTGTGGGTTCTCTCTGGTACTCCAGCTTCCTCCCACAGTCCAAAGACATCAAGAGGGGACGAGGCTGATTGATACTCTAAATTGACAGTAGGTGTGACTGTGAGTGTGAATGGTTGTCTGTCTCTATGTGTTGGCCCTGCGATGGACTGGCAACCTGTCCAGGGTGAACTGGATAGGCTCCAGCCCTCTGTGACCCTTAACAGGATAAGTGGTAGAAAATGGATGGATGCCCCTTTGCTGAGCGGGTCCCCCTGGAGGCTGAATGCTGTGGGGATTTGGCTTCACCTTTGGCCTTTATTAACTCAGTTGTGTGATACCTGACAACTGGTAGTTAAGAGGTTTGGAAAAACTTGGCCCTTGATTCATTTTTGGTTAAACTACAGTTCTCAAGTTCTAGAAAGAGCTTATCCCAAAAGTTTGACCATTTTTTTTGAACCTCGTAATATTTATTGCCAGTTATCCACACCTATACCCAGATTATGTGATTTTTAATGTATTTGAAGGTGTGATCATCAGTGCAGGCTTGAACCACTCACACCTGATGTGAATGTGGTGTACTCCTACTACTACTACTACTAATAATAATAATAATACTAGTAATAGTAATTGTGATGATGATGATCCTCTGGAAAGTTCAAAGTTGTTATGACAGAAAAAGTTTTTAAAATGTTGTCACTTCTCAAACTGGCCACTAGATGGCAGGATGCCTCCGTTAACTATTTCGATACTGTCTTGAGTTCTACTCAGTGTTCCTAATGGCTAAGAACAGTATGACATGATGAGGAATGTATTCATCAATTGTGTCACGGCTGCAATAGGAAATGTTTGCAACAGTAAACGAATACACTAATTATGACGACGCAATCTGATTTCTAACAAATGGTCACTTTTATAAGAATAATTTAAAATAGGAAACAATATTGTTACTCAAAAGCATGACTATCTGAAGACAAGACACCAGGAAAACTGTAGTACTACAAATGTGCCACAAGTGGTCTGTAATAGGCGTTCTCTGTAACTACATAAGGGGGGGAACAAAATGCAAATCTTTTCTTCACCTCATCGGAGTTGTTAATGTTGAGAAGTCATTAAAGCTCTTTGGGTGAAATTAGCAAAACGATGAATATTCATGTGGAACTGTCGATAGATAGGACAGCTCAGTATCTATCACCAGGCTGAGTGACACACAGACACACGTACAGAATGACAAGTCAAATAGCGCACTGGCACGTATCACCCACGCGTGTCTACATGCACACACACGCGTGCGCGCGTGCACTGAGGACTTCCAAGTTGATGTTGTGATCAGAGGCTTTCATTATCATTTTCTACACTACAATTCTCTACCACATCACTCCAGGTCTTGCAGCTGTCTGACATTCAGCCATATGGTGTGTGTGTGTGCGCGCGCGCGCGTGTGTGTCAGCGTTTGTGTGTGAAAATGAGTGCGAAGCTTTGGGAGTTGGGGTGATATAACTGCGCCTGTGCGTGGGAGAGCGTGGAAGGGAGGAGAAAGACGGACGAGCACTTTGATAAAGGAAGGTAACGAGTCGTGTGAGGAGACGCAGAGGTTGATGGTTGTACTGGTTGTGAGTCATGGGAGTAATAAAAACACGAAATAAAGGGTGCATCTAACGTAAAGGGATGAGTCGACGTCAGTGGCAAAATTTGAAGCAGGAGTTTGAGAAAGTAAACATGATTTTAACAACATGTAACAGACATTTGTTTACTAATTCATCACAACCTCCCACACTCACTTCTGGTGTCATCTTTCCCACTTCTTTAGCAGCCGCTCAATCAGGCCATGTTGCCCTCCCTCCTGTCTTATGATCCTTATGCCTTATTTATGTAGCGCCAATTCATTGGACTACTATTGATGTCCCAGTATACAACAGGAATATATCATCCAGAACAATAGGTGGCAGTATGACCCCTGAAAGCTGGTTGCAATCAGATTTATTCTGTTTCATCTTTTTTGCATCACATACCAAACGAGTTGAAGAAGCTCCCTGTAGAACGTCAGCCTTACATTCCAAAACTACTGAAAAAACAAACAAACAGACAAGGCCTTCAGTTGAAACAGCATAAAGTTTGTCTCTTCATCTGTCCAGAGATGTGTTGTTTTCTGTCTGGTGCCCATCATGATGATGCCTCGCTTCATTCAGGGACATGCAGGACAAACACAGACCACCAGGCCAGTTTGGGTCCGACTGAAACGTTCTGTGCACATGCAGAAGGAAACCGATCCCCAGCTGCATTATCAAGTTATGTGAGTCCAACTTTGAAGAAGATGGTTTCAGTCAATCGCACGTGTCTGATATTGTGTAATGATACCATACGATAAAGCAAAACTTCCTCTGTACAGGAAGAAACCTTGAGCAGGACCAGACTCTGGGTGGGTCGCCATCTGCCTTGACTTAGCTGTTCAGCTGGTGACATCAATCCTTACTTGAGGAAAACTGGGAAAGAAACTTAAAACGATGTTTCTACAGCATCCAGATCAAACCAGCAAATAAACAGCTATTGTTTTATTGACCGGCAAGTAAACAACAAAACGGTTCAGCCCCAATGCTGGGATGCTTGTTGTTTGTCTCCAGGAAAATCATGATACAGTGTTTGAATCAGGTTTTGTCGGTCTGGTTTAATTTTCACTCTCTGAGATCCAGTACGAATGCTAACCACCAAGCTACTGATAACTTGTGGACAGAAAAATGTATAACGTGCAATAAAACAACTATCCAAACTGTTAGCTACAAATTTCTCATTTCTGTATTTGTTCAAAAAAAGAAATGTTCTATTTGGAGATGTATATTTGGCTAACTAGCTGATGTAATTCCACATCCATAATCCTTTAGGATCTGGCTTCATCTCGACTTGCAGTTAAATTGACTTGACGTCTGTAACCACGTGGCTGGTGACGGTCAGATATATTTCACTGGTTGCTCTGTTGTGCTTTCACTAAAGAAAGATGCCAAAACAGTTTGCTGAAAGATGCTAAAATGGCTAAATTTGGAATAATTACCAGCCAGTACTCTTGATCATTCTTTCATTTAGTTGTGGTCGTGAATAATCATATAACCCCGAGATACCAACATCATCAAGGAAACAAAACTATCGCACACTTGTCTATGACATGAACGTTAAACAAGATGAACATACAGACCAATCATTCGAAATTTTAGTAATCCAGCAGCCAAAATTGAAATCAGAAAATCCTCTGAGGCCCACCAGAACCTCCAATCATTAACAGCTCAATCAAAAAAAGGAAATAAGGGGTATTTCCAATATTTTTTTCCCACTTTAGCAACATTAACATAGTGCAAAGTTGTAAGTAATTTGTATACATGTAACAATTTGTAAAGCAGGAAAAATATATGGAATTTGGTACAAATAATAAAGCTTGAGTGTAATATTTCTGAAATTTCCGACTCAATATCAGCAGGATAAATGAAATCATTGTAATTTAAGTTGATTCAGGGGTAGAGGACGATTAAACCTTTTATCTGCAGAGTGCATTCAAGCCAACTCCACCAATGCCACCAGCTTTTGGTACAACAGTCGATTGAGAATATAGGACACATCATCCAAAAATATAAGTTCTGTCTTTCCACTTGGATTAAAATTAGATGCAGTCATTGCATGAAAGCCAATGGTGTATTTAGCTCATAATCCTCACAAAATATGTGGTTATTGTGAATCTGAAAAGAACATCACTTTGTCCCCAAATACTTAAATTGCAGTCATTATAGTTTCTACACATTTGACGAGTCCGGTGTATGTGACATATACATCTACACTACCACTCAAAAGTTTGAACACACCTTATCATTTAATGTTTTTTCTGTTTTCTTTGACTATCTACATTGTAGATTCTCGCTGAAGGAATCAAAACTATGAATGAACACATTGAATTATGTGGTAAACAAAAAAGTGTGAAATAACCAAACATGTTTTATATTCTAGATTCTTCAGAACAGCCACCCTTTGCTTTGATTGCTGCTTTGCTCACTCGCTCTCTGAGCTTCATGAGGTCGTCCCCTGAAATGGTTTTCCAACAGTCTTGAAGGAGCTCCCAGAGATCCAGAGATGCTGAGCCCCTGTTGGTCCTTTTGCCTTCACTCTGCTCCATCTCATCCCAAACCATCTGGGTTGGGTGTAGGTCAGGTGACTTGAGGCCAGGTCATCTGACGCAGCACTCCGTCACTCTCCTTGGTCTAACAGTCCTCCCACAGCCTGGAGGTGTGTTTGAGGTCGTTGTCCTGATGAAAAATAAATGATGGTCCAGCTAAACACAAACTGGATGGGCTGGCGTGTTGCTGCAGGACGCTGTGGTAGCCATGCTGGTTCAGTGTGCCTTCAGTTTTGAATAAATCCCCACCAGTGTCACCAGCAAAGCCCCCCCACACCATCACACCTCCTCCTCCATGCTTCACGGTGGGAGCCATGCATGTAGAGACCATCCGGTCACCTTTTCTGCGTCACACAAAGACACGGCAGGTGGAACCAAAGATCTCAAACTTGGACTCAGACCAAAGCACAGACTTCCACTGGTCTGATGTCCATTCCTTGTGGTTCTTGGTTCAAACAAATCTCTTCTGCTTGTTGCTTTACCTTAGCAGTGGTTTCTTAGCAGCGATTCAACCATAAAGGCCTGATTGGTGCAGTCTCCTCTGGAGTTGATGTAGAGATGTGTCTGCTACCAGAACTCTGTGTGCCATTTATCTGGGCTCCAGCCTGAGGTGCTGTTAACTTGTGATTTCTGAGGCTGGTGACTCAGATGAACTCATCCTCAGCAGCACAGGAGACTCTTGGTCTTCTTTCCTAGGGAGGTCCTCACGTGAGCCAGTTTCGTTGTGGTGCCTGATGGTTTCTGCAACTGCACTTGAAGACACATTCAAAGTTTTTTCAAATTTTCTGGACTGACTGACCTTCAGTTCTTTAAGTATTGATGGACTGTCGTTTCTCTTAACTTAGCTGGCTGGTTCTTGCCATCATATGAATCCTAACAGTTGTCAAATAGGGCTGTCAGCTGTGCACCAACCTGACTTCTGCACAACACAACTGATGGTCCCAACCTCATTAGGAAGGCAAGAAATTCCACAAATGAACCCTGACAAGACAAACCTGGGAAGTGAAAACCATTTCAGGTGATGACATCATGAAGCTCACTGAGAGAAGGCTGAGTGTTTGCAGCGCTGTCACCAAAGCAAAGGGTGGCTACTTTGAGGAATCTAAAGCCCATTTAGTTATTTTACAATTTCTTCTTTGCTTCATAATTCCATAAATGTAGCTTCATATATATTTGATGTTTTCAATATGTACTGTATGTACAATGTAGAAAGCAAAAAAGAACATTGAATGAGAAGGTGTCCAAACCTTGACTGGAAGTGTGTATACACACACACACACATACACACACACACACACACACACACACACATATTAGTGATGTTTTTGATAGATATGACTTACATGTTTTGCAAAGTTAATCATAATTTTATTCATAAAGTATGTAACAATGCACTTTACAGTCAACACGGTAAATCAAACTTCACGATTATTTATGCAATTAAAACTGTTGACCTGACCTGAACTGGGTTTGGACTCATGTAGCACAACCACAGACAGGACACCGGTGAAGCAGGATAATGGCCGAAGGCTATAAGTGAAAGATAAGGAACAAACCTACTCTGTACTAAGGAGGCTAGAATGGGGGGGGGGGGGGGGGGGGGGAATGCTGTGCTTAAGCTTTATATGAATAGGATGTGTCAGTAACTGTGTGTGTTGCATGAAATGTTGAGTGTGCCTACACTAACTAGGGTTGGGAGTGTCAGAGGTTCCAGAGGAACTGAGGAGCAGGAAGGAGACTGTTGGGGTCCAGGAGACAAACGGGGTTTTTGCAGGTGGTTGTGTATGTTACATGTGGAGGGAGGAGGGAAGTAGACCCAAGAGCAGACAGAGAGGGACGGTGCACAAAAGGTTTACTCATACTGGAGGCTTGAGACTGTCGACTGTCGACTTGAAGCTTGGGACTGGACACTGGAGACTTGATACTCGTGATACGTTAGCGATTAACATTCACTAAGATGGCACATGAATGTGACATACACTCAACGACACGCAACACAAAAAGCAAGCGAAGACACGCAACAACACGCAATGGAGCAACCCCGAACAGGGGAAACAGAGGTTAAATACATGAGGGAACACAAGTCACAGGTGGTGCAGTCACTCAGGTGAGACACATAAGGTAATCACAGGAGGGAGGTCAGGAAGACAGGACATGACTACAAAAACAGGAAACACGAGACAGGGATCGTGACAGTGTAGTCACAGAGGAGGACTTGGGAGGCAGTGGATTCTTGGAGCGGTTCTGGAGAGGAGTTTGGAGTCGCAGAGGAATTCTTGGGGAAGGGAAAACAGGAGAAAAAAACAACATATGAGCAAATCCGCAGAGCAAAAACTAGAGAGTTGGAAAAAGGGCAGTGACATCGGAAGTGAGCCTGTGGGTATATTTCCCACGTGGGTTCAGAACATTCAAGCGCTACTTGCAGGTCCAGGCTTCCTCTTATAGCTGGGCTGGTAATTGGCTGCAGGCGTGGCTGATTGCCGATCAGCAGCACCTGTGCTGCTGGTATTCCCAGCCAGAGGAGGAGGGCCATGGACAGCACTGGGAGGATCCCTAACATAAAACAATGTCATAAACAATATCCCTTTTCTAAAGCCATACAGAAAAAAAGTGAGTTTTAAGAAGAAATGTTGTTTCCTTCATAAAGTAATTGCCTAAGTTATTTTTCCAAGTTTTCCAGAAAACACAAAAAACTGGAGACAAAAGGAGTATAAATAAGGAGTTGTTTTAGCCACATTTTTTTTTTATTGTTGTCAAAAACTGACTTAGGCAATTATTTCAAAAAGGTGACTATATAAAAGCTGAATGCTTGAGAACGCCAGGAAGGGAGTTCCAGAGCCGAGGAGCGCAAACTGCATAGCCCTATCACAATATCACAATGTCAAAGAGAATGTTCACATCATTGTTCTCATTTGTTTTGAATAACCTAATAAAAAGGATTTCGGTGTGCTTTTTTTAGGGGGGGATATTTATCAAACAAAGACTTTGTCTTAAATCTGATGATATTTAATCTAATAGAGTATTTTGACACACAATTAACCTTTAACCAATATTGGAATATTGATTCAGGGAGGAATTTGTGATTAACATCCGTTAATTGTGCAGCCCTACCGGGATCACAACAAGGAATTGATGTCAACGAATTTACTTTAGAGACACACTTTGTCATCTTTTTCACGCACGAGCAGGTTTGAGCTCAGCCCAGCAGCAGCACCTTCGCATTTTTTTGTAGGTTATAATTAACTCATTAGCAAGATTAGATCTTAATAAAAACATGAATAAGATTTATCACCGACCATATCAGTTCTCATTCACAACAACCTGAATAACATGTCAGGAATTCTACTGAGAGGGTAAATGAAGAGACACAATCAGCGTCCACAACAACTATGTCCCAGGAGACGATGACTACACGGTTAGGCCAGCACACTCTGCGCACCCACTCTTAATCCTGAAATACCTGCCTCGCAGCTTTAATTAACTTCTGTAGCACCCTGACATTCCAGACATAGACACCCTCCCTCCGCACTGCACTTCCCAGCATCCTTGCGGGTTCCTCCATTTCAATTTGAGCTGTAGATTTATGGTCACAGCGAGCCAGAAAATCTGAGGAGAAAATAGACTCCAAATCACACATTCAGATGAAGCAGTGTAGGCGGAAGTCTTCTTATTCAGCCCGAGCTAACATCCAATCACTTTGTCCTCTGTTTTATCACGCCACCAATGGTTCCGCTTTTTGCTTGTTGTTTTGTTTTTTGTTGTTGTTGTTGTTGTTATTTTTTTAAAGATACCTGTGTTCTTGAGAACCACCTCCATGTGGAATCTTGAACAAACATCTAAAAAAGTGAATTGAGTGGGCAGGGGCAGACTGCTGCAGAAACATCACCCTTCACAACACTACAGCAACAGAGAGGAGCTTTCAGACTCCATCCTTTATAGTGTAATTTCATGTTTAAAACTCTGTGAAACGATATATTGAGTTGATGTATGTTATGCTAACATGTTTATCAAGGCTACATTGGAAAAAGCATTTTAGCCTCTTTCAGCACATCAGTTTGTAACCCCTCAGGTGTTTGTGGACTCCAAACCACCACCAAGAAGCTGCCAGAGGCCCAGAAACTCCAAGTAAAAGCAAATGTTCACCAGATGTGTAAAAACTGTGTTTACCACATCAATTTATAAGATAATAAAGTATCAGTACTGCATTTATGGGTGTTTGCATCCACTGCCTCAAGGCACCAAACTAATCTGTTACTGTACACTGTAAACATTCATCAGACTATTTTTGTCCCTTTTACTTTGAAACTGCAGCTTTAGATAACTATCTACTATGTGATGATAACACTTAAATGGTATCCATGATCAATTTTCTGAAATATTTGAATGTTAAAAACACAAAAATGAATCGCATTCTATTGAGAAAAAAAAATCCACTTTGTTTTTCGGTCAGTCAATCCCCCTCCCCCCCGTTATTTCTGAATTAAAGAGATCATTTTTCTTTAAAAAAAAAAATCCATTCTGTTTTTCTGAATTAATGAGATAATTAAGTCATTAATTCAGGAAGTCAGAGCAGTTCTTTTTTTCCCCTTTTTTTTAGATATTGAAAATAGAAACATGCTACTAAATAAAGCACATTTCAAAATGGATAGTTTTCCAGTTTCTTTCACCTTAAAATACGAGCAGTCATACAACTTGAATATGTAGAAGTGCAACTAAAATCATCTTTTGGAAACTCAAGAACACTGCTTTACTGTTATACAAGAAGTATGAATATATATGATTATGATAATAATATATATATAATATAAGAGTCTGGGAGTACTCCTGCATGTGAGAAATGTTTTAGTACAAAGTCTTCAGTGGGTCTACAGTGGGGTGCCTATGAACTTCCTCGATTTATTTAACTTAATCATCAGTTGAGGCTCGGACACGGGAACTTTCTGTGTGGAGTTTGCATGTTCTCCCTGTTCCTGCGTGACATTAGCATCTTGCTACCCTCGCTAAAGCTCCAAATGCTCCCTGTCGCCGGTTTCCACTGAATATGAAATATTGCTGGCTGGTTTTGTTGCACGTGGATTTTGTTGTGTGAGTGAAAATGGATGGGTGTGGTATTATTGGCTCCTTTTATTCAGTATCTTTTATTAAATATATCTATATCTATATATATCTATATATATCTATATATAGATATAGACAGACAGACAGACATTACTTTATTCATATATATAATATATGTGTGTGTATATATATATATATGTATATATATATATATATATATATATATATATATATATATATATATATATATATATATATATATATATATATATATATATATATATATAAATGACTGACTGTTTCACAGACCTTATTCAAACCTCAATCCCATTCACCAAACTGGATATTTAAGAATACTAACTGAGTTTTCCGTGAGTTCCCTTTTGGAAATCTTAACTGAAAGGCTGTGTAAGTGTTCTGTTTCTAACACTTTTATTGCTTAATTGTGTTACATTAAACCAGTCATACACACAGTACTCTTTGTACTTTATCTGTGGATGTGTTGCAATGACATTGATATGCACTTAATCTTTCAGTGAGTTTTGTTTTCAACTGCTATTGCAAACACCTGAAATGCAATGTGTTTTCAATGTTTTTCTTCGATGAAGACATCGTCACGCCTCGTTCTGAGTTCCAAGGGGGATTGAACGCAGCATTATTTGGGTTTCAGGAGTCATTCCTGCACCTCCTCCAGATTAAAAGTTTCATAACAGCTGCAAAATTGAAGATTGTTTTGTCAAAGAGCAACCATGACTCAAGCATATTTTTAATCTCACAGCAGTATTTGTGAATCATAACATCAGCAACTTGTTTTATGGATCAAGCTTTAATCTCGCCTTCTTCTCTTCAAGCGCATTAGCAGCACTGAGCGTGCAAGTCTTGCATTTCAATGTTCCCTCCTTCCTGCTTGATACAAATTCTCACAAGAGGTTGATGAAGATTCTCCATGTGTTGGACGGTCCCTTCTCCTCACTTGGACAAAATTTTCCAACACTGGCCCCTAAATCCTGTCAGAGTGTGTCAGTATCCTGGCCAACCACTAGCCCCCCCCCCCCCCCCCCCCCGCAACCCCCCAAAACACACACACACACACACATACACACACACACACACACACACACCCATCTGATAACCAGAGACAAAACAACACACAAGGTCTTCTCCGGATGACCTGTGTTATTTCTGCTGTTAAGTGTGTTTTTCTGTGCACATGTGTGGGGGCGGTCGGTATGATTGTAGTGTGGAGGAGGGGGGAGAGTGTGTTCATACATACATGTACTGTATGTGTGTGTGTGTGTGAGTGTGTGTGTGTGTGTGTGTGTGTGTGTGTGTGTGTGTGTGTGTGTGTGTGTGTGTACATACCCCTATGTGCATACTTGAACAGGGTCCAACTCCAAGGCCCTTTTCTTCTGCAGGGTGCTGTGATGTCATCCTCCCACCTCTCCGCTAAGCTTTCACACTAGCGTGAGTCACGTAGCACCAGCTCTCTTCTTGGGAGCACATGGTGCCAAATGGGAGGTATTTTGAAGTTGAATTCTGTCTCTGCCTCTACCTTTTCAAAGATATCTTGAAAGATGTCTCTGTGAGTTGCTGTACTCTACAGAGAGAGCCGCGATTGCAAGGATCATAGTTCAGTGCAGCTTCTGACAGACAACTCGGATGCTGTTCATCTAAGACAGCACCTGCTTCTTTACCACACGAAGGGATAAAACAATAGAGAAAGAACCTATACACATATATACGTTCATCTCTTGCAACACTCCATCTAGATGACAGTCTTCATAAGTAATACATGCCACAGAATGGTAATGGACTTGGCATACACAATGATAACTCAGACTCCCATGAGATAGACCATTCTCTGTCCTTGTAGCTAAGGCAGCTCAAATAAATGTGGTGGAAGATAAATGTTTTCAAGTTTTACAAAAATGCTTTTTATTGCTTTTTTGGGGAAAATAACTTCATTTGATGGACCAGAAAACAAAACAGTTATTTGCATGTGAAGCTGATTTTTTTTGTCACCTTTTGCTAAAAACCGGGATGACAGTCTGCTATCAAACTATTCTGACTTTACTTTTGACTTTCACTCAAACAAACCAATGCCCTTGTAACTCTGAGTTGAAGGTACGCCCATGAAATATACACAGCAAATAATTGACTTGCCCTCCTTTATTCTTGTCTGTTTGTTTTATCAACTGGCATTCAACTTGACGGACAGGAATTGAAGGCAAGTTCAAATAAAGCTGACTGCAAAGAGCTTTCGCTGACATGGTTTATTTGACTAGTTTCAACTGCTTCAAACCATCTGATCCACATGCCCCAGGCTATGGACTTAAAGGACCAGTGTGTAGGATTTAGTTCTATCTACCAGTGGGGGTGCAGATCTCACTCCTGTCTTTACAAGCATATAGGAGGACCTCCAGTGGTACAGACTACAAACCCATTGCCAGGGACTGGAAAGTGGCATCATGACTTAGAGTAACATGGGTATAGATAGCAAAGATGAGTGCACATTTGTAAAGTGAAAGCACACACCACTGTGACACGAGTTGCATATCTATTCCTCTTCTATCTTTCAACCTGAGCATTTGTCAAACCACAACCTTCCACTTAAAAAAAACACCATAAGAAAAAAATCCTGTTTTGTAAAAAGGGGTTTTATATATAAAGGTTCTATCGTTTTTTTTTTGTTGTTGTTGTTGTTGACTGCAGAAACATGGCAATGCAAAATGGCTTTCTCTGAGGAAGAGGACCTGCTTCTTAGTCTCAGGTGACACAGCATAGATGTAAATATTCTATTTCTGCCAATCCATACCCCAAAGTTCTACAACAACAAAAATGTTCTCACATAAAAATTTGCTTTACACACATCAAGACTTTTTTGCAGACTTTCTCCTACTGACAGGGAAAAAAAAGGTTCTCGCTTCTGAATTCTGTCTTGCAGCTCTTGTAACATGAAGGTGTTTGCCAGTCTTGTTGACTGACGAGCACCGGAGAAACATGAGAAATGTCAAAAGCAAGGAGGGTTTGCTGCCTGTCTGTAAGACTAAATTGAGGGCAAAAAAATCCTATTGGTATAAAAACAAACTTGTGCCTAAGAACGTTTCATAAATGAGGCCCAGTGTGACTTCGGTATTCAGGTAAATCTCCATCTGTGCAAATCCACTCTCCAAACTACTTCCCCCGTTCACAGACACAATTTAAACACGATCAATTTTAATCGCTTTTGGTAATGAGAGGCTCTTTTTGCTGGGTGATACTCTTTTCCTTAAAGAGTTATTTGGTTTTCTTTTGTGCCTGACGATCATATTCATGAGGCATCGTTTAATAAAGAATTCACTTTGCTGAACATGCCCTGTAGTCTTTGTCAAAAAAAAGTAGCGCGTGAAGTCTCTCCTCTTTATTCTGTAGTCAGTTTAATCAGAGCATCATCAATTGCCTTTCTCCTCCATCCTTAAATGCCAATCACTCAACCGAGTGAATGTCCTCACAATAACAATGCCCAACAAAACTCTAATTACAGACACAAACCAATCAAGACACAGTTGTCTCTACTTAGGAAAAACAAGAGCATCAGAATCTGTCTATTTTCAGAGCACGCTGTCTGCATTACGCCACTTAGTAAAGAGGAGAAAAGAGCCGGCGTATGTGAAAACAACTTGTCGCCTATTCTTCACGTCAATCTCTATTAGTGTAGGAACGCAGCTTGAGTGGAACTTTCTGAATGGGGCTCATTCTTTTCATTACCCCCCACCCGGCTTCCAGGGGCAACAGAGACAGGAATTCCACTGCGTTCCCTCTCTGAATAACAGCAGTCGTGTATCCTATAGGTGGTCGCTCCATGTCTGACTTCATTACTTGACATCTTAATATGCAAGAATCACAGGGAAATGCTAATAGCTGCTGTGATGTCAGTGTCTGACATGATAACATTGTCTTTGATGCTGGGATGTAAAGGACATGCACCGATACAGAAGGGACCCAAGACTGAGCTTCAAAGTCATCCATTAGGACATCTCTTTCTCCTACAGGGTAGCTGTGTTTACCACCTGGAGAGCAGATAAAAAGTTACATAGGCACTATAGGCCAAGATTGCCTTATGGACCCTACATCTTTCAAAAGGCAGCAATCTGTTACTACATAGCAGGAACCCCAACATCATTATCTTTTGTGCCCTAGTTTCACGCTGCTTCCTAAATCAAAGCAATTTTGGAGTATAGTGTGTGTGTGTGAGTGTGTGTGTGTGTTGATTGTAAAAAAGTGATAGTCTAGTATATTTAGAAAAATCCGGATGAGCTAATGCCCACAGTGGAGTGTATTAAAGAGATATTTCACCCAAAATATATAATTTGCCATTCAATGACTACCCTAAGGATGTCCTTTAATCACACAGACATTATTTCTTCCTCATGTGACTTGGTGACTCCAGAAATGAAAAAAACAAAACAAAACAAACCAAAACAAAGCCATCAGTCACATAATTTTAGCTTGAAGCTTATGGAGACCAATTACCAACAAAAGCAAAACTATCCAAATCATCCATACACAAACTCTTGGTTGCATTGTCTGGTAGGATCCATGTCGTCTTTATTCAGCTTTATTCGCTTAAATTTCAACAAAATCAAACAAATTAGAGCACTTGTGGATTGGTTCAATGGTGTCTGAGTGTGAAAGAAGTTAAGTGATATTTAATTTAAAAAAAACAACAACAAAACATTATCAAAAGAGGAGTATACAGAACAGTGTGTCACATTTGGAAAAGGTTTAACTGAATTGCGAACAGCACGGAATGTTGGGACATTAAAAAAAAAATCCTTCTTTTTTTTGTTTTAATTGTGTGTGGATTTGACCCATAGGACGATCACATTATTTCCCCCAGTTCCCACTTGCACTTGACAGGCGGTCCAACTGACCGGAGGAAGCGCTCATTCGATCGTGTCTGTACACAGGGAACAGAACTTTTATGTTGGTATGCAGTGCAACAGACTGCTGCTTTCCCTGTGTTTTCAGTGTTGAATTGTAAGCGACAGCTATGTTTCTGCTGTTAAAAAAGAGAAATACACAAATTGATATAGCAATGTTAAAAGTACACAATATGAATAGCGTCGTGTACGTATTGTATAAAATTGGTCAGTATGATGGAATTTAGGAGACATTCATGGGAGCTTTGCCAAAATTATATTCTGCATGTGCATTAATCATGTCTATATAGTGGACATTTGAAGTTGCTGTGCACTCTGAGCATGAGTAAGGAAGTGAGCTTTGACAGCAAGACATTTCTATAGCTGAACCTCACACACGCAGGCACACAGGCACGCAAGCGCGCACACATTCTTTTGCATCTGCCAGAAGTTTGAGAAGCTGCAGTCACTCCCTCTGCAATGAACAGGGGTTTTTTTGTCCCATGAATGCTGTTTGAATGCAATGTCATGCTGGGTGTTGAGATTGTTAAGATAAGTATTTCATCAATTACTTTCACAAAAGCTGAAGGTGAAACACCAGTTCTTCTACAAATATGCCTCTTTATTTCACCATATGCTCCTTACGTTACAGACATGTCTGCAGCCCACTATAGAGACATGTGCATGCCCACCCCACAATGTACCTCCATGGTTCATTGGCGTAAACCCACAATAGTTTCAGTATCATTGTTTGCTGATGAAGTGCTTCTTCCATGCTTTAATTTATATTGGATTTCACTCTGTGGCTAACCCAATTAGAATACTTGAACTAATCCTAGGGGAGCAGTTTTTCACCAGAGAACAATACAAACCACCTACACAAATATCCGCCCATGACAGAATGGGGTGGGTAGTGTTAAGACCCATAGAGCTACAGGAATAGAACGGTTTTAATGACGGTAATCTCCCTTCCTTTGTCTTTATTAGATTGTTATGTAATCCTGGATGACAATTTAGAATAATGGATGCAGAGATGAAAGGTAGAAAGAAAAACAAGCCACAGATTCATGAGAAGAGAATGTGGATGAGAGAATGATCACTGGAAGCAGAATTGATAATTATAGAGAAGAAGAGATAAAGATACAGTTTGAGGGTGCAGAGAACATAGTGCCAACTATTCACAGGTGATCACGTAGGAGAGACAGATGAATTCCTAAGACTCTCATACTATTCACCCACTCTTACAGGTTCCTGCTAAGCCGCTTTAATTAATACAGTATTCTGTCTCGTACTCGATTCAACATTTCTTTGGAAATAATGAATGTATTCTAAGAAACCTAATTTTCAAAACTGAGCTTATAGTGTGGTATTTAAGTTATGTCTGTCAAATCGGTCCTGGTTTATGTACATGCAATTTCTGTTTGCCATTGGAAACTTTCTGCCACTTTTCACATACTTTAGGATTATATAAACTGCAAAAGCTGTTAGGTTGCATAAATAAGGAGCACAAACAGTCAGAGAATTCTTAAATAGGTACATATAAAACTGACCTCACCTCTCAGATCAATATTTTATTTCATAACAAAATAAAAACTGGAAAAAACTAAGCATATTTGTTAATGAAGTCAAATCTTTACTTCTACCCATACATAAATTCTGCGTTGTTTTTTTTACTCAGAAACCCCACTACATATAGGTCGTTGCAGTACCAATAGTTAAAGCAATACTTTACCCAATAAAAGTGTATTTTACCTTTCAGGTATTCACAAAAATGTTTATGTCACTCTTGCATCGCTTCTTTGTGACTCCAGATGCATAAAGATCCAACCATGTGAATTTAGCATGAAGCTAATGGTGACTGATGGGTATAAACAGCTAAATTTCTCAAAACATCTGTTGAAAAACTTTCCAAAAAAAACCCCATGGTCTTGTATAATCCAGTCTTTATTCAGTTGTATGCTCACTAATCCACAAACATTTTGATTTAAGCAAAAAAAAAAGAAAAAGAAAAAAAGAAGAAACCGTAACACCTCCCTTTTGCTAGTATATTGGTGCAACTGAATGTGCCGGTAGGTCACACTTGGTGGTAGTGTAAACCAAAAGTGTTTGTTTTTCTGTTTTGTTTTGCCGGAATCAAAGTGTTTGTGGATTACTATGCATAAAGCTGGATAAAGAAGACATGGATCATATCAGACAATGCACTTCAGAGTTTGTAACCTTAATTTTCTTTTTCAGCATTTTTGCTGTTGTTAGTCATCGATCGTCATGAACTCCAAGCCAAACAACTGCGGCTTACTCAAAGTGTCGCTACAAAATCGAAAAGAAACGAAGCAGACAGAAAAAAAACATGTTTTTGTGAGCTCAAGGCACACGTTTGGGTGTACTAGAAAAGCAAAGTGCACCTTTTTGCTATCATTTTAACAATCCAAGATTAAAATCCTGCCCATACATTATTGAATTAATATTTACTCAGATGAAAGTCGCATTTTTGCCTGTTCTGGGCCATGTGAGGTACTTCTGGCTCCAATATGGGCCACAATTGGGCCAAACATTTATGACTACCAGGGCAGGTACACTATAGTGTCAAATTTTTCCAGCTAAAAATTGACTGTCTCCTTGGGACACAAGATCATAAATTTCTATAACATCTTCATTAGATGAAAAAAAAAGTTTCTCTCTGCCTCATAAAACATATGGCCTATTCGGTATTTTGATACTTTCAAATGAATGTAAAGGATATCAAAAGAAGATGAAATGTATCAAGCTGGGATTAGCACTGATGCACATAAACACTTATGGCAAAAACAGAGGAGTGCACTGTTGCAATTAAGAAAGACAGACTTTATTCCAAATCTAAAACTAAACAACATTTGAATTGAATATTCCCCCCCCCAAAAAAGAAGAAAAAGGCCCATCTTGTTATTGAAACAGAAAAGCCTCATTGAGAAAAATAATATTATCCTTTCTAAAGGAAATAAATGCACAATTCCAAATCACATGAAAAACAATCTTATGAGTCTGGGATGAAATTTCAGCTTTTCAATCAACAGAGCCTTAACCTTTGTGGCTAACAGTGAGCAGCAAGCTAATGTCTTTATCAAGAAACCAAGAAATGTTTAAAGACAAACAATGACAAAGTAAAATAAGTGGCGAAATACTTTTACTTAAAGTTTTCGCCGTTTAACTTAAGAAAAAGGTTGTGCGTGTTTGGTCCACCGTTGCAAATGAATGAGAACTTCACACGTGTTGAATGCATATATCGGGAATGTGTGACACAAAAGGTTTGTCTGTTGGGAGCTTTCAAAGCAGAAAGAGAACAAGAGTCTCAGAATGTGATCACTATTAATAGTCACTTACATCACTGTGTTCCCACTGATGAGATTTCATTCACAATAGCCCCGCTTGACAAGAGTTGATTTGACTGGTAAGAACAAACATCTGACCGACAATGGCCGAGTGACCATTACATCCATTAAGCGGATAAATAGTGAGCTCTAATGTTGTAAGTAATGATGAGTGTCTAATGCCTGGGTGTCTAATTAGTGATTATTTGATTGTTCTGACCAGCACAGGTCGATTTAACAGCAGCCTAACCGGCTCACATCTTTTGCAACGCAAAATACAGCAGTTTTTTTTTTTTTTTACACCTGCGTACATAACTTCAAGTGATGAATACATGATGTAACGCCAGTTAGAGAGGTTTCATCATTTGCTGTGTTCATCAACCTGTCACGCAAACACCAGTTGCTCGAAGAGAAAAGCCATCACTGAATGAAAAAAAACTGTTGCCAGAGCAACGCACCCCCCCCCCCCAGTCTCCATCCTTTCACCAGAAATCTTTTCGTGCACTCTTTTCCTTCCTCTCTCTGCTGGAATTATCGCGAGACACAGTCTACCTGTTTAGTTGCGCCCTCGCACTGTCACATATCGCGAGAGTACAACCCAGCGGTGTTGAGAGGCGCTGGTGACCTCATCGTAGTCGCGAGGCGGAGCGAACCGCTGCAACTTTGGATGAACTTCTGATTTGAACAATCCTAGAGGCGGTAGGCTCACTGCACGGACATCAACACACTCCAACGTGAAGAATCTCGGACGTTTTCTGCCGTAAATTCACCACAGCAGACACGGTTGTCTTTTTGCGGCCGTGACGGTTCATGATTAGCGGGTGACTGACCGACGAGGGTGTTTTCTCCCTTTTAAATACGCCGACAAGGTGGAAATTAATAAAGGTGAGTGTGCTATCCATACACTGGCGATATCAAATCGTGTTTTTGGCTGCCCACTTTTGAGTCTTTGGTGGATTATTCCGCGCTGCTCTTGTCGGTGTTGAGGTGGGCGAACGTACTCCAATTCAAGCGTTTTGTGAAACGCTTCAAAGATAAAACTTAATTCGAAAAGTTTAGCTAGCAACCTCAGAAATGTCCGTATTTTTAATAGCTTTGATCAGACGCAGGTAGCTATCACTCCAGTCACGATAACCGTATTTATAGTCGTTATTGTTACCCTAACACTGTCAGAAATGAATGGTGAGGATTCAGACAGAGACCGTTGCTCTTAAAGAAACAGGAAACCTTGCTAAATGACCATCAGATAACGACAATTGTGTGGTGTAGTTCCTGCGTGGTTGCTGTGTAATTGGGGTTATCTAGCTGCAGCCTTTCCTGTCTTTCCTGGCGTGTCCAACTGTCAGATGTGAACGATGCACCAGACACTGCAAATGATGGAAACCTGTCAGAGAAAGGAGCATCCACTGTAGCCTGCAGTATAAAGGCACTCCATTTCATTTGAGCGTGGTAAATGGGTACAAGTTTGAAGGATTTGTGATCGTTCGATCAAGCCCTGCAATGTGTTGATTCACATATAAATCACCCAGAGAGGTGTGCTGGTGTGTGCAGTAAAAGTTTCTTATGCTTGTTTTACGTAAAACTAGGTTTAATGGCGTGTTGTCACCAGGGATGAACAATTATATTGGTGAAGTTTTGGCAGATATCTGTTTTTGTTTTTTTTTAATTAAATGGATCAGTAGCAGTCGGATTTATATCAACCTAGTTTTGTTCAAGCCACTTCAAGTGCTGCAGGGTTTGGAAAAATATCAAATTGCAATTATTTTCACTAATAATTCCATATGATTTGAAGAGATCTCTGTCAAACTGAGACACTTTCTGAAGTGAAAAAAGTCTGTAAAATATGTGTATCTGTGCAGCACCAAAAAAAAAAAGTTAAAAATGGTAATTTCACACACAATTGGACAAATATTGGTTCCTTTTGTGATTTGAAAATTACTGTAGGTCATTTTGTGATTTTATTTTGAAGCCCTAGTCTCTTCTTGGCTCATCATCTGTTTATACTGATAAGAGCTTGGTAAGATTTCCAGTGTTTTAAAAATGTTTTGGAATAATAAAGAAACACTTTACTTTTCTGCTTTCGCATTTTTTTTTCAGTAAATATCATGTCAACTTGTTTGTACACAGATATTGTTAGATATTGGTGTTAAATATCGTCTATGGCTGAATCAGTTGTAAAATATTGGCGTGTAAGGTATCTGCAAACAAACCCCATCATGCACCCCTATTCGTGAGTGAGATATTTACGAAATTCCCAGCCAAACTTACCCTCATTAATCAAATGATTATCTGTTCTGGTTTCAGATGTAAGTTTGTTAAATGTAACTGATTTAAAGTTTTGATTATCAAATGGCTGAGCCCTAGAACGGTCCGTACATGTTGTTACCTGAAACCGATGATTCTCTAGGTAATGAGCTAATGCTAAGTTACTTTTACTTGAGTTTACAAGTGTGTGAGCTCATGCATGCATCTGCCCCCCCATTGTAAATGCCCCCCCCCCCCCCCCCAGCTGCAGTGTGTTATTGTTTCCATCTCCACCTGTGGAGTCTGTCCTCAGGCTACCAGCTTCAGCCCTCCAGGGGCTCCCATACACACACAGAAACACACCACTTCCTCCTTTGACAAGCCCTAAATGGACCCTTCAAAGAAATTTCATCTATTCATCGGGTGGTAGAGGCAGGCTGAATTTTTACCTCGAAACACAACAGCAGAATTAGGGATCTTTTCGCCGTGAGAGAATTTCAGCTGTGGTACCCGCTTTGCTTTGGCTGCTTCATCTGATGCCCCCCCCCCCCAAAAAAACCTCATGTATTAGCAGTCAAACATGCCATCAGCCCCTCTGCCCCTCCTCAGTACATCTGGATACCAACGCTGAACATATCTGGAGGCTGTGTCGCATTTACAATATTAAGTAGTCTTTTGAAATGTAATGTGTAGGTGGAGGCACACGTTCTGTAACGCATGTAGCTACCGAAGAAAAAGGAAGGAAGAAGAAAGGGAAAATAAGAAAGGAAAAGGGGGAAAGAGCGGGGCTGCTGATGGGGAGCTACAAGCTTATCAAAGGGCTTTTGAGGTGTAGAGAGCTGTTTACATTTCTAGAGGCTTTTTTTTCTCATGACCTCTGGAAACGGTCCTCAGATTGTGACACAGGTGTTGTCATTTTCCATGTCAGAGACTTTACCACCTCCTGGAAACTCTGCAGTTTAGTTTAGGTCGATGCATGCAGTTGGAGATATACCTGCTTTTACTACGTTTGCCTATCTTGGATCTCATCAGTTAAGTCTGGGACTTAGCTTCTGGGACCAAAGGCTAGTATTTTGGGGTTAGCCAGTGGATATCCGGTCAAAGACTTACTTGTTCTGTTCGCTGCTTATTGTTTACATTCCATGTAGCAACTTTAAGACGTTGGCGAGGAATTGAAAGTCCAGTTAGTTTACACTCAGTTAGCAGTTTGAAACCACTACAATGGCATTGCTAATTCATCTCATTACAGCCATTTTTCCCTCCTTGGGTACCAGCTTATGTGTTCCGTCTCTCTCGCACACCACATGGACTGTCTTGTGGACGCAACAGAGACCTGCTCAAATGTGATTGATCAAAGCTACTAAAAGAGACAATAGAAGGTTCCCTGTCTCGACATTTTCTCCATTGCCTATTGCTGCTGCTTGTATGAAGAATCTGTTTATAGAAGTTACACTTTAGTGCACTCATGATGGCTGCCTTGTGTCCCCTACGTCCGTTTGGAGTGTGTTGTGGACATCCTCAGAAATTAACACGTTCACACAAGTAATACTTGCGTGAATGGTAGGGACTGTTGGGATGTGTAAGTAATGGTGGAAAGTTCTGAAGAGAAATTAACGGACTAAGTCTGCAATTAGCCGTATCTGTATTGCTTGTCATTGCTCCCTGGAAGATGGTGAAAAAGTGTAGTTGGGGTGGTGCAGAATGTATATTTTGCCCCTAAGTCATCAGATGCCTGAGGAGTTTTAACAATCACTGGTTGACTGAGACCATCTTTCTACAAAATATGGTACACCTAGCTTCCGCTCGCTAAAATACTTCTCCGCGTTTACAGTAGTCCTCTTTCATCATTCTTCTAATTCTTTGGGTTTTATATTGATCCAAATCCCAAAGCTCTGTGTCTGGAGTGCCCTCTAGTGGAATCCCCCAGTAGTGTGTAACATATTGGGGCAAGTGTCTGAAGAACCACACTCATGATACCGCCAGTTGTCTATATAAACACGATTAAAAGGAAGTACTTTTATTAATATCTTTTCACTACTGCATCATTTCTTTGTGAATCCTAAAGGCAGAAAAAAATACAATCATGTATATTTATTTTCAAGCTAATCCCCCCCTCCCCATTCTCCCAATTACAAGTGACATGTTGGAAGTAACGCATATGAGTGGAAGTTAAGAACGAGTAGTCTCCCGGTTCCTCTTTTATTAAAGCCTTACTTTTACTCTTTGCTCAAGTATACTTTTGAGCCACAAATTTACTGCTTTACTTTTGTCACTTGTGCCTCTTTATAGTCTTAATAAGTAGTCTAGCCTACGAAAGGGGAGGCTTATTGATGTGGGACGTCTCTACAAACGGTGATATCGGCCGCCTGCCTGAACAGTGCTCCGGGACTTTTTTTCTCCAATTTAGGAAAATTGTGGAATAGTTCGGTTAAAGTTAGGTTTTATAGAGTGCTCTCCTGGCAGATTTCAGTCAGCGTCCTCCACCTGCTCCTCTATTTGCTGACTGCTGTCCGCCTCGCTATGTGAAACGACAAGAATCTCTGAGCTAGCAAGCTAGTAGAGCCTGCACACTCAAAGTTTTAATGAATATTTTGATGGTAAGATAATATGGGTCTCTTCGGTTATTTCAGCAAACAGTTGCAAAGTTATGAAGGAAGATGAATATAAAAACAATATTCTCCAGTAGAATGAGATTTACTCCCAAAGTTAGGGCGCTTAATAAATTATTGGCTAAGCACCAATCAATTGTGATGATTGGCTACAGAAACACAAACAAGTCTTGTCTTCATTTCCACAATCCCAGACGATGGAGCGACGTCTGGCTATGTGAGACTGCTAGTACATAAAACCCCTCAAAAGAATCGAACCCTCACATCAGAAAAACTGTAACTTGAGAAATTTTTTTTTTTTTTTGCAGTTTTGCCAAGAAAACGATTTTAATGATGACTCACAGTAATTTCAGCTGTATTTCACATTGTAACTTGCTACAAATCTTGCATCTCTGCCTGGTATTCTCTTCTCTCTGACTGCTGTCGCTCCTTCTTTACTCTCCACGTTCGACGTTCCCTCTCCTCCTCTCCCATCAGACAAAGTCTTTCCTCTTCTTGCTTCCTTCCTGCTGTGGAAGGCATGCCAGGACTCTGACATTCTCATCATTTCTGTCTACATCCCTCACCTTATCTCGCTTTCCTCTCCCTCGTCTCTTTTTCTTTGTTTATATTTTTCATGTTCTCGGTGTTCCTAACTACCCATTTCCCTCTTCACCTCTCTGCCTGCTGGGAATTGGAATGTGTGTTCCCTCTGTTCAATCTCAGGGTGGGCTGTCTCTTGAGAAACCCCCGAGAAAGAAATACACTTTCATCGAGAAATGATCGCCCAGGCAGAGGTTGTTTTTTTTTTGGGGGGGGGGGGGGTGGCCTTTGTCAAAGCCTGTGCTGATGTTACACACACATTTAGGATGATCAGTACATCATGCCAGCTGCAACAGCAGATTCCTCCTACTCTAGAGGCTAGGCTAGCTACGTAGCACCTAGTTTGGGCACACCTGTTCTAGATAAACCTGAAGTCCTGTTCAGTAACTGGTAAGTTTACGTAAATGCTTGTAGTGAGGAGTGATGTTGGAAATGGGAAGACCACAATTTTCTGTCATTTTAAATCCTTCATTGTTGACTTTTTGCCATTTAAGTAAAGTAATTTTAGAATATTGAGTCGCGTTGTCAATGTGGAACAAAAACAGAATGCTATTCCACACCACAACATCATAAGAAAATAGTTCTAACCAAGGTGGATTTGACTTGTATAATCCTGATCAGTTTGGGACTAGGGGAAATTTGCAAAGTGATGCTTACACGCATCCAGAACGTGTTTTTAAATATCTCGCATAGTAAACTGTGTCTCTGAGGATGTGAATGAATGCAGCGCAGTTGGATGAACTCAAGCCTGTCATATTATAAGTGAAAGTTAGCACATTATTATATTCTTTTCACCCGACAAGCTTTTCTTTGCTGAGAGTAACACATTACAAACAGTAATACAGTCATATATTACTTTTAATTATGTCCAGTACCAATTTACCACCTGGAATTAAGACTTTTATTGGATATTGTAATTTTGAATATGATGAAATGAAAGGATGGGTTTTTCAATAAACATTAACATGGCTTTCCAGTGAAAGTAAGAAGTAATAGGTAATGTATAACATTTTGACTTGCTAAACAGTCGTTAGCTGTTTCACTTGAGGTGAGAGTACCAAACCAATTTTGTCTTTGCCGACTGCGAGGGTGGGTAATGATCGTATTTCTCGCTGAGATACGGCGTACAGTTCAGAGAATTGTGAAACACGCAGAAAGGGCTTTTCATCCATCCGTCACGAACAGCTGTTCTCCCATTGGTTGCGCTGCGTAAGGTCAGTGGCAACTAAGGTCAAAGATGAAATCATTGGAACGTTGAGCACAGCGGTTAGGAATTCGGTGCGGTGCATGGTAAGTCTAGTGGTACTGCCAAGCTGCTGTCCCCAACACAGCGTTTACGACAGCACACCACAAAATACCACAAGCGTTACAAAAGCAGTTGATACAAAACATACAGTGGCAGCTCGGGGAGTTGCTTCGAAGCCCTTTCTTTTTCACGATGTTGTTCTCTGTGTCTGATTAATGAGGGACGCAAGAGTGGATTATAGCACATGAAAGCAGTGCGGATTATAAAAAAAAAAAAAAAATGCTCAGATTTCAGTTGTGACAGATGAGCAAAACATCTATAAAAACACTGTGACAATGACTAGGCTGGCTAATCCTTGTCGAAGTAAACAGAAGGAACATACTGCACAGATTGAGAGCCCTGAGAACATCCTACGTGCTATGAGAACAATGCTTAAATGCTGTCAGCAAGAGCTGGGAATTGTAATTCTCATTGGAGTACAAGCCAGGCTGGACAATTAACAGCAGATAACTACCTGAGGCTGAGGCTGTCAACTTGTGAATAAAGTTGGACTACGTGGTGATTGGGTTTGTCGCGTTTGTAACTCGCTGGTGTTAGTGACAGAGTGAAAGTGATCAATATATCAACCCCCAAAATATAATCTAGAAGTGGCTTGTAAATCAAATCCTCTTACCACTCCATCAAAGCCTATTAAGGACAATAAGCTCCAATAAATGAAGCTGTACAAAATAAATCGAATTTCCTTTGGAATACCTGCACACTCAGTGTTGCAGGATCATTTTTACATTTCAAGTCTTCTCTTTGGCTTTTTCCCTACAATTTAGCAATTGATTTCGTTCTTTTTCAGTTTAACCAACACCACAGACAAGGACAGACTTGTAAAACCAAGGCTGAATATATTTGCCGTGTCTATGGGGATAGAATTACGATGTCAGGAGTAGTAACAGGATCACTCTAATCTTATTGCAAGGTTTAAGCTTTAAAATTTAACTACTTCCAAAAATAAATAAATAAATTCCAAATCAATGAAGTTATACAAACAGTACATAGTCCTTTTGTTGAAATTTTATGTTGAAAATGTTTTAAAATCTCTTCCGGTTCCAGTTCCAGTGGCTCAAATATGAGATTGACCACAATGTGGCTGGTGTGTGGGTTGAAAAGTTTGGTGGTACGTGTGTTTATTATTCTCTGTGAAAGATGGGTTTTCTATTAGTAAATTGATTTGTCTCTCAGGATGTCTTTAAAGCCTTTCCCTCGCCCCACGACAATATCGCAATAACGTGCTTGTGCACACAATCTGTAAATCTCATCCCCAAACATGTATGGAAGTGTCGCTGAAATTCCCACCAACTGTCTTGCCATCTGTTTCCTAAGTTCAGACATTACTCTGAAATGTCTGTCTTGTTGGATCACGAAAAGAATTCTGTTATGCTGGCTGCTTATATTGGTTGTAGAATTGCTTCCCAACCCTTCTGGATTTATTCATGGCTGCAGTTTAAGCACACGCTGTTTATCAGGAATTTACATAAGTGTTCTGGTAGGCAAGATTTGATAGTTGCCAATGTGTGAATTATGTGAATATGTATTACCTCAATACTACAACCGGTTCTGACCACTCTTGGACTTGTAGAAATATGTCATATTTTAATGAAAAATGAAGAGAGCAGGTCAGCCTTTTGTTGTGGTTTGGATTTGCTTTGTTCTGTGGTTGTAACGCTCTACTTTTCAGAACATGATTTATAACAACACGAAAGGAAACAATGCAGTTATTGAGCTGACACCTTAGCAACAACATCAAGTGATCCACCACACATTTAGCTTCATCCATAACCAGTCAAACTGGCACCAAGAGCACAATCTTGAAAATGATTAGAATTTCTTCAACAGTAAGATAATCTCAGTCGGAAAAACTTACCGAGGAGGCTTAATTTGATTTCTAAAATGACTTTTATTGTTATATTAATCAGGTATGCAAATAACTGGGATTTTTGCCAGTTGACATGTCTGGGGCATCAGTAGGCGTGCTTGACGGCTCACAAAAATGCCTCTTTATGTTCAATGACAACATTATTTAATGTTGCTCTATTGTTTTCACCCTGAAAATCAAGATTGTCTATCGCAGGAATATTTGAGAAAAGATTACGCGAGACAGTCATAAAAAAAAAAGTGTTGTAAAACCAAGATATTCTGTCTGGTAGTGACTGGGGGATGTTAACAATAGTGCTAGTAAAGCCAAGAGAGGAGAATGCACTTCCAGGCATTGCTCCATCCATCCATTTTCTTATCCTGTTAAGGGTCGCGGGGGGGCTGGAGTCTATCCCAGCAGCCTTCAGGTGAGAGGCGGGTTCACCCTGGACAGGTCACCAGTCCATCACAGGACCAACACATAGAGACAGACAACCATTTACACTCACAGTCACACCTACAGTCAATTTAGAGTATCAATCAGCCTCGTCCCCTCTTGATGTCTTTGGACTGTGGGAGGAAGCTGGAGTACCAGAGAGAACCCAAGCAGGAACAGGGAGAACATGGAGACTCCACACAAAAAGATCCTGCGCTGGAGCCGGGACTCAAACCCAGAACCTTCTTCCTGTGAGATGACAGTGCTGACCACTGCACCACCGTGCCACAGTCATTGCTACTTTTGTCTTCAAGCCAACACCATAGCACACAAAGTGATTTTTTTTTGAAGGTCCACAGCAGAGAAAAAAAGAAGGGGAAAAAAAATTGGCTGATGTGTTGACCACTTATCACATTCCTAATATTATTGAACAGAATTCAGGTTTCTTTATCCCAGCCCAAATGCTCTTTGTTTGTGGCTTTCTTCTTGACCCTATAATACTGTATGATTGATGGAATTAGTAAGTCTTACTTAACCAGCCACCCAATACATTTTGCTGTGTTTAGAAGGCCACTCACTGCTCCTAATGCACTTCACGTAATTGTCCCCCAGAATACTCTGGCAATGTTCTGTTAATTACATTTATTACTATAATTTTGTGCCGGGTAACATTCTGTCCAGAACAATCTAGTTACGGAGGAGCATGACTAATCTTCTACTTCCCTCAACCCCCTGGTACATTTGGCCCATCCTCCTGGGACTCTGTTTGCATCCAAGCCTTTCTGATGGCATGCAAAATTTAAAAAAAAGGGTCAAATATTCAGGTATATTGCATCACACACACGTACCCACACACGCAAACAAATGTTTTTTTGTTTTTTTGTTTTGTTTTTACCAGAGAGTAAAATCATGTCTTCCCACACCCAGTGTTGATTCAAGCTATGTTAATGGTCCTACACATGGCAGAATCATTCATACGTGTTTTAGTGGACTGCATCGGCGCAAGCCACTGGTAGTGTCGGTGGGGGGTGAGCACGGGGAAAGATGGGAGATACCAAAAGTAAGAGCAAGATTACCTTTCTTGATATTTAACTTTGTATTGCTCTAAAAGTCGTTGAATACTATTAGACAAAATGTGATCCAGTCCTGTCATGTTGCCGGTTAAAAGTCAAAGGCTTGATTTTCTTGCTTCTCTCGTGTGCCATTGTAGGGAGCCCACCGCTGAGAGCAGTCACACAAGTAAAGGAAACACAAGGATTTAAGGAAAACCTGCACCTTTGTTGTCCCTGTCGAATGGAGCTGCATCTCCCATCTTAAGGAAACTATCTGAAGTAAGGAAATCTGCCATCGATTTAGAGCAAGTTTTCCTCTCCAATCAAGTCCAGCCTTTAACACATACGGTATTTCATACTATCAACACACTCCGAAAAAGTATCGAAGATATAATGGATGTTGTCTAAAAGCGTGTTGGCTCATAGAGAGAAAAAAAAAATCTGGCTTGAGGGAAACAGATATATGAGTTGATTCACATGCTTGAAATTGATTCATTAAGTGTTCTGTAACTGACAGCCTCCATGATTTCTCTGCCAGTGTGAGCTTTCGTCCCAAGCTCTAAGGCCACACTGAGCCTCAACTAAACCAAACGCGTAATCTTGTGGCCATGTTGGTGTTTCTGGTAATACAACTTGGGCTTTTAGGGGTTTTATTAGGATATTTATACGGACCTTTTTGGGTAGAGATGTGTTGTGGTAGTCATTATACCTAGAAATGGCAGTTAAGATGGTGCAGAGCGTGTATTTTTTTTTTTTAATCAGATTTACTGTTTTGAAAGCACAAACTTAAACACAATATTTGTGTATCGTGCTCAGAAATACAGCAAATGACACATATGCATTTCTCACGGTATTTCCCCACTGTATTTTAAAACAAATCTGACATGCCAATACAGTAATAAAAAGAGGTCTTTGTCTTTAATTATGTAACAAACCTTTAACATTCAAAAGCTGATTAAGCTAATCTATTTCATTGGTACTGTTTGTGCTTTAATTACATTTTGATATAATGCAGTACACATTGTACTCATTGATTCTGAGGGGCGTGGTTAGTGGTTTTAATGTTTTGGGGTTTGCGACTTAACACTGAGTATGAAGCATCAACACGTATTTAGGAATGTTTCTGGAATTACCTAGCAGTCACTGGTAGCCCTAAACCTCACAGCAACTTTGCAACACTAAGAAAAGTTCAAGATAGTGTTTTCACTGTCTGTACCAAGGAATAATGTAAGTCCTCTTAATGAAAGTCATGTTGCTTTGGTTTTTGGGTTCCCTCCTTCGGTCCTTGATTGTGCCAGGGGTGCTAAACGCACGAATCCGTCTAGAGTTATTGAAAGCAGCAGGAGCAGCAGCAGCTTTTGGCTGAACTCTCTTCTTGCTCTGCAGATCCCTGTAGTGACACCAAGCCAGAGACGATTCTGATAGGAGTGAGTTCCTTGGCATATATGGGCTGAAAATAAGATTTCATTCTGTAACTAAGATACAGTTTTAATCATTTAAATAAAGAAGGACAGAAAAAATATTCACATTGCAATTGTATGTAACGGCACCATACCTTTGGCCACCACATCTGTAAAGTCCCACTACTTGGGATACAATAGGACAATCGTTCCACCTGCTTTTTAGTGGGTATTTTAGTCTTGAGCCGCTGACAGCGCCGTGTGTGTTTTGAGATGAATGAATTAGTCATGCTGGTGCCTTCAGCTGCCCTGGAATTTAGACACTTATAATGTAGCTGTACAGACATCCAGCAAAGTTTGTCAGAATAATCAGACCAAACATGATGAATGCTTTTTTTTCAGCTAGGAGGATGGGGATGGGGGTGGGGACGTATTGATTCTCTGATACCCCAGAGACCTGTGCTGAGGTGTCTTGGAGCAACACGTTGACACCTTGCACGACATCCATGAGCGCTGAAATAAGTATGTGAATGAGGAAACACGCTTAATGTTTGTTTTTAAAACAAATGTATTCCGCCTGTTATAGGAGGGGTTTTCAAAGTACAAAGTGGGACTCCCCGGACTGTCTCCTGACAGGAGACAAGATGACACACTTCGATCTTGCAATATGGAAGACCTTTTTTTGGGGTTTGAACATGTGACATACCATATAATCTTGCTGCGCTATGTGTAGCTCATAAAATGGATATAAGTAAGTTGTAACCGCAGGGATAGTGGTTTAATAGCACTCTACTCATCAAGTGACACTGATGGTGTTTGAATTGCGTTTTGGTGCAGGCAACACGCATCATAGTATTGCACTGGGAGGGAAAGGAAAGGAAAGGCTGACACAAGCAAGTGGATATTGGGCATCTTCATGTTGTTTTATTCCCCAGTGTAACAGATCAGTGATTTAAAAAAAAAAGAACAAAAAACACCAAATAAAAGGAATCCCGTTGTTAGAGAAACCAGACATAGCACGAAAGGTTAACTTACATGACCGCTGTCAAATTTGCTGACAACGATAAATAAACCAATTAACCCGCTTTAAGCACCAATGCTGCTGATTCCAGTTCATCCTTTACAAGCGGATAAATAAGGTTAGAAGACGGGGCCGGCTCAAGAAGAAGTTTAAGAGAAGTTAAGTAAAGACCATTTTCTTCAAAATGAAAGCAAAAAAAAAAAAAAAAAAAAAATTTGGTCACAATGCCATGACTTAAAACATCTGGCTTGCAGGTGGTGGAAACAGAAATCAAAACAGGAAAATCGTGTGTCATGGTCCGTTGTGTGCTCTGTAGCCTTTCTCCTCACTTCGCTCATTCAAGAGGGGGTGCTTTGGCTCGTAAGGTGATGGCCTCGCAACGCAGACTTAAGTTTCCATTCTTAGATGTGATAAACTTCAGATACATTGCTTTGCAAAAGCCAGAGATTAAAAAAAAAAAAAGTCATCCCATTGTGCTTTTAGCTGAGCTACCAGTGTACAATGGCATGTGGTCGACTGTTTGTGAATACTGCATGTACACAATAGGGATGACCTCATTGTTTTCAACTCCAGCTAAGTTAAACATGCTGAAGAACAATGCAATCTGTGCCCCCCCCATACCGGTCCTCCTACTTGCACTGTAGGTGTGTGTTTATAGTTTAGTTTACAGAGGTTCTTAATATATTTACTCAGGGCTGATTTGGTCAATGATTATTTTGGCAGCAGGATTAGAAGCGTTGGGCTTAACACACTGGGGCATGTTGTTGTAAGGACCCAATTCCGATTGGCTTTGCTCCAAAGACCAGTTACTGAATTGTTAGGGTTCTTTCATTCTTTCTAAACATCATAATTTTCAAAAGAGAATACCAGAGCTGCTTTGTATCTTCCTAATCCAGACCAGTCATTAACCCTCTATGACTCAGCAGGTACAGAGAGTTGTCCACTGGAGGCAAGGGTGGCCGGCCAACTTGACGCACGATAGCTTGCAGCTCCCATCAGTTTGTGTGAATGAGAGTTAAATTGTTCATCTCATTAAAATATGGAGCCACAACAACTCATTGCTAAATTGCCAGTTATTTGGATAATCCATTAATCTTTTCATTCTTTTTTTTAAAGCAAAAAAATCTGATATATTTGCTGGTTCCAGACTCTTAAATGTAAAGATTTGTGCCGCTTTTTTTGTCATTTAGAACAATAAAGCCTTTCGGTGAGCCATTCCCCTGGTTGGAAACAGGAGGTTGCTAGTATGTACAAATCATTCATCTGACTCAGTAAATTTGTGTTATTTTGGTAACACGTGAGTTTTCTTTAATTAATTGAATTCATGGTACAGGGAGATATCTGTCTAACCCTAATGGCCTGAAGGTAAAAGTTAAATTTGTCTTTTGACATTACGTTGTCCATTACATTTATTCCGTTTGGGTATTTCCGTTCCTCTGAGCTCTGAAACAATTCTAAGATAGGAATGTTACTGTTGCTGTGGTCCGGTAATAATGCTGCGTATTAGATAAATAAACAGATTCAAATTGTGTGCCCTTTTAAGATATTGTTTCACAGCAGCTTAATTATAGACTAGACTTGAATTATTTTTAGTTTGTTTTTTCCATCTCTCTTTAAACGATGAAAACCCCCGAATGATAAATTTTGTGCAGTTTTTTCCAGCCGTGGCTGCACTTCACCTAATCCAGTGCGTAGCCGGTGATGCTGTCAGCCTGAAAGAACATGGAATTGAGATGACGCCTTTCTCTGGCGTACAAGTTAGATTTATTTTCAACCCTCAAGTGTGAGTGCTGAGCTGAGCTACTCGTAGCTCATATCACGCAATTGTCCCGGCACCTTGTTACACCGAACCTGAAAGAGCCCTGCACCTATGTCTCCTGGACACGATCATGGACAAGCAAAAAAAGCAGAATTTAAGTTAAAAATGTGTTCAGATTTTGGAGAATCGGGTTTTCTTCATCATGTTTAATTTCAGTCACCCGCGACTCATTTGCTATTTATCAGTGTTAATGAACAATTATGACCCTACTTGGATACAACTGCAATCGCTGCATATGCGGGATGTCTCTCGCTCCCATAAAATCAATTTGTAAATAAATAATTATGGTCCTTTTTATCTTGATCTTAGCAGTCAAACTACTCTGTTTGAAAACATGCACGTAATTGGAGACCAAATATTTTCTGTCAGAATTGTCCGACTTTTGATGCCAGCGGTTGTTGCTTTTCCAGGAGATGAGACTGATGAGGGACAGAGAATTAAAGTTGACGTCTCAAATTGTTGGCTAAATAAACACATTTTCAGTAATGACCTTTTAGTCTGACTGATTCTAATTTTGAATATGAATGCTCTTGTTTAGTGACAGCAGTATGCAAGACAATATTATGAACCAAGCACGAAATTGTTTAATGATTTTACAAATGACAGTAAAGACACAGCTAAAAACTGAGCACGATTGAAGCCATGAACATATAATGGAAGCCAGTTGATCGCAGACAAACAGTGTTTGTTAATCTTCTGTACCAAACAAAAGGGAACTCAGTTCATCAGAATGCTACTGTGGTAATTGTCACAGCCCTACTCAAGTGTGAAGAGGGGTCACACTGGTGACTACAGTACTGTGCACAATAGACATGGTGGGTAAGAGGGAAGAAGATGCGTGAATGAGTAGAGAAAACAGGCAAACTTTACTGCTTTTTGATCTGTGTTTCTCGTACGGCAGGTGAAATGCTTGGAGGGAGCAAGAGACTGAACTGAGACAGGACAGAAGAGTTTCGAGGTTACGTTTTTAAATGAATAATTACTTGTAGATTCTGTTAATGCCTTCACTTCTTGTGTCACGTTTAATGATGTAAAAAGATTTTAATTACCCTTTTTTGTAACTGTTGCACAGGCCACCAAACATGTAGTTCGACCTCTAATTCAGCACCTTGGTGGCCTGTGAAGCTTGTGCTTAAAGCGCTCTTACGTGTAGCCTGTTTTCTTTCTAATATGCTGAAACACAACTGTCCCCTTCCCTACTTCCCCACTGGTCTGCACCCTCATTGCTTCAGCTTGAGCGTGTCTTTGAGCTGTATGAGCCTGAGATTTGTTTGTGAACCCAGCAGATACGATTTTATATTCCATCACAGGAACAAGACGCAACAGGAGTGAATACCTACTCTGGTGTCAGGCTCTGTAGATTTGCACCCCCAGCTGTAGGTACGCTACTTGGTTACAGCCACAGGAAGACAGTAGACACACAGCACATAACAGGCATTTACACCCTCACTGCACTGCAACATTGCTTGTTATATATCGGGGCAAACTTTCTCCACCTCCCTGTATGTACGATGGAAACATAAATAGCCGTTGTCCATGTTCTGTGTGGCACATGCACCTCTATAGTGCCGAAGCTCACCTCTTCCAACCGTGCCGAGGCTAGGGAAGCTGTACCGTGCCGAGGCTAGGGAAGCTGTACCGTGCCGAGGCTAGGGAAGTATATTGTGCTTTGATTAGGTACAAATCGCTCACACTGGTCAAACAAACCAGACCTCAGTGGGCAAACATGCTTGAGCACAACACAGAGTATTAGACCTTAAGTTACATTCATGAGTCCACTTACCTTTTCCATGAACTGCACGCAAAAACTCTGCTCGCTCTCACACCTCTCCTCCGCTTCCCCCCTTAACATCATAAATTTACAGACTGTGGTGGCCATGTTAATGAGCGGACCTCTCTATGGCCTAAGTGTACTTCAGTTTATATGGTCATCTGAGGTAATTTACCACACAGCACTTTATATTCCATATATTCCAGCGGCAACTTCTAGCTAATGCGGCCGCTAGGTCTCTCCAGCTGTGAGGTTGCTTTTCAGATGTAGTAGAGGTTTATGGGTGTGACACGAGTACACTTAAGCAAGCTGCTGTTTTTCATTTAGAACCCATTGACACATGTAAGGGATGTGGACTGCCATAATGCTACGATCTAATGCCAGCAGGCTATTAGAGCAGTAAAGTGTCTGCAATGAGGGGCCACGGGATTGTTTATAATGAAGTGAGTGTCCAGAGCTCATAAACTATTTGGGGAAATGGCCTCAGTTGGAGAGAGGTGGAAGTGAAAGCATTCACCTCAGCCTGCTTGCTTTTTATTATCTTTTTTTTATGTCTTTGACATTCTGTTTCAAAGGAGGTGGGTTTTTTTTTTGTTGTTGATTTTTTTAAGGGGTTATTCTGTGCAGTTAGTGAGTGATACAAGTCACTGATCTGTTTGGGGAAACTTTCTCATCACAAATCCAAATAAGTCAGATTTGTGTACAATTATGTCATAATTCTGAGATGCCAGTAGTTTGAATATTATAGGATATTAGAGGATTTGAACAGCCTAATTGTAGTTGGACATCAGTCTGTACCCTGGATGAGGAGAGTATCCAGAGGGTTTTGGCTCAGAGCTACACTGGTTCTCAGTGGTTCCTGATATGAGATTCAATAAGCTAATGTTGCCAGGCAACAAGTGCAATTCCACTTTTGGCAAGTATTGCTTAGTAACAAAATTTGTATCCAAGATGTAAAAGCAGAATCACTAGAGGGATCATTGAAGGATGCCTCCTTGAAATTTAATAACCAGTTTTAGGAAATCAAAGAAATACACACAGTGAGACAAATATGGTCATGTTGGCTTGTTTAACCACAACTTAGGGAACTGTAAATATCAATATACACTGAGTGTTGCTGGGTTAGCAGTAAGCTGCTAACCCAGCAATGCTGGGAGTAACATTGGACATTGTTCTATCAGTGAACACAGGCTTCATCTGTGAAATGGCAAGTATTTTCCACAGCTGAATCCCCCACAAATATTTCACAGGTTGTATCAACACTGAAGCACTCTCGTCTCACAATGCACCTCTGCCTGCAAATAGTAAATGGTGCACTAGTGAGAGGCGGAGTAGGAGGACAGGGGTGGTGTGAACAGGGCTTGCGGAGGTGGTGCTGGATTACATAATATCAGACGGACCCAGCTGTGCTGTGTTGTTTAGCCCATGGGTGAAATGATGCGGGCTAAGATGGCAGATGTGTCCACCTGTGCTTGTCAGAGGAGGTTTGGGAGTAAGGAACGGGTCAATGAAGAGACTGACATTGAACAGAAAGATCACATGCAGTCAGCAACATGGATCCCAGGCAAATTGAAATGGGCAAAACATGAAGCCGCAGCACCAGCCTCTTTCTTCCGGCACAGTGTTGCCATGGCAACTCGGTTGTTGTTTTCTCAGGAACCTTGGAATGTAGTGATAATGCAGGGCTTTATCAGCAGCAATTAGAATACTCCTTTTTTGCAACTAAAGCTTCTTTCTGTAGCAATTTCTTCTTCTTCCCATAGGCACTCCTCAGTGGAATCATGTAGCAAAAATAAATATTCTTTCATCATGGGCTGTAGAAAAGACAACTTGTACCAGTATCAGTGCACACTGTATTCTCTCCTCATGCTGGCAATGGGTTACATTTTTAAATATGATTTTAATCGATATGTTGATGTTTTTAATACTTTTTATAAACTGTTTTTGACAAAACTGGTTGAATTTGTTTCACTTTATTTTTGAACCAAATGTGAGGCTTGTCGGATTTGAAGGGACATTTTTTTTTATCAGAAATTGAATCGATTTTTTTTTTTTTTTTTACAATATTTTCATTTCAGCATAATCTTCAGAATCCAGAATTTGTGTCTTTAATTTGCGAATCGGTTGATGCCAAATCCAGATACCCGAGAGTGCATTTGGGTTAAAGAGAGAGTGAGACCATGTGATGTCACTTCTGCAACATGCCAGGGCTATTGACACAAAGGCAATGCAAGCTGACAGAATATCTATTAATGGTTACACTTTTTAATATTCAACTCAGACAATGCTTTCTGCAATTTTGAAATTTTGTTCATGGTGACACATCTAACATGACCTGGCCAAACACAAAATACATCTAAAAGCTCAAGAGTGTGTTGTATTTTAAGTGTCTGACACAGTAGGACCTAGTATCAGCAATAATTTGAGAGGTGTGGACTTTTGTTTTTAGAGGTGATATTATATTTTTAGCAATATATTAAATGCAAAGGACTAAAAAAGTACATTTGGGTTGCTGTACTGAATTCCATTCAGCCGTGCTGCCATTGGTACTGGTATTAGCTCAAATGTAACTGGTATCCATGCTGATGATGAATGCATTTTACCAGCGAAGCCCTCTATTTATTGATTGCCCAGGCTTGTCCTCCACATGAACTGTGGTTAGGAACATGGGAAGACTTTGTTATTTTTAATTTTCTCAGCTGACTAGTGTTTGTCTTTTGTCAGAGAATGCCGTAAAAAGTGTATAGGAGACTAGAAGAGACTGCCAGGATGCAGCCTACCCTCCCATCCACCCAAGCTCCATTTAGAAAATCCATAGCAGAGTTGTTCGCTATCATTAAAAGCTCATCAAGATTCCCTCCCAGACCTCTGTAATTAGAGCTCAGTTGGCAGAATGATGATATGATTCTCTGTTTCATATGAAAAGTGCTGTGGTTTTGGTGGTGGAATTTGACCGTGCAGAGGAAGTCGGGTGTGGAGAAACATTTTGATGCTACCTTTGTATGCTCAAAGCTGCAGGTGCTTTGCGTGCTCTCCTAATGTGATCCCTGGATGTTTTTACTGCTGCGTCACAGCTACAGCAGTGTCTTCCATGTCTCTACAAACACCCGAAATGAATCCATACTTATACTTCATGAATATGCAGCGGTGCTTCTGGTCCATCAACATCTTGTAGGAAATGAGGAGGCGAGACAGCAGTGTGGAGTTACAGGCTGTCAAAGAGTGGACATTGTGCCACACAAAGAGAGGGTTACAGGGGAGGGAAAGTTGAAAGCAGCAACAGAGGCAGTTTGTTGATGACAAAAAGAAAAGGTGTAGGTGTCTGAGATGTATCTGTTAAGTGTTGAATTGATTATTTTGTGTTTTGCTCAGTTATTCAATTCCAGCTTTTAACTGTTACAATCTGTTTGAATTTGCAACAGTAGCTTTCACATAAACCCCAGTGCAGAGAATTGTTACACCTCTACTCTCTTGCTTTCCTTAATAGAAGTTTATCCTTTGCCTCTGGCCCTGTCTTTCTACACTCCAAAATCATTGCTTGCAGCTCTGTTTCACCTTTCAAATGAGTGGTCAGGATTAAAGGTGAGTGAAATGGTGAAGCGTGGAGAAGAAAACAAATAGGAAACTGTTAGAGCACTGGGGGTTTTAAGAGGGATAAGTGTAAGGAAAACGAGGGAGAATTGAAACTTCAAAACATCCAGCCCTTGCCGTAATTGTTTTGTTTTGCAAGGAGAAGCCCCAGATGCCTGTAGTCAAGCAACGGCTTGACCCTTTCATTGGTGTTGAGCTGTGGGGCCGAGGGCACTGCATAGACAGCTTAGCTGTAGCCCTTTTATTCAGAGGCCTTTCTCTTGTGCCCCTTTTGGGGATGCAAAGCCTCACATCTGTCAAAGTGTCACAGAGCTTGCTGTCTGTGGCCCTGTCCTCTTCCCCTCCCATCCCTTATAACAGTGCTCACCCAGGAGACCCTGCACATGGGTTCTCACGGCCATTAAACATGCACTTGTCAATCTGACTGCTTGTCTCTTCACTGATGGCCAAAGAGTTGTCTTAGGTTTGATCGATACAGATGTGGGTTTTCCATCTTGGTGGTGTCTGACCACACGAGAGCTGTAAATGTGTGTGCATTGTTGCATCACCAAACTCCACTGATTAATGATTAATCATCTTTGCATTTAAGTGTTTTGACAAAAAATGCGCACTAGACATGTCCTTGATGGCTAAAATAAAGCAGCTGAAACTCTATTCCTTCCGTCAGTCTACTATATTTGTCCATTTTGTGTGCAAATTTGGCAGTTATGGGGAGAAACTGAAGTCCAACAGGCTTGGTAGGCAAATAACTCTTTCTCATTGGCCAAACCCTGAAACACACTGCTTACATGTAACATGGCGTGTTCATACACAGGAGTCTCTTTTCTTACCAGCACAAGTCGGATATTTTCACAGCGTTGAATGGAAAACCTGAATTTTGCCACTCTTGACAGTTGCTCAGTTTCCATGGTGCTGTGCAACAAGAGAAGTTTTGTTTGTTTTGTTTTTTCCAATTTGTGCTTGTACATTCAAGATTATTTGGCTTGAATAAGTGCCAGTGGATTCATCATTTTTTGCAACTGGCTTCCAAAATTTACATGTGGAACTGCACGGCCTATTTGACAGATAATGCTGTTGTTGTGTTTATCTAAATCCTTAAGTGTGCATTAAATTGCAGTTGATTGGCTATTTTGAAGTATCCAGACACAGAACTTGTCTTTTTTTTTTTTTTTTTTTGCCAGCACAAGCAAGAGTGTGTAGGAGACCCTTGGCTGGTAACTGCAAATACTTGGCTTGGGTCTCCAGATGTCAGGATTTGAAGAATTAGTGTGAATGGTCACCTCTGCTCTCTCTGTCCCTCTTTATTTAGCTTTTTGAAAAAGGAAAAAGAAACCTTTAGAGCAACACATTCCTTCTTTGTCTTCTCTGACCAACACTGACTCAAGTATCTCGACTTAATGTCCTGTGAAATTAGTGACCGCTCCAGTTCAGAAGAGACACTGGTGGAGTCACTTAGTGACATGTAAGTTTCAATATTAATGGACTTAAAGTCGAAAGATCAGACAGGAGCATTTTTTGTTTGTGGTTATGGCTATAAAAGTCCCTTAATTTTCACCTTTAAAAATAAGATGAAATTAAAATTTGCGGCAACTAATTTTCAAAGTTGATACACATTGGATCACCCCCATGCTTCTGAACCTTCAACTGCAAAATTTGTCTGGTTTTCAGCACTCTGGTCCCCCTTTCTCGAAGTATCGTGGGTTGGACTAACGGTTTCCTGCTCTTATGGAGGACCAGAGCAAGAGCCTTGTTGATCAAGCAGACTCACAGAGTGAAATATTGTATTGTTAGAGTGAAAAAAGGAGAGAGATTAATCATGGCACCTTCCTTTGTGTACATATTCACTAGAGCACTGAACTTTGCTCAGGACGTCAAGGGAGTCATTCGTGTTCAAGGTACTTTACGACGGATTGCGCCCTTCGAATCTGCATGAAGGGTAATGTTAGACTGTTGGAGTAATTCATCCACCCTCTACCCACCTTAAGGAGTTCCTCCCTCCTATATATCACTGCAGCTGCGTGGACATTTCACTCCATGTCTTGCTTTTTAAACAATAACGAGCAGCATCTCATCAGTGTGAGGAGGAGGTGGCGACGTGAGCATTTATTTTCATCAAGTGCCAGACTTGACAAAAGTTCTTTCAGTGTTGCTGTCTGAATGCTGTTGCACATAAAACAGAGTAAATACGCTTTGAGGCTGCTGCCCATAATTAGTCCACCTTAGCTGCAACAACGCTCACACAGTTGCTGACTTGACCATGGCTCAGCACTTGGTGGCCCATCGGGCTGCACAAATCAAACTGGCCCATCTGCATTTTGGAGCCTCGTACACAATGGCTGTAGTTAACCTGAAGGCAACCAAGGAAGTGTAATGCTTAAGTTGGTGCAACTTTGAATGGGGACACATTTAGTAACATTTGAATAAACCTAGCTCTGAAAGAGCTGCTGGCTCTGCTCCTTCAGGTCTCTGGCGACTGATTTCAATGTATCAGGAAGTTGGACATGGTGAAGGACGCATCGTTTTTCAGGAAGCGCTTTAAAAACCCATTACACAGGGAAAGCAGCGGCAGATTATTGAGTGTGGGTCACCTGCATTTTGGCTCAGTACACAATGACTGTAGTTAACATGTTGAGGAAAATCCTTGTATTTTCATTGCAAAACCATTTTCCCTTTAAAGGGTATTGCCCTATTTTGCCAAAAATATGCAGGAAGTCATGTATAGCCAAATAAAGAGACAAAAAAAACAACACTTTTTTGCCATAATTCAGTCATTATGTTGGACTTCTCAATCATAACTTATTTCTTTGTTTCAACAATATTTTTTCCGTATCCAGGAACAGTCAGTTTAAACTTTGAGACTGTTACAAGTAGGTTAGGGGACTGTGGTGAAACCTGTTGAGCCTTGACATTTTTTTGGCACTCACAAGAATCAACCAAGTGCTTGCGGACTATTTCTCTGTTTGTTGTAAGGAAAGAAAATATCTTGTTAAAGATTGCCAACTATAGAAAGGACATTGGTGAAAATCCCTGTCCTCCAAAGTGTCAGGAGAAATGAAGAGGAGCAAAAGAGTGGATCAGTCTATATGGTGACTTTGTTGCGCCAATGCTACACTTTCAACTGTTGCTATTTATAGTACAACTAAAAGAAAAGAAAGTAGGCGTCATGTTTTTGTTGTCATGGTGTTGTGGGCTGCAGTTTTATGAGCTTTGAGGCTGGGGATATTGTTGCTGTGATTTATAGTTGTCATTATCAAGCTTTTGCCACACTGTTGGGTTCCCAGAGGAACGGCACAGAACTTCGCACATAAACACCTCTGAGATAACTGGAGGCACTTTGTAGGACTGTGATGAAACCGAGGACCTGAGTACATTTGAGAAGGCGCAGCTTTAAGGTCTGACCACAGTTGAGGTCTGGGCAACACTGTCAGACTTGTGGAGTTGGATACTAAATTTAATCAAAACGCAGTGTATCATTGAAATGACCAAAATGTGAATGCAATTTATAGAAATCCATTTTGTTTGCACTGTTCTAATACTTAAAGCCTGGGTGCAGACAACAGGGGCCTGCTTCATAAAGGAGAGGTTCAACAAACTCTGAGTCTAACCCTGAACTGTGAGTCTGCTTACCTTCAGGTGGGAAACACTAACCCGCTGATAGGTTTTGGGCACCATGACGACAAAAAAACAGCATTAATAGATCCCTGGTACTATGATTCACCATGGCAACCGCTGACAAAAAGAGGTCCCCATATTTCACTCCTCTGGAATTAGAAATCTTCAAGCAAACAGGAAGGAACATAGTATTTTTAAGGAAAAAACAGGGATATGACTGTAGCTGGTAACCTAAAATAGATTTTCATGTATGTGCAATCCCCCGTGTGAAAAGTGAACATGGAAGCAGTTTCAGATCAAAGATAAGAATCATATTTAATATAATAAACAAAGTAAATGTCAATCTGTCCAGTGAACAGTAGCTATGATGTTGGTGATGTGAGAACCGATAAGATTATGCAGATAGATGGTACCACTCAAATCAGTTACCATAGTAACTGACACAAAGCTTAAATCTTCTCTCCTTCTGAAACAGGCTGGAGTTTCCCCTCTTTGTCCGGTTGGCATTAACTCCCTGTCTGACACAGAAAACTCAGACTTTCCTTCACTTCAGGGTTGACAGACCCGAGGTTGTTAGCAAACCTGCGTTTTCATAGGGACCCCTGGATAATGCATGCTAGTAGCCTTTTTAGATATGGTGTAAACACACATACAGACACACACACACACACACACACATTCAACTTATTGTTGCTGAGTTTAGAAACATTTTTAAAACTCTTCTAACCAGACATTGTCCGTCTAACAGACAGGAATTGCTGACATATTTGCGCAGCTGACCGGGGCATCACATATCTCTTCCAGAGCAGTAATGCTTCCTTGTCGGGATGGTGTTCTGCTCACAGACACTCTACTACACGCCTGTTATATGTGTGCTGATTTGAAATGCCATACTTTTCACAGATGGTTCCACCTCAATGTCAGTGGGTTTAAGAGAGAGAGCAGGGCTGAATGAGTCAAATCACCATGTGTGGCTCTATGACATATTTACATTTGATCGTATTTTTTTCAAATAGGAAAAATAATTAGGGAATCAATATGCTGATGAATGTATTTTTCCTTTTAAAAATGAAGCAACCGCCAAGATAAATGACTTAAATAAACCAGAAATAGCTCTGGCTGAAAAGCTGTCAGCCACTAAAAGCATCTTGTTTTGTTTCTGTTCTGTTTTGTACATGCATAATATGGGCTGAACTGCCAGTCCCCATTCACACAGTTAAAAAAAATGAAACAACCATCAACGGATCCAATGATGATCGCTGGTGTTTGTCCAACGCACACTTTCTTGAGACTGTGATATTTGTGATTTTTCTGTGTTGAATGAAATGCTGACACATGGCACTCCTGATACACACGGGAAAAAATAGGGAGTGGAAAGGTTTGTCCAGTTTTATATTAACTGGGACTCTATAATTCCCCTCTTCGACATTCCTTTACCTTTCTTTATCTTTTTGTCCTCTGTGGCGTTCATTCCTCTTTTTACACACATTTGCTCTGTTCTTAGTAACACTTTCCTTCCTGGCTCTCACCCAGTCTCATGCTTATTGAGTTCAGCTCTTGTGTGATTTACAGTCATAGCAGAGGATCTGCTACTTTGGTTATGCTTTTCTTCCTCACCACATTTTCCCAATTCCCTTCTGTGCACAGATGATTCCCAGGCTTTTTCAGGCACACTCTGACTTTATCATTTTTTTGCCCCTGTCATTTAATTTAACCAACCTCTCCTGGATGGACTTGTAGAAATGTTGTCTGCCACAAGTGTGACTCCATTGCCTTAGAGTCTCAAGACTGACCTACTTGATGATAGTGGGTCAGAGGTTTCAGTGGCTACTTGTTAAATTCTTGGCAAGTCAGGAGCTTGACTAAAATGATAGCTCGCCAGGGAACGCTGGCCATTGTAAGCAAACACACAGGTCGGGTTTGGCTGAACAGCAGCAACAGCTAGAGCAGGCTTAATCCTGGCTCCACACTGAGGAGGGTTGAACCGACAAATAGATTTGATACAGCCGCATCGCCATCCTTCATCCCTGTTTTCCAAAGTGGTTGAAGAGTGTGAGAGAGGAAGACAGAAGCTTATTTCCCTATGACAGGGGGAATGTGAAAATGAGGCAGCTGAAACTTTAGCTGTGTCCAAGACAATGTGGATAGGTTTAGAACCGGCAAAAAGTGAAGATAGGTGGCGAAGGAACAAAGCTGCTTGTGCTGGCTCACTGTGGCTTTGAAATGGAAACCACGGAGAATTGGATGCACTAAGAGTTTCTGTAAGTTCTCTGAGCTTCCTCATGCACCTTCATGGAGATTTATAGACTTCTTCGGTCCCTCCATTTGCGACGACCCACCCCACACTTAGCTGACTCATTCCTTCAATGTGGGCCATTTCTTTGTATGGTGTGTGAAGTTAGAACCACATTTTTATGGTCCCTATAAAAACGTGTTAATTTTACATCACCACAGTTTATTGTTCTTTTTTAGATTTGGTATTTTTAAAGCATTTCCAGATGAGGAACACGAACAGGGTGCTATTCTTCCTGGTTAAATGCTTCTCAATAACACAGGAGGTTAAAGCTTCATGGCACATGGCAACACTGGCATTTGTGTCTAGAGAAGTGTTGCTGTCTTGACAAGCCTAAGGCGTAAAATTTTTTTATTATTTACAAATCAGACTAAGTCATTTTACCTTGGCTGTATTGAAAGAGGCACATGATTTTATCAGCCCACATGGTAAGACCAGAACGGAAAAATATGTTTCATTGTCAGGAAAGTTATTTCCATTCCCTTACGTCATCATCTGTTCACCTCAGATACTCTGACAGCATTCTTTTGACAAAGATGCTCTGGAGAAATATTGACAAAACCTAGGCCAGCATACGGTCTTAAAGTCCCCAAGATCAGCCAAGAATGTTGCTCAACTGATTGATGCTAAAATCTCTTCCTGTCCGGGACACTGGGGATCATTTTTCCCCCCTTAAATCTTGAATATTTTTACTATCATTTTTATGTCTTGAATTTTGACATGTTGAGGTCAGATGTCTAATTTTGTTACTGTGTGTCTTGCTTTTTCTGGTAAAAGCAGGTGATCGTATCGATGAACTGACTGTGATATTGCTGGCTGATATCAGTACCACTATTCGAAATAATAATCACAGTGATAGTCAATGCAGATAACAATGTTTTTGTTGTTGTTGTTGTTTTTTTGCCAATACTGATGTACTTAATTCACTGTGCGTGCCGGGCGTAACAAAAACGAAACAGAACAAAACATAATAAATTATTAAGCATAAAACCCTTTTAGCCCCTTACACCATTTCACAACTTCTTTGAGGACAATTTCAATTTCTGAAAAGACACTGAATGTAATGTGCTCCATCATTGGGTAAACACTGGCCGCTGCCACCTGTGAATGCCATCGTATTGAAGTGACCAGCAAGGCAAATAGCATAAACTCGCGGCCGATATATCTGTGCCTCCCTAACTCTGATGTGTCTCTAAAATATAGCAGAAACATCAAAACGTGAACCGATTTTGGCAACAGGACTGAAACGTGTTCTAACAGTGATCTGTTTTTCTTGATCTCGTGACTCTCACCTTTGATCTTGTTTAAAAGCAGTTTAAAATGCCGTCGCTAGCAGGTAGCGATCCGCTGAGGGTCCAGCAGTAAGTAAGCAGCTTGTTTTATCTTTTTGTCCCATAGCTTCATAAACATCCTGATCATTTCATCTGTAAATAGGAGGAGCAGTTCTCTTTATTCACAAGGGAGGGCACCATCAAAATGATGTTGAAACTCTTAGTTTAAGCTAAAAATGCTGCATAATGTTGCTTTGAAATGCTCCCCTGTAGTTAAAACGAGAGCCTAAGTTTAAAACTCAGTAAAGTCAGGTTTAATGCTCACTAGATTTACTGTTATTACACTGTCACGACCCTTTTTGTAAAGCCCAAAGACCTCAGTAGGAATGACTGGGCTTGATGCCAAGCGCCAAAGAGAGGGCTTAGAGGTATTTATTGACATGAAAAATATATTCACAATAAATAAATCCTCAAAGGATTTGGGATAAAACCCACGTGACCTCTGTGGTGTCTCCAGTGAGGTTCCCAGCAGAGATTTTGTTCTCAGCTCGCTGGAATCATGGCCATCAGTAGCAGACTGGAGAGAGCGCTCACTCCTTAATTCCTCCCCTGCGTTTTTGTGTGTCCTGCCAAACATCTGGACATTGTCTATTTTACGACCTGCAACATGAGCTGATGCTCTCTCTGAATCCAGTACACCACAGCATGATTTGTATTGTCAAGCTGTCTACTAAAACTGTTGCCAAGGAATGCATTTTTCTTAATCAAAGCCTCTTTTTGTTGTAGCGGGTCATCATTTATATCCAAAGCTAATGGATGCAGCATGCCTCACATATTCAATAATGAAGAGTCATAGTAGAGAAATCAGCAGATGGTTTATGGTGATGGTTTATATTTATAGAACTCCTTGCAGATCTAATTTGGCTTCAACATCTAAATTTAGCAAATGGCCTTATTCCAAAAATCCATGGTAGTTTGAAGGAGAGACACCATAATGTTTGCTTTACTGTTACCAAAACAAAACTTTTGTTGAACATCTCAAGTGACTTGACAGGAGCCATCAGACGTCTGCTGTTGCAGTTGTGTAGGGTTATCATTTTGACTTGAGAGCACATTAGGCTATGTCTTTATGGAGAAGCTTGTGGCTCTGGCCTTAAACACGGGCTGCCAGACAAAATTATGGCTTTACAGCTCTGGCCTGCATTGCCCTCCTCTTCCATTTTGTTTTTCTCTTTGCTCATCAAAGCCTATATTTCCCTCCAATTTCTGTCTTCTTCCATTGGCATCCGTCTTACGATTTCTCCCACCTAACTATTCCCTCTCAGAACATTCAGTTAATTTTAGAGAGAGTTTGCCTGGACCGCATGCACTACTTTTACTACGGATTTCACATTTTCATTGGCGTGTGTCTGTCAGCAGAACTACACAAAACTATGTGAATATTTTCCAAACTTGGTGGAGGTGTGTAATATCAGCATTGGGAGACCCCATTACATTTTAGGGCTGGTTATTTATTATTCCACGTGGTGGCAACAGGGAATTACTTGATTACTGAGAAGTTACTGCGGTGTGGCAGCCAATTCGCCACGTAGTCAGACCTTTCCCAAACCTCTCACATCAGACGAGAGCCTCGACCTGAAGACATCTATAAGATGAATGTGTCATCTTCACATGGTTCACAGCCACTTACTGTGTTCTCTAGCGCCCACCAGAGATATTTGCACCACTTTGCACTAATTAGTCCTGGCCCTCATGCAAAGTCCAATTATTATCTAGTTTTATCTTCCTCCCACCCTAAGCAACACACACTGCGCAGGGTGTGTGAGGGTCTGCTCATTGCTGATTGCAGCTTTGATTAAGGTTGAATGCTCCCCTTAACTTAGGTACACACTCTTGTGTGCCGTGTAGTTTGTTCTCTGATTGGTCTCCTCTCTTTCAAACTGTTGGTCAGAACAGCAGCTCCCCATCCCTCCCCAGGCAAGCTTGAGCGATCCCTGTGTTGGTTTTAAAGCTCTCATCTCACTTCTTCTCAAGAGGAAATAATTGCTTGCAGTTACTTTTAGATTATCTATGTAGCTCAGTAACCAGCTCTTTGGAAACATTTCTTAATTTCCTTCACCTTGAAACCCAATGTTACATGGGCCCATAGAGGTTTGCAGTCTTAACTAGTGATACTAACAGAGCACGACTAATGGACAGGTTCCTGTGAGCGTGTAGCCTTGTGAAGCCTGTTAAGGTTAGTGCAAGCTGCTGCAGAGTTGCTGTGAAACAACAGGTTGTTTGAAAGATTGAGGGCAAACCTCCGCTCTAGCCCTTGTATTCCCCACTCGCTCTTAAATATGCAGCTCATCAATGAAAAAGCTTGAGGGCATTTTCTCATACTCATATATTATTTTTTTGTCCAACCAGAAAAACCACAAAAAAACCAGGGGGAGCAGTTATTCTTTCTGTGGTTTCTTGAATTTGTTCCCTGTGTTTCCTTGCCCAGATGCATTGGTTTGCAATGGACTCATGCTTGGGTTTGTCCCACATTATCCAACTAAGCAACTGTGGACAGTAGTTGAAAGTGTGTGTGTATGTGTGTGTGTGTGTCTGTGTAAGTGTGTGTGTGTGTGTGTGTGTCTGTGTAAGTGTGTGTGTGTGTGCGCGCATCCTTGTACTTATATCTTTGTGAGGACTTTAATTGTCGTAATACATTCCCTAGGCCCTCACCCTAAACCTAACCATCTCAACTGACTGCCTGACCCTAACCTTGACCCTAAACCTAACCTGAACCTAATTCTAACCTCGACCCTAAAACCAAGTCTTGACCTTCAAACGGCCCTTTTAAGATGTGAGGACCAGGTGAAATGTCCTCACTTTACAAAAATGTCCTCACTCTGTTGGTTAAAACGCATATTCTAGTCCTTAATATGTAGCAAGTACAAGAACGCAAGTGTGTGTGTGTGTGTGTGTGTGTGTGTGTGTGTGTGTGTGTGTGTGTGTGTGTGTGTGTGTGTGTGTGTGTGTGTGTGTGTGTGCTTAGCAGCTGTGTACACGTGTTCCAGTTTGCATAGAGTGGAAGGTTCCTCTCAGACTGGCATGAGTGGACCATTAGCAAGCCTCATTAGGCTTAACGCCAACGTGCAGAAACAGAGTGGGCATGGGTCCAAGGTCCAGGTCAACACAGCTGTCGTGCAGGGATTGACTGACTGACCAATTGTTGGTTTGGAAAATAATTAAGAATGGTGTTAATGTAGGAATATCTTTGTTTTTACAATATTAAGTTGCAATGTAATACTAGTATAATTGCCTTTGTTCAAACTGGGCTTAATTTCAAATGTGGCTTTTGCAGTGGTTGAAATATTTATCCGAACAGTGGTTCTCAAACTATTTTTTTATAACTAAATACCACCTCAGCAAAAATTAAGCTCTCCAAGTATCCCCATTATGCCCAAAGTTAAAAATACAGTAGCTTAGCAACTCAATTACCAACAGCAGGGGTGGGAAACGTTTTTCTCAGAGGGCCCCTCTGGCTTGGATAAACTCAGTGAGGAGCCACACATCAGACAATCAGAGGGAAACATGAAACACATGTGCTGGAATATTTACACAAATTTGAACTTTTTTCAAATCTGTTGAACACAGAGGTTACAATGAAAAGATTCACTTTTTTGCCAATTGCCGATACTGCTCAAAAAGTACAGGCAGCACTTCAGTCGCACATCCCAGGTCTCGATGAAAGAAAAATCCCTGTTGAAAATCTTTATTGATTATGTAGGTAATTCATTTAGAACAAAATAATGTAAGAACGATCAATGGAAACCAAGAATTATACTCAAAGTCAAAGTGGAAAAATGAGATCACGGGCTGATCCAACAGTTGTGAATTTCCTCAAGACAACTTTCATGTGGCTCAGTAATGTGTATGGCCTCCACGTGGCTGGGAATGTCTGGATGTGCTCTTGATGAGGCGATGGATGGTCTCCTAGGTGAACTCCTCAGTCAGCTCCTGGACAGTCTGTGGTGTGAGGTGGTGGCGATGGATACAACATTGCATGACGTCCCCGAGGTGCTCTATTGGATTCAGGTCTGGGTAGGCCAGTCAGTAGCATCAATGCCTTTGTCATCCAGGAATTAATGCCACACTCAAGCTACATTAGGCTGGGCATTGTGATGCACCAGAAGGTACCCAGGGCCCACTGCAGGAACATATGGTCTGATGATGTGTCTAAGGATCTCATCCCAGTACCTTCCAGCAGTCAGGGCAGCTCTGGCTAGCATGTGGAGGTCTGTGCGACTCTCCAAGGATATGCCTCCCTCGACCATCACTGGCCCACTACCAAACTGGTCATGCTGGAGGATGTTGCAGGCAGCAGAATGCTAAGCACAGCATCTCCAGACTCTTTCACGTATGAATCGACTGCTACAGTGTATCAGGTTTTGTCTGTGTTTGGTTAGAAGGTGTATTGGTTTCATAGATTTACTGCGGAGAACTTTACCACATACCACACACTGGGGCCATTACTCTTCCTCAGTCCAACTGAATCCACATTCAAGCTAACTTGAGTCATAGCTCCTTACCATCTTGCCTTGTTATTTGCTGACATTAGTAGTAATAGTTCCCAGAGCCCCTTGTGCTCAATTGGGTGTGAATGTGAAAGAAAGTAACCACGTAGCAGTCTGTCACACAAATATTACAAGAAAGACTAAATTTATTGTGAATTTCAATTCATTTGACTTATTTCCATTAAAATCAATGTATCATTTTAATAGTATTCCTTGTTTTTAAGCATTTTTGACTAATTTCATTTTCAGAGAAATATTTCTGGGACTCTTCCGTGTACCCCTTGAGGGAGCTTGCGTACTGTACCATAGTTTGAGAATATTTGATCCAAAGCATTTTCTTATTGATTTTTATTAATGTTTGGCAGGATTTTGTCTTCTTCGCACCAGCTTCTATTTTTTTTTATGTGCAGTTACACATTTTAGTGGTGTTTGATAAATTGTGGGGTTCCTAAACTTTTGGTACCCTTCCCAGCACCACTTCTCGGCCCTCCATTTCAGTCAGGTTTGCCCAGGGTCTTTATGTCAGTTTCTGGTTCAGGTGTAGGTGCATAAATGGCTACTGAGTCACTGTTCATTTTGCTGTCAGACGTTATAATCGTCCCAACAACTTGCCAACAAGCCAACTTAAAAAAGTAAGGTGGTTTGTGTGTCTTCTCTGAAGTATGTAGGCTCTGCTATTTTTATTATTATTATTTTTTAGCTTTTTGCTTTGCTTCTTCACTGATCTGCTATTCTCGCGATCTTTTTGGATTTTAGTCATGCAATACTGGTCAAATAGTTCCTGGTTACACTCAGTAGATTAATGAATAATCCATTCCTTTATGTGTTTAATTTATCCCAACCACCTCTGACTACGCTGCTGAATCATTGCCAGATGTGGATTAACACCACACAGGAAACAATTGATTTATCAGTCCAGATGGTGTTATTTCTCTAGTTAGTAGAAGGAATACTTAGCTCGTTTTCTATTTCAGCTGAATTGTCTTTTTGGCAGAGTTGATCAATAAATCTCTCCAGAATGCAGATTGTGTTTGACCAGCCAAACCAAAATGTCACCTGTTTTGAAACAATACAGTCACTGGACTCATGATGTAGAGCGAGAATGGGAATGTTAGTTGTCATTGTACAAATCGCATGTCATGTCAAATGTATTCACAGGACCACACAGATGGAACTTTTAACAAGTGATTCTACAGTCTGCAAAGTTGGCAATTGCTACTGCACTTCTCCAGGAAATCTGTCCAGCCTCTACAGAGAGGAGAGGAAATGGTGTGTGCGTGTGCGTGTGCGTGCGTGTGTGTGTGTGTGTGTGTGTGTGTGTGTGTTGGGAGGTTAAGAACAACTGCCAGATCCCTTGGTTCTGATGGATGACATTTTTGAGGGGGGTGGCATTTAACACTTGTGCTTCAATTTAATTGCGAGGATTTTTACTTGTCGACGTTGAGTATCCAACACCGTTCTGGGACTCTCTTGAAAATGTTGAGTTTGAATCAGGGTTTTCCCCAGATTTTTTTTGAGACAAAGGAGCAAAGGGTGAAGAATGTGGATGTTAAAGTAGATCGAAGCGAAGTAAAATCTGGTCAACTGGACGTAAGTTGTTGTTGTTAAAGTACATTTTGTCTTTCAAGTACAGACAAATAGGGGGCGTGTTTACACTGCTGCGTCATATCTTTGTGAAAACAGAAACGTCAGTCGCGCACACTTAGCTTGACGCTAATGGTGCTCCATAATTACCAACGACAAGCAATAGGTGAAATAATCTGGTATAAGCCATGTCTTGCTTATCCAGCCATATTCTGCCTTTCAAGTGAGTATTTGAAAGGTTAAAGTCACTTTTTTACATCTCTGATTCGAGGTATAAACCAAGTATACTGTAACACCTAGCATGACCAGCCGGTGCAGTCAACTGAACCCATTTTGTCATGCTCGTCAAATAAAAGTACCTTGAATTGACGTTCCTTTCACAGTATATTGATCCCTGCAGTTTACTGATTTGAAGTCTTCCTGTCATTTATGTGTGAAAGTGCAGGATAACACCTTAAGACATTTGAAGTGGAGTAGAATTTAGTCAGTCAAGCATTACTGAAGTTTCTCGTCTTTCTTGGTCTATGAAGGTAACACGCAATTATTTTTGATGTGTTTGAGTGACTGTTGTCTGTCAGGTGGTTCTGTACAGTGCCGGTCATCAGTCATCAAACTCGCACCAGTTCAGCTGTTATAAACGTTACTGTAATTCTGTCACACTTAGTCCTCCTGTGAGATGTCTGACGTTCTTGAGGTGAATGACCTTGTATTACAAATCTCTCCTAGCCGGGACAACACCGGTTTTATTCCATTTTATTTCTGGGGCTGGATGGGGGACCAAAAAAAAAATAAATGATGTTGCATTTATTTTGACAAATATTGTGATTGAAATATGATTCGTTATTTTTGTTGGAGTGGATTTTTTTCCCAATTAATTAACTGGGAAAATGATGACAAGACTTTTTTTGCTGGGGTCTGTACCAAACATGTTTTACCATTTAATATAATATTTCAATTAATTGCAAAGCCATAGTTCCCTCTTGCTGCCTTTTGTTGAAAATTTTCTCGTGATAAAAATCCTATTAGCGTCCATCTTTTAGCAACAGACTTCCCCCTTCAGCAAATAAACAGATTCCATTTTTCTCTCCAAACATTTCTGTGCCACTTGAATTTCATGAACAGCACGTTTTGTTCCAGTAAATGCTCTGCTTCTCCATGTATTTCTTTTTCTCTCACTTTTTTCTTCTCTCTATGTCTCTCTCTCTCTCTCTCTCTCTCTCTCTCTCTCACCTCCTCCTCCAGCCAGCAAAGCTGCTCTGCTGCCCTCCCACACACACACACATTGACACAGATACAGACACTACTATATTCACGTAAGAACGAGGGAGGGCTTGGAGAAAGAGGAGGGATGATGGGGAGAGTGAGAGAAAAACACACCAGGGAAGAAAGACTGAGATGATACGAAAAGTGGGAGAATAGTTTACAGAGATGAAAGCTGAGGGAAAGAAAAGCGATGTTTAGCTTGTACACGAATGCGCTTGACATAAAAAATAAACAACCTTTTCCATTCAAGAGCAGCACTGATTATATAAGGATGTGGAGGTGAAAGACAGCTACATTTGTATTCAGTCAGGTCCTCACTGTTCCATAAATGTCTGAATTGTCAGCAGCTTTCCAGTCATCTTCTGCCCCGAGTAAGTGCTGCACGCCCTTGAAGGTTGTGTGCAGAAGTACAAGTCTATATGTGTGTACTTGCATGTCTGCTTCAAGGGCTTCTATCTTTTTAAATGGTCCCCTCAGTGCCGCCTCTGCTGGTTGTGGCTCTCTGTGTTGGATTCAAGAGGGGATGGATGGATGGATGGATGGGTGGAAAGAAAAGAAGGTGAGGGGATAGTTTCCTTGATGGCCTCACTCACTCTTTGTATCCATCTCTCTATTTCCCACTTTCAGCCTCAGTGTTTCATCTCCTCCCACATACTCTCACATTGAGCGAGGAATCAATCCTTCTCACTTTCATTATCTCCCCCAGTCTATCTCTGTCGCTCTCTCTCTCTCTCTCTCTCTCTCTCTCTGCCACCTCATTCTGGCCATTCTTTTCCAATCCAATACTCTTGCTGTAGGCACAAATGAGCATGTGTGTGTCTTTCTTTCCGGTCTCGCAGCAATAAGACATCATCCTCATGAGATCTTTTCTAGCCGCCCGTCTTATCCTGCTTCATCCCTTTCCTTCTATAATTGGGCAAAACGCTCTGCTTACCTGTCATCACCAGCTCCAAGTCAAACACTGCTGTTCAGTCTAATAGGCTGATTCATTCTTGTGCTCTTTGCTTGTTTGAGCATTTGTATGTGTGATTTATCATGAAGTAAGAAGACACGTAGTCAGTAATTTTGTTTGTCCATTTCCTGTGTGTGTGTCCACATAAAAGCGTCCCCTATATTTTTGCAGTTAATTCTATGAAAGGTTTATTCATGTAGGATAATTTGATGTTCTTCACATTGGAATTCTCATAGCTGACTCTGAATATTCTAATATTCTGAACGTGTAAGATTTACAAGTTAACCACTGTTTGAAAAGCTGAGAGTTTAGAGTCATGAAATACTCTTAATGACAACAATATTGTTTATAAATCAATCGCCTGAGATTAACTATGGGGGAAGGCATCGTTGTCGGTGGGGCTTCTTATACCACGGTTTTGAGTTTCTCTATGTAACTGAAACACTGGTAGCTCATACGGTGCAAATGGGGCGTTTTTGGAGTTGGAGCAAATAAATGTTGAACAAATGAAATAATTTCAGTGTCAAAAGAAACAGACCAGTGGAAGAGACTGTGTTGGAATGAGTTTGTGGAAAAGCGAACAAGCCATGTGATGCACACAGCAGATCAGTCACGGTTGTTGAGGTCTTCAATGGACGTGCGCTTGCATCTCAAGGAATGTACAGTTAGGGGGATAGCATTTAGCCTGTCTTTACAACCCTTTGATTAGCGTAGATCTCCATGTGATATTATTTTGCCCAGCCGAACAAGAATTGCGTGTAATGTCTCAGTGGAATGAAATGTTCAGATGAAAGAGGTGCAGGCAAGCCGTGGGTTTGTCTGGCTGCCAGTTGTGGTTTCCGCTGTTCAGGTGAAAGTGTATCCAGTTAAATCAGATCTTATCCAGACCACTGTGTAGCTGATAGCCAAAAATGGCAGTAGAAGTTAAAGTAGCTTTAGAAAATTCAATGTCTCTTCTTTTCTTGTTGTGAGTAATAAATCACAGTAAACAATAAACAACAATAAATCCTGAAATACGTAATTCAGATCTTTTCACGATGAAAACTAAACAACTGTATTTTGTCCAGTTCTCACCCCCTCTGTTTATTATTCTATTCTAATAGCCGTACCTCTTTTAGGTGCAGCATTTAGGTTCGATTTTTTGATTAAATATGAAGAAATGTGTATTTATTTAGTGTTAGACTTTGCAGATTTTGACATTATAGAGATGGCGTGATGAGAAGAGATTTATGTCGTCTGAATATGTGCCTGGTGACCTTAACAATGCAAAAAAAAAAAAAAATTGCCAGCAGTTGGAGGGGATATCCCAAACCTGTATGGAGTCCCTGTACTCGTGTACCTCTGAGTTTCAGGAATCGTGTCAGCTTACTTGGATGAAGCTGATCGAGTGTCAGCACACCCCTCACTCTCCAACTGATCACTGAGCTGTTAACTGCAAGTGGTGGTGTTTTGTACCTGAACATAACTGTGACCCATTCTTCATTCTTGAGCATGGCGGGCTCACACCCATTCCAAACCGTCACTTCCTCAGGGACAAGCAGGAAGTGGTTGAGATGTGTTTCCTGTTGGAGTCCGAGACAGCTTCCTTGGCTTCAGAACAGGCTGGCAGTGCCCCGGGTCAGGAAGCAACAGGAGGAAACACGAGTTTCTTGTTGGACTGCAACATTGCAACCACCTGAATCTTGTTCCTTCTTCATGCATTTGTTTTTTTAATCATGAAAACCAATATCACCTGTTTGTTATATATTATGCGGTTAACAAATATACATAGGCTGAGATCGGTTTTTCCTTCACCCGGAGGCCATGCCTCCAACCACTCCCTCCTATCACATGCTAACATTATGTTAAAACCTCATCACACAATACAGGATATGCACGGGGGAAAAGCCCAAAAACTTGCATCAGGTTTTTGCTGCTAATGACCAAGAAGAGTCCATCAAGTCAGCCATGTTAGCTGAGCCGGGGCCTGACAAAATACAGCTGGCTTGCACGTCATCCTCCGCAGCAGTAGAAGAGCCAAGGATTTCGCAGAGATAAACACCAATGCAGTGCATCATGGGAGCAGTTATCCTCTGCTTGCTTTCACCTAGTCTGTGAGTTTTCTTTTGCTTTGTTTTGTTTTGTTTTTAACTCCACAGTACACATGAAGGAGTGTACACACTTTTGGCCATAAATTGATCAGTTTGGATCTCGTTTGATTTTTGAGTCAAGTTTTTTTGAGAGATCTAACACTTTTATTATTTCATATATTTGATTGTCATTGTTAAATGTGACCAGCATTACAAGGCTTGTTTTAAGACTGAGTAGCCATCTGGACTTAATTCAAAATTTCAGAGCAAAAACTTGATATTACAATTCTACAATTTCATTTAGCAGACGCTTTTGTCCAAAGCGATGTACAACACAAGCAAGAATTCAGACTTATTATTAGATTATTTATTTTAATCGTATTTATTTGGGGGTTGTTGAAAACCACACTCAAAAATCGTACATTTTTGCTGTAGTTGATGTTTAACGATGTTGAACAAATGTGTTGTGACAACAAACTATTACACAGTCATATTTTAGAATCTCCAGTCACCTTTTCACTTTGTCTGAACAAGGGCCTGTGGAATCACACTGCTTCCACCTGTGAATCTGTTATCCATAGAGCCTCGCTATGGGTCCGTTGCTGGCCCGTGCTGTCAGTAAAAGAAACTTGGCCAGTGCTGGGGCTGTAATTGGGCTGCTGACCCCCCCTCAAATGATACTTGCCAGTGGGCCCTACAATCTTTCTGTGGGAACCCTGATGACAAATGAAAAAATATAGGGACGGGTACCAAACAGCTGGTTTTACATTTACTCAAGACGGCTGTATTGATAATCTCTTGTTGTACCAGTTTAGTAGGTATTTATCTTACATTTACCCTTTGCCACCCGTTTGGTTTCTGATTTGCAGATTCAAACTGCGTCTACGATGCATTTTGGCGTTCTAAATCCAGTCGTGTGAGTGAGAGTAGGGAGGCCAACGCTCTTTGATTCTCTCTGTGCTCATATACACAAACCCCTTCCCTCGGGGACAATAGTGATTCGATGGAAGAAGCCACCATGTTGTTCTACGGATAACAACTTGGCAAACATACCCAGAACCTAGGATGGCTTCCGTAGAAGATTCTGTCATAGCTCTCTTCTTTATGTATGATATTTCTTATTTTCACCTGCAGTCTACACGTCTGTCTGTCCATTTATCCTCCTGCACACAGGCAAGAGTATTGAGCTGCTTTCATTTCTCAGTCCTACACACTCCTCTGCTTACTGCAGTGCTGTTCCAATTCACTGTTTCCCACGCAGAGTGTGCCATTTTGGAAACCTGCAGTTCTTTTCTGATGCTTGTAATCCATGACTTATTTGCTGTAACTAAAGAAGGTCTCTGGCCTATGATCCAGTGAATAACTAGACATCCTTTTTTCTTCAGTTAGGTTATCTTATATTCTAAAAAGTACAATGTGTTAAAGTCAAAATCATACCTTCCATTTGAGAACATTGTTCTATGTAATTATCATTTACATTTCTGTCTCTGCAGCCATCTCTGAACTCAGCTATTTTGCAAATTGCCATCTTGCTAACTGGCAACCCATTTTTTTTACTTTTGATAAAATACCATAGAATTTTAAGTTTTTTTCAGATGAATGTTTTCTTTAAATCCATCCTTAACCATCTAAAATGCATTTCATGTCTCATCTTTTGCTAACATATCTTCATCCTGCACCCTCTCTTTTCTCTCTTTCTCTCCACAGTACATTATCAGGCCCCTCTACCCCACCCCCACCACCACGACCACCATGTTAATTACACCACAGTTCTTTTTCTCTATTATTCACCACTCTGCTATTTCTGTCACCCTCATTGCCATGCCTGCTTTTGCTGCATTACCAGGGTCTGCAGTGGCTGTTGAAATGGCGTGTGTGTGTGTGTGTGTGTGTGTGTGTGTGTGTGTGTGTGTGTGTGTGTGAGAGAGAGAGAGAGTTTGTGCGTGTGTGTACTGGTTCCCAATTTGACAACAAACGGCTGTTAAGCGTCATCTGATTGGCACAGATTAGAGGGCTCTTGGTGGTTTTGCGGAGGTGGCTCTTGCAGAGGACCAAGCAGCTTCACTGCTGCTGTCAGAGCACAGCTGACTGAAAAATTTGTTCTGAATTGTTTTAACATTTATTGACATTCTATTCTGTTAATTGCAGTTGGAAAGATGAAGACAGGAAAATTGGTTTTTGATATGTGTCTGAGTGCTCACGTTAGGACAAGTTTTACCTCATCAGTTGTTTTATTTCAGACCAGCCCACTGAAAATATAGAAATCCTGACAAGGGGGAGTAATCACGTCTAACAAAGCAGTTCGTGTTCCTCAAGAACGTCTTAGCGTTGATGAATGATGGTTGTTCAGAAATATTGAGATGTCATCTGTAATCTCCGTAGTGGAGCACTGATTGACTACTTTTTATGGAAATGGGATTATTTAATGAATTTAATAATTCTAGAAAGCGGTTTAGCTCACGACCATTTCAGTCACCAGTCAGGTCAGTTTTATTTGTACAGCGCCAAATCATAACAAAATGTATCTCATGACACCACACCAGTAGAGTAGGTCTAGAACCGCACTTTTTTCAATTTATTTACATCGAGCAGTTCGCCATGAGTGAGCACATCTGTGACAGTGGTGACACAAAACGTCTTTTTACAAGGCAGGAATGTCAAGCAGACCCAGGCTGTGTGTGGGGGGGCGGCTATCCTCTTTGGGGGAAAGAGAGCAGGAAAGAGAGATGAGACAAAGACTGATTAGGAAAAAGAAACAGATTAAGAAAAAGACAGAGAGACAGAAGCTTCGAGACAGACTGGGAGCCAGGACAAGACAGAAGCATACAGACAGGGACAGGGAGAAAAAGAGAGGAACGGGCAGATGACACAGCAGCAAAAATAGTAAAAATGCTAACTGTGATAGCATCTACCAACTGCCATCACGGCAAACTCAAGCATAATACGAGCATTAAAGCGTGAGTTGTAGTACAGTGTTAGTACTGACACTGGTACAAACCCAGTGTTGATATTAATGCAATAATATTAATGCTAATACTAAAACTGTACAAATAATGCAGGTAAGATAAGCAGTACTGACAGGTACGCCATATGTTGAATCAACACACAACAAAGAGTAGGTAGGTAAATATACTTTGCCATGTAATACTGGACATTAGCACTGGGATGAGTGTTATGCAACATCTGCTGAAACCCTTTCAGACTGTGCAGCAATGTTCTTAAACAATATTCTCAACCCAGCCCCCCCCCCCCCCCCCCCTTTCCACTTTCGGGTACTGAAGGTATAAGCTAAATGGATTGGAACCTCTCAGATAGCACACTTGTTCTTTCACCACCACCAACACACTGTTTATTTATTAATTCCTTTTTGAGACACCCAAGAATGAAGGAGAAGCAACACACGTGTTCTGCAGTCGATATCAGAGTGCCAGGGTGTCTCAGAGGTGGAAAATCACCTTGCGAATCAGTTTGCAGTATAGATATTCTCTACGAATGACCCTCTTCATCATATTCCATCGGCTCTTTCACTGTTTTAAGGTATTTTACTTCAAGCAACTGGAATAATCAGGGATATCTTCATATTTCTATGCTGGCCTACGCTTGCTCACTGTAAAAGTAGGTCAGTTTACAACTGATTAGGCCCATAGCAGATATCATCTGTATAAAATCTATTTTATATGATATTAACTTTTTGGTCATACTTAAAAACACGCATAAACAAGTT